>NW_017728960.1:863997-870864 GCF_001723915.1 Gavialis gangeticus
CAGCAGGGGCAGAGACGAGGAGAGTCAGGCACATCCATGGCACAGCCCCAACCCAGAACACAGGAGCCCTTGGGGCATTGCAGATTTGGGGGGAGAGGGGGTTTGCAATAGGCGGTGGGCCCACTTCCATGCCAGAAGGGTCCCCCAGGTCTGCTTGGGGGTCACTGGCCTGGTTCTCCCCCACCCCCTTTTCCCTTTCCCTGCAGACATCATAAGCAATATAGTCGCCTGGCCCAACGGGAGCTGCAGCTTGGAGCTGACCTGCCATGTGGCACGAAGCCAGGACCGCAACATTACCTACAGTTGGAAACGTGAAAACGTGAATGGAAATCCCTCCACCCAGGGTCCCAAACTCTCCCTCTACCTGGGCCCCTCGGACAAAAGCCTATCCTACAGTTGCATGGCACAGGACACCAGCAACTCCAGCTCCCTCAGCATCAAACCCTACCAGTTCTGCCGCAGCAGCGTAGAGGCAACAGGTAATTGTGCACTGGGCCGGAGGAAGCAGGCACCTAAATGCACTGAAAGCACTGGCCCTTTGTGGCTCTATGCCTCAGTTTCCCCAAGAGAGTGCTCCCAGGTGCCAAGGGAGGTGGTCAGGTGGTGAGGGAGCTGGTTGGCCTTGAGCACAGCGCTATCGCAGGGTAATGAGGCACAGAGTGGACACGTGCCAATGATACATGTACAGATACACAGGGGTTCCCTTGGAGTGCCGCCCGCGCCTGCCCCCCACACTTACATCACCCTGGGGCACCAGGAGAGCCCCCAGAGAGGGATGCTGGGGCTGGGGGCCTCCAGGCTGAGCTCACCGATTCCTCTTCCTTTGCTCCAGCCCACTTCATGTCCAGCACGATGCTCTCCTGCCTGCTGAAGGCCTTTGCCCTGGCAATGGTGGTGGCCCTGCAATGACTGTGCCCCACTACAAACACCAGGAGGGAGCTGCACCAGGAGGGATGGATGGATGGACCGGGAGGAAGGTCCCAGCCCAGCTGCTGCTTGGTTCAGCTCATGTCTCGTCCTGGCATCATCTTGGCTGAATGCGCCTCTGTCCTGCAGGGCTGCTGCTGCTTTGGGAAGCCTCTGTGTCCATAGTTTCATAGTAGCTAAGGTCAGGAGGGACCTGAACAGATCATCTAGCCTGACCCCTGCCACAGGCAGGAATGAATGCTGGGTTCACAAGACCCCAGCTCCCACCTCCCATGGGAGCCTCCCCTCTATCCCATTGGGGCTTAACCCAGTTACACCCACAGGGGTGCAGACCCCTGACCCAGACTCAAAATGCATTGCCCAACTTCTTCCTCTGTATAAAACCCATGACCCTGTCCTCTCCCGCTACCCTACATGGGGGTAACCCTGCCCTTTCCCTTGCATAGATACAGGACCTCACCCAGAGCTCCCTTAACACCAGCTTTGCATCTCCTCATGCCTACAACTCTCTCAATAAACCAGGGGTGGCATTTGAGCAGCTCTGTCAGATGCATCCGGGTGTTTGCCAAGGGCGACAGGCCCATGGGCACTGCCTCCAGCATGTTCTTGCTTTTCTGGGAGGGGGGTTTAAATTGGGCTTGAGATAAATGGGAGGAAAAGTCCTAAGCAAACAGTGTTGCCAGAAGAGCCAGAGAGGCCAAAGTTGTTGATAGGTTGCTTGGATTTTTGCAATGGGTTGAGGGCAGCCAAGGAAAGGCAGGGATGTGATGAAAACAGATCCACTATTCGAAGGAAATCATAATATTTCCCCCCCCCCTGCAAACTGCCTGAAAACTGAAACAAACCAGGTGGGAGGGGTGAAACAAAGTAAGAGCCAAAGCACATGGGCAGCAGGTTTGGCTGGAGCCAGAGTTGCCCATTTTGCCCCAAGAAGGTTTCAAAAGACAAAATCCCTCCCAGCTTCAAGAGCTCAGCCCAGCAGATGGCAGCACTCAACCAGTTTTGCCGCCGGCCGCTACCAGGCTGTGACTGGTTTCACTGGAACGGGTTTGCTTCCAGGACTGGGTTCGTTGCTGTCCTGCCCCCTGCCCCAGTGCAGCAAGGGGTCTGCATGGGGTCTGCTGCTGCACCCTGGTGCAACTCCCTCCAGTGATCTCCCCCCAGGCCTGCTCCCATCCATGATAAGGCAAAGGGCCCAGGCAGCTCTGGGAACAGGCATCACAGCCTGCCCTGCTCATGGGGTGACCCTCAAGAGGAGTCATAACTCCTGCCCCTTTGCTCCTTTTCCTAGAGATGCTCACTGCGGGCAACTGCCCGCTGCACCCGTGCAGACACACAGTGGATATATGACACGTATATCCACCCTGGGGCAATCAGGGTTATCCCTGAAAGAATCAGGGTGAAAACAACCCTGGTGAGAGCTGCCCCAGGAGTCCATAGTTTCATAGTTTCTAGGGTCAGAAGGGACCTGAGCAGATCATCTAGTCCGACCCCCTGCCATGGCCGGAAAGAGTACTGGGGTCAAACGACCCCAGCAAGGTGTTCATCTAACCTCCTCTTAAAGACCTCCAGGGCAGGAGCCAGCACCACTTCACTTGGAAGTTGGTTCCAGATCCTAGCCGCCCTGACCGTGAAGTAGCGCCTCCTGATATCTAGCCTAAATCTACCCTCTGCCAGCTTGCGACCGTCCAGCCTTGCTCTATCCCCTAATCCACATTGCTGCAAGCAAGCCCGGTCCATTAGACACCCCTGGCACTCTCCTACATGCCGCCAACCAAGCGATGCCCCCAGAACCAGCCCCCATTGCCACCTCCAGCAGCCGCAGCCCTCCCTCCACTGCCACCAGCCCCGAGCAAATTTCCTCTCTGCTCCTTGCTGAAAGATATTGATCCTTGGTGGAAAAAGAGGAACAGAGACCAGCATCACGCTGGCAGCATCCAGCCAACCGCAGCTTCCCCTGCACTTCTCGCGCCTATTAGGCAGCTGCTTGGTCCCCCCACCCAGAGCCAGGGCTGGCTCCCCACAGCACAGACGTGCCCAGCCAGGGGAAGCTGGAGGGATGTGGCTGTGTCTGCTGCTCCTGGCTGTGGGGGGTAAGTAGCAGCTGGTTCCCTCTGGGGCAATGGGTCACCTTGGCTTGGCAGCCTGGTTTGCAGGGGCGGGGGGTGCCAGGGCCAGGCATTAGGGAGCTGAAGCCTGGGTGGCACAGAGAAGCCTACAGGCTAGAGGGGTCCAGCTGGGAACATGAGACCCCCAGACCTGGTGAGAGCTGACAAACGCCCAGCAGCCAGAGCCAGGGAAGGCACAGATCTGAGGAAAGTGCTCTGCAATAAACCATCTCCTTGGATTGAGGTTAGCTTCCCAGTGCCTGGACAAGGGCTGGGGAGCTTGAAAGCCAGGCCCCCAGTTTAGCCCAGTGCAGACAAGCCCCGGACTCCTGGGTTGTGGGAGAGAACCTGATTGCAGGGGCTGGGCACGCTGGACTCCTGGGTTCTCTGCCTGGCGCATGCACAAGTTCCCACTCCTCTCTGTTTTGTAGGGTCTGCGGGTATAAGCCCCAGTTGCCCTGTACCCACCCCCAGCCCCTCACAGGCTGCTGCCCCCATGCTCCACAGCTCTGCAGCTTGCCCTCAGCCAGACACGGCTGGAGGGCTTCACGGGGGAGTCCTTGTCCTTCCCTGCCCTGCGCCCCGTGGCCCCAGACATTGCACGGATCATCTGGTTCTCGGACAGCCGTGGCACACACATTGCCGAGGCCAAGCCGCTGAGCAGGGAGTTTCGCACCGACTACGATCCCGTGCTCCGGCCCCGCCTGGCCCTCCACCGTGGCAACTTGTCCCTGGAGATCACGGCACTGCAGCTGTCGGACAGCGGGGTCTACCGAGCCACTGTGGACATCCAGTCCAACCCCACCCGGCCACAGATGTTCTACTATGAGCTGATCATCCAAGGTGAGTCCTGCCAGACCCTGCATCTCACGTCATGGCACTTGCTGGAGCCACGGGGCTGAGTCCTGGCTCTGCCACTGTTTCCCTGCAGGACCCTGATCCAGTCCCTTCATCTTGCAGAGGGTGGGGGAAATGCTCCTTCCCATGTTTCTCAGGCCTGAGTGTTGGCCCCCAATCTACATGCCAGGGAGAGGTTGGGGGTCCCTTGCCCTGTTCTACAGAGGAGGAAACAGGTACCGAGCAAGTGGGGCGATGTGGGAAGGAGAAGGAGAAGTTCCTAGATGAAGCCATGGAAGTCGTAGTCCAGTGACCTGCAGGGGCTGCCAAGCTCAGTCACCCCCACAAGGCCTCCACGTGCCCCCCCGGGCCATGGCGTAGGTGGTTTCTTGTGTTGCCCAACATGGAAGGAAGCCAAAGGGCACTGCCGGGAGCAAACTGGCTTTCATCACTGCCCTTCTTCCTCTTTCCTCCCCTCCCCTCCCCTTTGTTCAGCAGGACGGAGGTAGCAGCTGGGCCCTTTGTGGGGGTGCAGCCCACATCACACTCCCCCCACCCAATGCTACCCAAACTTGGACCCCAGCAGCAACCAGACACCTCCCTGCCAAGGCTCTGTGTGTAACACACAGTCGTGTTTCTCACCCCCCGGCACAGTGCATCAGCTGGACCCACCTGGCAGCACGTGGCCACCTCCACAAGGACCAACAACGCCCGTGGGCAGCAGAGCCAGGACTTCCACCAGGGATCCCGGGGGGACACCCAGGCCCGGAGAGGACCCAGGGCATGACAAGAGCAGATGTGGAGCCTGCTCCTGTGCTCTGAAGGGCTACATCATTGCCGCTGTCTACGGGACCCTCCTGCTCACAGTGGCCATTGTCCACATCAAGACCCAGAGCTGAGATGCCCCCAGGCACCCAAAGGGGCAAAGAAATGGGGGTGGGGGGGCTGGGAAGGACAGAGCTTGGACAGTAGCAAAGGATCAGGAGGGTCTGTGCCTTTAAGCAGGGGTAGTTGGCCCTGTTGAGGGCATCCAGCTGTGGGCCATCTGATACAGCTGTGGGGCATCTGATAATGGGTTTGAAAGCCCCAGGGAGGCAACTGAGAGAGGGCTTGCTTGCAAAGGGGAAAACAAGCTGTGACTGCAGGCTCCTCTGTGAGCCGGGCTTTGTTTTGTGGGCTTATTCTTTCATGTCTGCTACCGAAGGACTATGTGGCTTACAAGAGCTGGCTCCTAAGAAATCACAGCTGCTTGCTCAAGCCAAAACCTACAGGGCAAGAAATCACAGCAACCACTGAGCCCTGCTTGGGCGCTACATGGGCCTGGCACAGGGGCTGCCTGCACCTTGCCCAAGGGGGAATGGCTGTGGGCTTTGAACGGGGCCCCAGGGACCCGCTGCCAAGGGCTGTTTGATCACAGCGGGCGACCAGGTCCCCAGAGCTGCAGGCAGGCTTGGCACGGTAAAATACAACACCACTCGAATGCAAACCCAACAGGGCCTTTTTCACCAAAGGGGCTTTTCATTTCCCCCAACTCACCCATTTTTCTGCCCTGTTTCTCCCCAGAAAGGCCCTCAGGGCCTTTCTGCTTTTCCTGGTGTTTTTAGCAAAGTTGTGGGGATAATAAAATCTGTTTTTATCCATTCCCCCCTACCCTCTGCCCTGCCTCAGCATTCCCAGAGGCAGTGCGTGGCTCTGCAGGGACCCCATCCTGGGTGGGGAAAGAAGCCCGGAGAGATGCACAGGCTGCATGGGAGGACCTTGTCCTGGCAGGGGCATCAGGGAAGCTCACAGGCCCAATTGCCCCTCCAGGGCTGGGGTCCCTGCAGGCAGTGCCCACGTGGGCACGTCCAGCTCATTCAAAGCTCGGCACCTCCCTGCTCCAGGGTGTTGCAGCCTCACCTGTTCTGGGGGATGCACCAGAAATGACATTTCCACCCCCTGTTTTTCTGGAGGAAACGGAAGAGGGGAAAACAGCAACCCCTGGTGATGGCTGGGGGGTGGGAAGGCGGCTGGTTTTGTTCCACCCCAGGCGAGACAGATGGAAGCCAGTGAGCTGGGACGGGCTGGCAGGGGGAGGTTGTCTTCAAACTTCATACTCTAGTTTTTGTTTTAACCCTTTCTCTCTGGCATCCAACCTCAGATGAGGCCCTCGGGAAGGGGAAAGCCAAATGCTCCGGTGTTTTTTCTCCTTCACTTTCATCCCAATTTTCTTCCTCAGGTTCCTGCACTTGTTGGCAGCGGGTCTCAAGCAGCCCTGCTCAAGGATGCTTTTCCTAGCAGCTGGGCCAGGGCTGGGTGACCAGCACCCATGGGCTGAGGGGTTCAACTGGGGGCCAGACACCACCACTGTTCAGCCCCCACGTGGGCCTGGGGATGAGCCAGGATCAGGGCTGGATCTGCTGCCCCAGCCTGAGATGAGACTCCGACCCAAAACAGCTTCAAGGCACGCACAGGCTCTGGCCCTTGGCAGAATCGGGGCCGGGCCCCTGGCGAGCAGGGCAGAGTCCTCTCTATTAAGGACCCGTCACGGGTTTGATATTTACGGCCCCGCATCGGGCACGGGATCGTAATTCACTGCATCATAAAACATCCCATAGTTTGTAATAAGTGAATTATTTACTGGTGACCCTGGCTAAACGCCGCACGGCATCAATTATTGAGCGCCAGATCTGTCAGGAAGTGCTCATAAATAAGTGATCAGGTGCCGTCTCAGTGTGCCCAGTAAATTACTCATTCAATCTCCCGTCTAAATGCCCTCCTGGGGAAATTGCTCGCGCCTGCCGATTCAGGAATTAGGACTGGGCAAAAAGGCCCGATGCCACATCCGACCCTTTTTAGGACATCCCGGGGCACCGGGCTTGGTTGTGACGTCTGGCACCATGCGTGAGGAAACAGGGGTCTTGAGCCAGCAAGGCAAAGCAACGTCAGGCCCAGCCTGGTGTGGGTGGAGGGTGTAGCCGAGCTTGCTTTCTCATGCCTATGCGTGGTGGCTCCT
>NW_017728960.1:875864-881066 GCF_001723915.1 Gavialis gangeticus
GTGGGTGGAGGGTGTAGCCGAGCTTGCTTTCTCATGCCTATGCGTGGTGGCTTCTATTGCAGGAATGCCCGGAGGTGGCGGCGGGGACCACGGAGGTGCCTGGGCAAGGCCCAAATGCAGCAGTGGACAGTCCTGGCCTGCAAGAGGTCCAGGAGGGGAAATGGGGGGGTACGGAGAAGGGGAGAGACTTGCCCACATCACCCAGCAGAGCTAGGTTCTTAGAAACCCTAGAGAAGTGGCACTGGAAGGGAGGTCACATCTAGTCCAACCCCTGCCTGAAGCAGCATCAGTATCCAAACCCTCCTATACACATCCATCATCTCCGCTCTTAATAAAATTATCATCTGCCCTGACACCCTGCGCCCTCTTATCTCAGCTCTCCTCGCCATTTGGGTCCCAGCAATGGTTGGCTCATTAAGGCAGGCATCCTGCTGGCAGGAAAACTGTGCCCTCCACCCCTAGATCACTTGGATCAACAGACTAAGAATTGATTGAGTCCTGTGATGGCTTCCTTCAAACTGGGCTTGTTTGGTGGATCTCAGGCTAAGGTTTCAATAGCAAGTCAGGGTTGACAGCTGTGCTGAGATACTACTATGCTCTGGCCTTGCTCTGAGCCACTTTGCCACCATCTTACATGCAGTCACAGCCACGGGTTTGTTAAGCTATTTTATCAGCTTATATATTACATGCAACGCTTGCCGTAAATTTGCCTGGCTCTATCCCGATTCCCCCGCCGACGTACCTTTCTGTCTCTCCTCTCCCATACGGCTAAATCTTCCCCCTGAGTTCAGCGCCTCTCTAGTGCTCCAATAAATATATTTTACTGGTCGGATCATAATTACGCCAGTGCGTTATGAGCACCGTAGTCAATAGTGACCCTGATACAAAGGCAAAGTTATGCTCTCCATATACATCGACTCATAAACTGGATTGCACACCCAGGAGGGAATGATTTCCAGGTTTATATCGGCCCATATTTCACCTGCAAATCCATAATGGGCACCAGGCTTCTACGCATCAAGAGACAGATGAATCTCCCTTCTGAGGAGGGCAGCGATGCCCAAGCTCCAAACTGTCAAGGCAAGGAGAAAAAAGGCTCTTCAGAGGCCTCATCTCCAACATTTCCTAGACCGTACCAGCAAAACCTCCAGTGTGTTTGCTCACAGTGCTCACAGCTTCGCTGCAGCAGCAGCACTGACCCTCCTCCTCCTCCTTTTCCTCCTGTGGTCCCAAAGATGATTTCTGCCACCCCACAGCAGCCAGCAAAAGGTGCAGACGGAGGCTCCCACATTTGGCCAGCACCAGTATGATCTAGGATCTCTCCTAGATTGCAACAGGCCTTGGAAATCTGTTAGGCTGAAAAGTGTCGGCCACTGAGTCCTGGATCCAAAAGCAACCCCAGCCCTGGCTGAAATCCGCAGCCCAAACTCTCACTCTTTCAGATGCAAGGGAAAGAGCAGCCAGGAGGTATCATTGGGCTTGTCTATATGAGATACTTACCATGCATCAGCATAATAACCAGGGATCCTGGTTTCCTCTGATGAAAAAAAATCCCCAATTTTCGGTTGAAAAAAAGTAACCTAAAATCCACTTTTTTCCATGGTTAAAATGAAGCACCACTAATATATAGATACTAGTCAACCCACACTTCACTGCGGAAGATCAATTTAAGTTCTAAATTTTTGACAACCTTTTGTCGTAATCACCATCCTCTTCACTTTATGGTTTATGCATCATTGCAATGTTGAATCTTGAGCGAAGTATTTACTGAACAGCCCTTCATCATTATATCACAATGAATTGCATGTAGGCCAACAGATCTGGCCTCTGGAATAAGAGATGTAATTTATATAGATATATATAGTGGTATTTCATTTTAATCATGGAAAAAAGTGAATTTTAGGTTACATTTTTATACTGAAAGTAGGGATTTGTTTTTATCAGGGGAAACCAGGATCCCTACTAATAACACTGCACAGTAGCATGGCAGTTAAAACCCATGCTAATAGCCTACTGCGCAGTGTTATTTGGCTAAAGCGCAGTAAGTGTCACCAAAAAAATGTGCGCTGGCGCTACTGTGCAGTAACTCTAGTTACTGCACATTTAATTAGTAAATGTTCATTAAACAGAGACTAAAATAAATGCACAGTAATTAAGGTGCGTTAATAAATGTGTAGACGTGCCCAGTGAGACCAACTGGAGGACCAGCCCAAGGCTAGAGGCACGTCAAGGCATGGAGCTGGTCACGAGGGGTCGTGAAGGCAGATGCAGGTGCTGGGATATCAGGAGCTGCTTACTTGGACTGGAGGCAGAGAGCTGGGGGAAGGAGGGAGGAGCAGGGCCATTCAGGGGAGCAGAGAGATGGAGCTTCTGGGGCACAAAACTCACAGGAGCAGCAGACACGGGATTACTACACCCAGTTGTGTTCCCTTCCACGGTGGCCAGGGAAAACACACACTGCAGACAAGACGGTGATGAAACGAGGTTGCACCAAGCACAGATCTGACCCATCCCGCATGACTCTCCTGACACCAATAGCCGCTGGAGCCAAAAAGGATGAGAAGCTGGGACAGGAGTGCGGAGGAGACCGGGTGATCTCCCACCCCTGGTCACAGCACCCAGAGGAGGTCAGGGTGGGGATGCAGGGCATGGTGGGAGCGGTGGAGATGGGGTTTCTCTAACTGAACCTACACTTGGTTTGCTGCTGATTTATTTTCGTTCCCCAGGAGGCTCCCAGAGCCGGGGACATGCAGAGATAAATCCTGGAGTCCACCCATCGGAGTCGTCGCTGGTCATGAAACATGACAGGCTGCTCCTGGAGAGAACCGGCTCCCACGGCATCGAGAACCAGCTTCCGCACGGCCGACTCCTGCTACCGTCTCCAGTTCTGCATCATCCACGCGCGGCAATTGCTTTCAAACGGGGGGGGGGCAGCTGGAGTGCGACGGAGGGGAAACATCCCCAGATGCCGACTCTCCTGCTGCGGGCCAGGATAATGGAGCAACTCAGCTGGGGTATCGCAGCTCAGCCACTCAATGGGGTGGAATAAGAATAATCATTTCTCCCCCCTAATTCTGGACCTGGAGAAACTGAGACTCAGGGAGAGGCGGACACCAGGGGCACAGCTAGGCTGATACCCAGAGGCCCCCTGAGACCCAGGCCAGTGGTCTATCACCAAGGCCAGGGTGGGGGCAACCTTGTTGGTAGGCATGCCCCAAGTGACCACCTCCCCCGGTGCCACTCCAATCCCCTTCCCAGTCAACCTCTGTGCTGATCTCAGTCTCTCTCCCTGTCTCTGCTGGGAGCAGATCTGATTAAAATAACATATCAGCCGCCCCTCCAGCTCCGGCAATAATGGGATAGAGAAGAGTATCCCTCTGATGAGCTGCGGACTGCGAAGGAGGCAATTACATCCATCACGGAGGATGGGGAGCTGGAAGGAAGAGGCCGAGGCAAGAGAGGAGGGAGCAGCAGGGAGCGGGACGCCTTCCCCGAGGATGCATGGTGCTGCCAAGCCAGGGCTGAGAGTCAGCCGCCCCTAAAAGACAAGCAAGACATGGGGGCACAGATGCTTACAGGCACCACAATGTAGACCCCCTCTCTGTGCCTGATCCCGGAGCCATCAGGACTGCTCTACCACGTGTCCTAGGGTCTGTAGTGCCACAAGCCTGCGGCGAGTTCCCGTTGGCTCCAGGCATGAAGGGACAGGGCTGAAGGCTGAGTTGCAGGCGGGCAGCTGGCTCACAGGACAAGACCCCAAAAGCTCCCAGGGGTGTTTGCAAAGTTTCCCTGTTGCCGTTCCTCTCTTCCAGCTCCATCGTGTAAGGCAGAGAGGAGCTGGGATGGCCCAGAGGCTCCCCCAAGATGAACCTTCACAGGGCCCCGGGGCTGAAAGGGACCTCCTAAGGTCACATCCAGCTGCCTGAGGCAGGATGAGCCCTGCCCAAACTACCCCAGACGCATCCCATCAGCCCTGACCTGACACCAGACATCACACCCGAACCTGCCCCCGGCAAAGCGGGGGGACCGTGGCAGCCAGAATGAAACCCCACCGCCTCTGCTTGGCGGGAACAGTCGGCCGAGTCCTGCGTTTTGTTGAATCATTGAGAGCGAGTTTGGGGACAATTATTTATTTACAGGCAGCAGCGTGTTAACAAGCAAATGAGCTAATCCCATGTGACGGCCTGTCTGCTGTGTTCGCACCTCCGTCCGTGCGCCAAGCCCACCGGCGGACCAGCTCCGCGGCAAAGAGGAGCCTCGTTAGGAGAGGCCGGCACAGGCTGGAGATGGCTCGGGGAGGGCAGACGGGGGTCAGGCCTTTGTCACAGCCCCACTCAGAGGATAACAACCTGCCTCAGAGGATAGCTGCTCAGGGAGCTCAAGCAGAAGAGGCCTCCGGTTCAGGCTGCGCTCCACCCAGCTGGATGATGAGGCTCTGAGCTCGCAGCCGAGAAAGGCTTTCGGTGCAGCGGGGGGATGCTTTTTAGATGGCTGAGTCTCCCCCCTCCCCCCAGGCCCACAGTCCCTGAAGACCCCCAAGGCTATGAGACTTCCCTGGGTGCCCCCAGAGTCATTGGTACCTTTCTCTTCCCTTGGTTTGGAGGGCAATGAACCCAACCCGGCGCTTCAGAGGAGTGCTGGGGAGGCTAAATGAGGTGCCCAAGGGTACTCAGGAGGTGAGTGGCAGCACAAGGGCCCGAACTCCAGGCTTGACCTCGGGGCCATGACACATCAGCCTTTTGCAACAGTCCATGCTGCCAGCGCTGGTCCCCTCCATCTCCTTGCCATTTCCGCCCCCTCATCAGGGCATCCCTGGGTAGTAAGCAGGGTGCCCATGTCACAGGGATATGACAGCGCCTGGCGCTCCAGGGGCAGGGTGGAGGGCTGTGGGGAGACAAGCACCCCTCCCGCCCACCCCCGGGCCCAGACTGTTATGGAGATGAATGCAACGGTGCTTGGTTCATAACAGCTCGGTGGGTTTTTTTGCCATGCAAATGAGGCTGGCGCTGCTGAGACGGGTGGGGGGGCGAGCGCTGCCTGACAGGAACACAGAGCGCCCGGGGCCTTGCATTTCATGGCGGCTCCATTCCACGGCGCAGCCCTTTTGTGCACGAGGCTTTGATAATCCCTGTCGCCTCCCCGGTTCCCCCTCCTCCGCCAGGCTGCAGCGGAGGCAGGCAGGGCCTGCCAGGGACATTTTTG
>NW_017728960.1:881249-887108 GCF_001723915.1 Gavialis gangeticus
GGCTGGGCCTTCCAGGGACATTTTTGGGGCGCGGATACCCCCCCCCCCCCCATTTGGGTAGGAGGAAATAGAGAGCGAGCTGGTTTGGGGAGTTCCTGAGCTGGGGGGCCTGGTGCAGCTGGGCCCCTGCACCCTGCCGCTCATAGACCCTGCAGGGAGGAGGCTGCTAAGAGACAGGCCAGCTGCTCCCCTAAACAAGCTGGGCATGCTGGGGTGCAGGTTGTCTCCATCACCAGGAGAAGCCAGGGTGGCTCACTCCCTACCCTCAGAGGCCTGCCTGGGTTCCCCTCCCCTCCCTGCCACTGACTCCCTGCGTGCCCTTGGGCACATCCCCTTGCTGCTCAGTGCCATAGCTCCCCCCCGTTGAAAGGGGAGCATGTCACAGTCTCCAGCACACCCCAGGGGGAAGCGTGATGGCTTATGCACCTCATTTCCCCAGCAGCTGGGGCGGCTCCGTCTCAGCGCTGCAGCGCCGTGCCTGCTGCGTGATGGATGGGAGGGGAAGCCAGCAGCGCGTGGGCCTGCCTGGGGTGAGGGGCAGGCGAGTGGGGGGAAGGGACCCAGAGCCAGGCTCCCTGCAGTGGGGGCCAGGGGCCTGAGCCCCTCAAGTACAGCATCCCTCAGGGCAAGAGAGGAGCCTCACTGGAGCCCTCCAACCTGAGCTGGGAGGGGTGTATTGGGGGGAAGGGCAGTGTCTGGCTACCCCAGCCCAGGATGGGGTGCTGGGGTCATGGCTGGCCAAGGGATCCCTGGATCCCATGCCCCTCCAGCGGGCCAACGCCCCCGAGAAGAGCCAAGGGGCCAGGCAGGTATTCCTAGCAGGGGGGCTGCAGGGAGGTCCATGGCTCTGACCCTGGCTCTCTGGCTGCAGACCGGGGTAGCAATGCAGCGAGAAATTCACGGCTGTTATTTCCCAGCGCCGGAGCCGGATGGTGACACAGCAGGTACTGCTGAATTACATGCTTATAAACACGCTGGAGGAGGCAGTGAAGATGCCTCAGTCCTGGGGTCTCCAGGCCAGCAATAAAGCCGGATGTCACCTCCAGCTTCGTGCCTGGCAAAGGAAACCCAACCCTGGCACTGAAAGGCAGCTGCTTCTGGGGTGGGATGCCTGGAGGGGGGAGCAGGTTTCCCCTAGGGACACCAGTGATTGAGCTACTGATGGATGTGCAGCATCGGCATGTGCCCCTCGGGGCCACTCAGCGGCTCCCCCACCTGCCAGCCTTGCATTCAGGAGATGGCTCCGTGAGCACCAGCTGTGGGCTGGCATCGGTGCCTCCCGGGCAGGGGAGCGGGCACCTGGCAGAGCCAGCCCAAGCCCCTCCCTCCCCCCTGGCTTCCCTCCCCAGCTTGGAAAGGGGAGTGGGGGTTAGGGGATGGAGCAGGGAGGGGCTGGGCATCAGGGCTTGGGGGTCCTGTGCCCAGCTCTGCAAGGGAAGCACTCTGTAGTGGTTAGAGTAGGTGGGCTGGGAGCCAGGCTTCCTGGGTTGGGCTGCGAGGGGAGTCAGACCCAGCTGGGAAGCCCGGACCCCTGGGTCCTTTCCCCAGCTCTGCACAGGCTGTCACCTTGGGCAAGTCATTTAATCCTCTAATTCTTGGAAACCCTGGGGTACTATAGAGAAGGCAAATGCTCCAGCTCCCACTGGCTTAGAAACCCCCCAGCCCCCGTAGCCCCCTCTCATCCTCTCTGAGCTCAAAAAGAAAATAGGATTTTAGCCCAGCTCCATGGAGCAGGCAAAGCCCTGCAGCCCAAGCTCTGAGCAACCCCTCCTGGCAACAAGGTAATTACCACCAAATAGAGGTCACCCCCTAATTGCCTACCTTCCCCCTTATTAATCAGGGAAGGAAACTCCCCTGTCTCCCCCCTCCTCATATCTCATGAGCTCGCACACGATGTCTCTGCTGCCTGTTGTTCCACTTCAGCAAGTGCAAAGCTAAATCCGTTCCCCTTAAACGGATGTTTTTCCACCCTCCGCATGCAGCTCAGTCACGGCAGGGCTGTCTGCGAGCTCCGGGGAGGTGCACAGGGGCTCAAGCAAAAGTGGATCTACTTCTGCTTGCTGGCAGTCCCAGAGAGGTGGGTCCCAGAGTGGGGGGCTCAGGGATCTGTCGGGCTGGAGGGAGGTCAGCACAGAAGTGTCCAAAGATTTTGGACTGCTTTGATGTTATGTCTTCCTTAACAACTTTCAGAGGTGCGTGCTAACAAGATCAGTGGGTGGCACAAGATGTGGGAGGCATGGCCCACATGGAAGCGGATCGGACTATCACCTGGGAAGAACTGGAGACAGAAATGAGGGGCTTCCCAGAGTGTGGCCACTGCTTGGAAACCTGGGGAGGTGGAAGAGCTGCAGGAGCTCCAAGTTGGTGCCTATTGCACCCCTGGGCCAGATCCCTGGAGCACAGCACCGCCAGTACCAGGCAGAGTATGTCCCCAGAGAGAAAAGCCCCAACCCCCAAGGATCCCCAGGCCCAGCCCCTGGTTTCCTCCTGAGACCTCAGCCCATATGTTGCTTGGCTAACGAGCAGGGTCATTATCGGCTCCATCTCAGGGCGCATAGCTAGTTCTCACCAATGATGGTTATTACTATTGGCACAGATGCGATCTCACGGTCGCCGCGTGCCATGGGAGCTCCTGTTCTGCCGGCACTGGGTGCGCTGCAGCTGCCAGCCCGAACTCATGAGGAGGTCCCCGGAGGGCTGCGCCCGAGGAGGTGCCAGGGCTGGAGGTCAGATGCCACGGTGAGGGGCCTAGGAGCCATAAGACTGTGACTTGGTGGAAAGAAGGCATGGCATGGGGCTGCTGCATTCGTCGTGCCCACTGCAGCCACCTCCTGCAGAGAAGCCGCCTTATTGCATTTCATAAAACACCCTTGATTTCCAGCTCCCTTTATTGCCATCATTCGTCTCCTCCTGGATCATGTCCCGGCGCTTCAGTGACAAACTATCAGCTGCTCCGGGGCTGCCTCAGAGCTGGCAGCAGGATGGCTTGGGGGGCTTTCAGCACCACACCCCGGGCCCTCTGCCTTGACCTGGTCCCTGCCTTGGGCCCCCTGCAGCTTCCCCAGCCCCATCCCAGTGAGGACGCTGCTGGGCACAGAGATAGGCAGGGGGTTGGGTTGAGCCAGGTGCAGGTAGGAAGAGGAATCCCACACACTGCGCTTTCCCCAGGAGCCTCCCCCTCTCTTCTTCCTCTTGCTCTAGAGAAGAGCGGGGGCAGGGGGGTCTCCTGGGGGCTTGGGCTGGGCTTGGAAATCCCCAGGGAGATGCAGCCGGCAGCACCAGAGGAGGCAGCGGTTGTTGCAGGTGCTGGGCCCTGAATGCACACACTGGGGGTAGGGTGTCACACACCTTCCCTCCCTACCAGGGGCACAAAAATGGGCCCTGTCAGCCAACAGGACCCCACCACCACACACACACACAGATATACATGCTGCTCCAGATGTAGCCCTCCAGGCAGAAACCCCCTTGGAGAACCACTGAGGCACAAGGAGACCCCTGGCCCGCACTGCCAAGTATACAACAGAGACAGGACATGGAAGTGGGTCAGGGGCTTCCTGATGCAAACCCAGTGCCCAAGTGCACTGAACCTGAGCCTTTGATATCTGGCTCCCAGGGGTCCCAGTGCATGGCCGGATGGGGCTGGGGTGAAAGGGAGGTTCGTCTCATGGACAGAGGATGCAGAGAGAGCAGGCAGGCATGGTACAGGGTAGACTGTGACCCAATTGGGGAACAACAGCACCCTGTTCTGAGCTGCGGCTTGGGGGGCTGAGCAGGAACAAAGACAAGCATGTGAGCTGGGTCTTCAGCTTCTTGGAAAGAGCTTTTTGCCGACTGTCGCTCCATCTGCCGCCTGCATGAGCCGCTGGAGCCTGTATGAGGAAGGGGCTCCATTCTGCACTGGCAGATCTGGTCTCGCTTCCCCTGCTTCCCCGACTGAAATGCAGCCACTTCTGGAGGTCGGCACATCACAGTGGGGATCTTGGAGGCTGCTGTCTCTGGCAGGCGATGTGGCAGCCACTTTAGTGCAGCCCTGTGCTGGAGTGCAGCCACTTCTGGGGTGGAACCAGCTGTTTCGCATCTTCCTGCACCGCTGCACAAAGGAGGCCAAGGAGCATCCTGTAGCTAACTGACAGCGGCGGTGGGGCGGATGACACATCTGGCTGCCGGATTGAGTTACCCGCAGCAGCAGTGCCACCAAACCTCAGCTTGCACCAAGGGTGCCTGGGAGGGCTGCAGTGATATGATGCTTGCTGCCCCCTGGGCAGGCTGGACGCCAGTTTGCTCAGTCCCATCGCCCTGCGTGCCCACAGGGAGACTCAGGACCAGCAGCACCAGCCCTCCCTCCTGTCCTGCCGGGGTGGGGGGCGGACACCTGGGCTCTGTTGCTCTCTTTGCCACTGCTTCGCTGCCCTGCTTCTTTGTCCAGACACCATGGTAAGGGGGGGTCTGCCCCTGGCAGACCCGCACGCGGCTTTCCCCAGGAAAGTGCCAGGTTTCAGACAGTGGAGGGCAGCAAGGAGCTACCAAAGCTCCACACTGGGGAGGATTTGAGGCCAGGGGTTGGGCTGAGGGCAGGCGGGAAAGGACTTGGCAGCTGCCCCAGAGAAGGGAGGTGCCAGCCCTGCCAGTCCTGGGCCTTTGGGGATGGAGCTGGTTTCTGGGGGGTTGGCCCCATCTTGCAGACCAGGTCTGAAGGAGGCAGCTCCTCCCAGCAAGGTGCTATGTGGCTGCCAGTGACCAGATGGGGAGGTCAGAGCGGAGCTGTTTCCCCCACTCTCCCCCCTTTCCTCCACAAGCTCCTGTATTTTGGGACTGGGGTTGGGCCCTGTAGGAACTGCCAACCCTGAAGCCCCCCCGGGATTGGACGGCTGTGAACTTGGGAGCACAGCAGAGTCGTCCCATCGCCCAGGCCTTGGGTCAGGTCCTGCCCAACCCTCCAGCCGCCCTTCTCCCCAACTCTGTTGCCCTCCACCCAGCCCCCTGGCGTCTGCTCCTCTCCCCCAGGAGACTCAGAGGGGAGAAGTTATGGGGAGGAGGATCTCTTCCCTCCCGGCACAAAGGCCACCCCGGAGAGAGGCAGCAGGACGCTGCTGTTTTAAGCCTTTAGTTTAACCAGGCAAAGCCGGTCCCAACCTCCTCCCCGGGTGCATCCGCCGAAGAAAGCCCAGAGCAGCCTGTGGATCACCCCACCAGGCCAGCTGCATTGGGGGAACAGGGCACAGCAGGTCACTGCCTCAGTGATGGGGCAACGGATCCACCCTGGGCTTGGGAACAACACACTAGGCCAGCGCAGCTGGGAGAAGCGGGGCTGCAGCTCCAGGCCCCCCTCCCTGCTCCCCACCTGCACCAGTGGCTGGAGTCCTGCCTGGGCCCAGGAGACTCCCGGGTTGCCCCAAAGTAGCTGTGCTCCTCTGAAAACACCCGGGCACCACTGACCATTTTTACAAGCAAGGGAACCGAGGCATGGAGCAGCCCGGGCACCCCACTCATTTTTGCAGATGAGGAAACTGAAGCATGGAGCAACCCATTTTACAGGTGAGGAAATGGAGGCACGGAGCAGCCCAGGCACCACCGCCCATTTTACAGGTGAAGAAATGGAGGCATGGAGCAGCCCGGGTGCCACCGCCCATTTTACAGGTGAGGAAACTGAGGCACGGACCAGCCCAGGCACCACCACCCATTTTACAGGTGAAGAAACGGAGGCAGGGACCAGCCCGGGCGCCACCACCCATTTTACAGGTGAGGAAACTGAGGCACGGACCAGCCCGGGTGCCACCGCCCATTTTACAGGTGAAGAAACGGAGGCACGGACCAGCCCGGGCGCCACCGCCCATTTTACAGGTGAGGAAACTGAGGCAC
>NW_017728960.1:887965-890078 GCF_001723915.1 Gavialis gangeticus
CCGGGGCTGCCCGCGGGGGGTGGGGGGCGCCCCGCCGAGCCCCGCAAGGTCACGGCTCTGTCCCGGGCCGTGAGTCCGCCGGGGCTCAGCGCGCCTCTTCCCCGGGAGGAAAGGGGGCGGCCGGGTCCCCCCAAACCCTGCTTCCATGCAGAGATCGAGGACGGGGGGGAGAGCCAGGATCAACACAGGCTGCCCCAACAGCCCCCCAGACCAGCCCCCTCCCACCAGGCCCAGCTGGGGAACAAAAGCTGCCCCCCCCCCCCCGCAAAACAGAGACATCTGGATCTCATTGGGAGGCAGAGGGAGAAAGCGCTGGGGAATGGGCTCTTCTCGCTAATTTTTGTGTTTAAAGTGTGTGTGTGGGGGGGAGAATAACTTGGAGGAGACCGAGTCCAGGGGCCAGGACATGGGCACAGGGGGGGATTGGGCCCCCATATCCCGGCAAGGGGGGAGATGGAGGCGACAGGGCTGGGGGGCTGCTTGGCTTCCCGCTGGCATGAACCCCTGTTTTCGTGGCTCTGCTGCTCTTGGTTTTCCCAGGACCGGTGTGGGAGATTATAAGCTTCTCCCTGGCTTTCCCCCCCACCCCAAAGAAGCGGTTGTGGGGTGGGCAATAACTTGGAGGAGAGGGGCTCAGGGCTGGATCCGGCCCTGACACCCTGGGTGGTGGGGGGAACTGGGGGCTGGGGGTGCTTGGTCTTCCAGGGAGGGGGGGAATCATGCCCCCACCCCATAAAGCAGCTGTGCGATGGGTTTCTCTGCGCTGTCCAGATCGGAGCAGCTCTGGGCAGAGAGGCCTGGGGAGGGGTTTGGGGGGGGGCCGACCTGGGAAGATTGAGACTTTCCTTGCCTTCCACCCCCTGCTTGTGCCAACGAAATGTATATAAATGGGCTTGTTCAGCTGAGTGGGGAAGGGGTGGGGGGCTGGAGTGGTGTATGGGGGGGCCGTGCCATTCATGTGGCTGTAACACACGCGCGCACACACATGCACGCACGGTGCTGCTGAATGGGTTTCATCACTCTTCATTTCTCACTAAATAATTTTCTGTATCTTATCTAAATGAAAACCATTATTCTTCCCCCCATTTCAATCACTCGCTGTGATTGCGCCTCAAATTGAAATATTTATTCATTTTCCGGGCGAGTCTTTTTTCTCTCTCTGTCTCTGGGTCCACCCCCCCCCCCTTCTTTCCTTTCAAGGAAAAAACTGCAAAATTGAAACAGAAAAGATTACAGCTAATTAGGAGGGGGGTTGTGTGTGTGTAGGGGGTGGGGGGAGAGCAAATGTTTCATGCAGTGTACAAAAATCTTTAAGGGTTCATGCACTTCTCAGCTCTTTCCCTGCCCCCCTCCTCCCCCCCAGCCAGGGACACGGACAGCTTTGCCCCTGCAGCAAGGGAAGGAGGGGGTGTTTGAGACCTGGCTCATTCATTGCATGCAACAGAGCTGGCTTCAGGGCACCGATCCCCAGATCTTCGAAGGCCTCACCCCCTGGGCATGCAGAAAGTAGCCGTGGGAGGGGCTGGGAGGCCGGCAGCCTTCCCTGCAGGGGACGGGGGCCTTGTGGCTCGGGGATGGGGAATGGCAGGTAGGACGCCTGGGTTCCTATCCTAGCTATGGGGACAAAGTGGGTTTAGGAGCAGGACTGTGGCAGGGGGAGACTGGCTGTCTTGGAGACCCTCACAACCCCCCAGTGATGCTGCCTTTGAGCTGTGGGTCCTATCCTAAAGGATAATTTCACACATCCTGGGCTGTTTGCCCCCCTACCCTGTGCCCTCTCCTTCCCGAAGCTGGTGGGTAGAGCATGGCACTGCCAGCAGCTCCGGGTCTCAGGGTAAGAGCAGGGCGGTCTGGGAGTCAGGACAGCTGGCATGTGCCATGCAGCACTTCCACCCATGTCCCCACATTCACAGCGGGCATCAACCGCCCCTTTCCAGCTGTGGCTCACATGTGTGTCCCAAGGAAGTGCATCCAAGCACCCTCCTCCCCTTCAGCCTGGGGTTTCCCCTCCTCTCCGTCCTGTCTGCAAGCACATTCCTGCGCCCTCCATCCCCTCCCTGCACCGTGACCCTGGCACCTCACGTGGTCTGGAGTGTGCGGGACCAGGCCCTTC
>NW_017728960.1:895078-908427 GCF_001723915.1 Gavialis gangeticus
GGGGAAGAAAGAGAAAGAAAGGAGGAAAATAATTCCCATGCCGTCGTGAACTCAACTGTTATTTTTCCATCTGCCACAGAGTACGTCGTCGGTGAATGAGGTTTTCAGTATTCAGTCTAGATGGATAGATAGAGAGAAGTGGGGAAGGAGGGAGGGAGGGAGGGATGGATGGAGGGGTGTATATGGATGGTGACAAAGGAGAGTTTCTTGGGGGATGGATGGACAGGAGTGTATTTGGGGCTGGGGGGATAGAGGGGTCTGCCTGGGGTGGATGGCTCCAACTCTACAGGGCACCATAAGGATACAGACAGACCGACAGAGGGCCGGATGGGGATGATGGGGGGAGCGGGGTTGTGGGGACAGCTAGCCCTCCCCCTCAAGAAGGTCCTTTCCAGCGAAGCACAGGGGTCACTGGTGTACAGAGTTGCTTTGAGTCTCAGCTCCGTGCTCACTCCCTCACCAGCACCCACCCCACCCGCGACGCCAGTGTCCTCGCGCGCCTGCCAGACACCCCCCGGGGAGCACCAGGTAAATATTGTGAGCGGCGCGCGGGCGTAATAGCAGTCTGACTGCAGATTGATTAGTGCTGTGTGGAAACTCTGCCTGGCGCCCCCCACACACCCACCCACGCCTGCCGGCTGCTGCCTCTGCCGCTCGCTGCCGGCGCCCCATGCCCAGGCCTAGCTGGGCCTTGGGTCCTGGGTCCTGCGCGTGGGCAGGGAGTCCTGGGTCCTGCGCGTGGGCCAGGGGGGCAGCTTGACCCTCTGGAGACTGGAGGAAGGTCACGCCAGTGGGTGCGGATCTGTCTGCCCTGGGATGACGCGTGTCTGTCTGTGTGCATCCGCGGCTGTCTGTCTTGCCATGCATAGCCCCGTCTGTCTAGGGTGTCTGCCCACTCCCTGAGCCGCTTGCCTCTGTCTCTCTGTGTCTCCCTACACACCTTTCTGTCCCAGATTTTTTTCCCCCCTGCCTCTCTTCTTGCTCTGTCTGTCACCATAACACCTTGCTGGCTTCCACCCTCCACGTGCTGGCTGTGTCAGAGTGAAGGCAGCCTGCCTGGCCCTGCTAGGTCTGGTGGAGGGGGGGTTGCCCCACAGCCCAGCCCCTGTCCAAGGGGCCACACAAGCACCAGGGTCCCCTGCCTCACAGTCCTCGGGGAACCTCATGGGGCCACATCCACAGTCCCTGAGGTAGTGAGCAGTGCTGGGAGGATTTTCGGGGAGAGGGTGGAATTGCAATTCCCCCGTGATGGAGCTGCAACCCACCAGCCTTGGAGCCCCCCACCAGCGTGGGGGAAGGGCCTCTGGGGCTCAGGGTACTGCTCTGGATGGCTGGGGATCCACTCCTCCGATCTGCCCCAGCCCTGAGCCCTCTCCCCTGGCACCCCCAGGCTCGATGCATGCAGCCTGCCGTCCCTCCCGGAGCTGCTGGCTCGCAGATCGATGCCATCGGCTGCAGGCACATGGCTGGCCCACGGGGCCGCTGTCACGCTGGGGCTCTGACAGCCGCATGGTGGGGGGGCTTTGGCCTGCAGCAGGAGGGGAGAGGCTTTAGCACCCCCCAGCCCCCACTGGTTCAAAGCCAGGGGTTTCCTGCAGCGCCCTGCCCTGCTCCATGCCAGTTCAGACATCCAGGAGGGCCGTGGCAGCACCAGGAGGAGCCCCCCATGTCTCCCAGGAAACAGAAAAGTGCTCCCCAGGCCTGACAGCATGGCTGTGGGCACTGGAAGAGGGCACAGTGCCCCGATCCCTCCTGGGAGCCTGCCCTCGGCTGTCTGCTCCTGGCAGGCACTAGGTTCGTGCTATGCTGATTGCACCTGACACCTGTCAGGCAAGCGTCCCAGTGCCAGCTCTGCCACCTCTGCTCAGCTCCCCCACCCCAGGGGCTTCCCACGTTGCGCCCAGGTCCTCCGCTGCTGGCAGCCTCCCCAGTTCCCTGCCCCGGAGCAGCTCAGCTGGGTAGGAGGGGAGGCTTGGGAGGGTAGACGTCCCCCCAGAGAGGACCTATCCCCTGTCCCCCAGGCTGCTGCCCCCTCTGCTCTGCTCCGTGTCTCAGGCTAGCCCATGGCTCCCTGCTCCTGGATTGGCGCTTTGTGCAATCAAGCCACTCGCATGGAGCTGCGTCCGCTGGCTGGAACAGAGGAGATTTGCCCTGCTCCAAGCCAGGGGAAATCTGCTGAAACCTTGGTGCTTTGCAGGGCTCCCACCACATAGCCGCTGCTTTCCCTGGAGTCCTGGGGTTCACCAACCCATCCTGGAGCCATAGTTGTGGAGGACCAGCACCAAGGGAGCAAGCTCAGCCCCACCGCCAAGCATTAGGGACCTGCAGGAGCGTGAACCGCAGGAGCGGGGGCTGCCTAGTTCCCCATTCTAGGACCCTTGAACCGCTCTCAGCCACCTCCCTTCCTGTCTGGGCAGTGACGGTACCCTCGCCTGCCCTGAGGGTGCCTGTGTCATGCTGGGGGGTTGCCAGCTTGGTGCTGGGGGGCGTTATCGGAGGTGGGGTTGCACTGGTGATTTTGGGGTTTGGCTGGTCACCGTGTGCCACTGGGATGAAATGGCCGTGGGTTCTCTCCCAGCCCCATGCTCGTGCGATTCCCCTCCAGCCCTGACCCGTTTCAGTCTCCAGCCCTCCCAAGTGAACTATGCCTTGCTGGCAGCTACCTGCCCCCAGGATGCCGCACCGCCCGGCCTGCCCATCTGTGTGTAGACATAACTAAACGCCCCCCCAGGTTCCTTGTGGAGAGTCCTCCTGGCTCCTCACATGAGCCAACTATGTCATCCTGCCTTTGAGGCCCAGAACAACTTCTTTTTTTTGCCTTGTTATTAGCAGTTGTTGCATCTCCTGACGAACCCTCCTCCCTGCTTTCCCTCCTAATCTCCTATACAGTTGTATCATCCTCAGCTCTGCCAAGCACGGTGCCTTCAGCTTCCCTTATCATCGCTCTACGCTGCCTGCCTTCATCTCCAGACTTGGCGATGCTCTGTCCTCCTCGCTTGCTTTGAATTTTCGGTCCATTTCTAGCTGCTGTCTTCCCCTCCCCTGTGGCCCAAGACTGGGTGCAAGAGCCGCGCTCCTCGGAGAACCCTCCTCTTCATTCAGGTTCTTCCTCCCACTCGGTTCCTCTCATCGTTTCCCTCTGACGCCCTCTGATGCGCCCGGTAGAGATGCTCCGGGTTGGGGCTGTCCTTTGTTTTGCCTTATTGAGCGTAATCAGGTCATGATTACTGGTCTCCAGGCAACCGCAAACTTCCCGTGATTAATTCATACATTATAACGAGGTCCAAAATAGAGTTACCGCGTGTTGGGTGCAGCCTGTCAGTGCTAGGAAATCGTCCTCTCGCGAGGTGTCTCATCCGGCGTCGCCTAAGACCAACTCCCTCGGCATGGCGTGCGTGACGGGGGTGCAAAGGAGCGGCAACCCCCATGTGCCAGGCTGATTTTGGGGCCTGGGCAGTTTGCCCTGTGATCTCTGTGCAGAGAGAGTTCAGTAGTGCTGAGTTATCTTTAAGACGCCCGCAGGGACATTTGTGATGCACGCATGCCCTTACAGGGACATGCCTGGGTATACATGTGCACGCAGTGAGCATGCACCGTGCATAGGGCTGCGGGTACCCCACGAGGCACCATGCCTCCCATGCACAGCGCCCATAGCCGCATCCCCACTGGATGCCACGAGCATCCTCTGTCCGGCCTCCCTCCCGCTGTGCAGGGCACCCAGCCCTGGTAACACAGGGATTATAGCTAACTCTTCATAAAGATTCCCCTAATTGCTTGCCTTACCTCAGGTTTTATCATCAAAGCATCCGTTATTCCCTCTCTAGCCTCCTTTTCTTTTTATTATCTCTTAATTAATCACTCTGGCTTTCACACTTAGCAGATAATTACAGTCTCCTGGGCACAGAGCTCATTTTCATAACCTCCTGCTCCCAGCCGAGAGTGGGCTTGGGGGGGGGCGGAAAGGGAGGAAAGAGGGAAGAAGAAAGGGGAGGATGGAGAAAAGAGGCAAGGGGGTGACCTGTTGGCCGTGTCAGGAAGGATAAGGGACCCACTACTGCTGCAGGCCTCATGTTAAGCCCCACTGAATTCAGGCCTGAGGCACTGGGGGGGCTTTGGGGTCTCTCCCCTGGGAGGTGGGGATGAGCGGAGGGTTTTATGCAGCATGGAGAGGGGAGAGTGCAGCTGGGGCAAAAACCCAGTTCGTGGGACCCAGCCTGGCATCGGCAGAGGTACCAAGCCCTGGGTTAGCCAGAGAGAGGGACCCCCTGTGCCCCTTGGGACTTAAGCCCTGCCCCCAGCCAGCCCCCCAGGCAGCGATGAGGGTGAGGGGCAGTGGGCAGGACACCAGCCTAGGTGTCAACCGCACTGTATGAATGGGTGGCTTTTCCCAGCTCTGTGCCTCAGTTTCCCCTCCTGCCTTGTGCCTCTTAGCTTAGAGCCAGCACTAGAGCGGACTCCTTTGTGCATGGTGTATAATGGGTACAAAAGGCCTCTATTGCCTATTGAGATGGCAAGCTTTGGGGAGCTGTCTCTGCCCAGACATCCGTGCCGGGGGCTGGGGTCTCCGAGGTGTCCTGTGGGTGTCTGAGGGGGGCGGAGGTCAGAAAGGATGGAGTGGAAAGTCCCAACTGGCTCTTCTCTGGGCTCGGAAGAGAGGATACACACCAGCCCCATCCCTGCGTGGTATTTGGCAGGCCGCAGCAGCTGCCTGGTTTGTGTCTGAGGAGGCCGCGTCCTTCCCAGGCTGCATCTCGGCCAGGGGCTCGGGGACCTGGGGCCCTAGAGAGCCCCAGCACAGATGTGAGAGGCCTGCTGCAATCCCAGGAGTCCGGGAGCTGGGGCTCTGAGGGACAGCTCCATGGGCTCATGAGGCAGGAGCAAGGCACTGGCACTTGATCAGCCTAGTCTGCAGAGGATCTGGGCTGATGCAGCGGGGTGTGTAGGGGAGATGGCATCAGCCCTGCTGAGCTCCCAGCTCCATGTGCACCCATGCTGCGTCCGGTCTCCCCCCCTCCAAGCCCTCAGTTTTTCCCAGCGTGGGTGGAGTGGCGTCTCCTCTCCCCCATCGGCACGGCTCCAGTGGCCGCATGGCTACTTCTGCCAGCACGGGCCATCTCGTCAGGCCACGGTCCCTGCAAGACAGGCTTTTGCACCCGTGCAATGTATGTGCAAAGCGCAGCACAACCGGCAACACGTACCGGGGTCCTGCCAGCAGAACCGAGGCCATGCCAAGCTCCGAGCTATTCTTTGCCACCGTGACCTGTGTGGGAGTCAAGTGATGCTTGGGCTCCCGGATCTCGCCAGGGCACCGGGGGCTGCAGCCGGCTCGGTCCAACCTGCACCGAGGCCCAGGGTCGCTCAGCGCCCAGGAAGTCCCATGCCAGCTGTATGTCTGGGGCAGACCGAAAGGACTTGGCATTACCCTAGCAGCCCCCAAAGCACACAACTTCCCCGGGCGGCTGGCTGGCTGGGGGGTGGTCTTTGTCTCGCCTATTGGTCTGTCCGTCTGTCTGACTTTCCCGGGGGCCTGATTCTCATTTGCTCTTTGCAAGCTGCAAGGGGCCTTGGCAGGGTTGAGGGGGGGAGCCGTGATTTATGCCCCGTTGCAGCAGGACGGGGCCGGCGATCGCGGTGCGGCTCCGCCCTCGTGCGCGTCTCTCAGCATAAAATAATATATTTAAGGAGAAGACACTTGGAAAAGAAGAAAGGGGGGGGAGGTCTTTTTCTCGCTGAGGCTGGCGCATAATAGACTGCCAGCGCTGCCATGGCAACGGTGGGATTATGATCCAAATGGAAATCAAAATAAGGGGGGGAAAGAAAGAGAGAGAGAGAAAGAGTGGAGTAAAGGAGAAGTGTGTTGGGGGGGGAAACAACTTTTATTTCAAATCAGAGAGCAGTTGTATGCCTTGGAGGGGTTTCCATAGAAACGGCGAAGAAAAGGAGATAGCGAAGTGTGTGTGCACGAGTGTGTGTGCGGGGGGGGGTGCGGCGCAGGCAACAACCCAATCGGAGTAAATGTTTAAAGGCATGAACAAACCCATTCAGTGATAATTAAGTAAGAGACAGCAGGTCCTATAGTCTGTGCCATTGTGCAGGGATCCCGGGCGCTCTCCGTTCCCTCCCCGCCCGCCGCCCGCCCTCCCCGAAGTAATAAAGTCCTTGAGTGCATAAACACCCGCCTGGCCCGCATCGGCATCTCCTCCTCCTGGAGGGGCTGGCACTGCCCACCCCATGCTTTTGGAGGGTGAGGCCAAGCCCCTCCAGCTACCCCAGCTCAGGGGCTGAGAAGCACTTCTGCTGGTGGCAGCAGAAGTAGGGCTGTTATCCTTTCGAAGTGGGGTGCTGGAGGACGATGCAGGGGCGGGGAAGTCTGAGATGAAGTTTGGGGTGGGGGGAAGGTGATGTACCCCATTTTCCCATCCTGTGCACTGGGACTGGGGGGATGTTCCCCAGGCTGGTCTGAGGCAGGAGTTTGGGCGTGGGGCTCAGCTCCCCGGAACTTTGCAGACCCCCCACAGTGAGCCCCACGTGCAAACCCGAGGCTGGGAGCTTTCCCCTGGAGGCTTCGGAGGTAGGGGAAGCCGGGGAAACTTTTGGCATGGGCCAAGATTCCCCAGCATCAAGCGGCCAAGCCCCCGGAAGGCATTTCCCTGCCTGCTGTTCCCCACTCCCGGCCTCCTTAACTCTTCCCCAGCAGGGACTCGGCCTCTGCCCTCCCTGGCTTTGCTCTTTGAGATGAGGAGGACTCGGTGAAGGGTGTTAAAGTGGCTCTTTGTGTGGGGGGTCCTTGTCAGCCCCCCTGCAGCAGCCTGATAAGGGGAGAAGCCTGCCATGACCCACAAGGATGTCGGAGAGGTCCAGCCCGGGCAGGCTCTGTGCCTCAGTGTCCCCTCCTGTGAAAGGGGCTGCTCCAAACCTCAGCGCCATCTGCCAGTCCTCAAATTAGGGTGGGGGCCCCTCTCCCTTGTACATCTGGTGTTGCAAGTGCATGGAGAGGTGGGGGGTCTGCATGGCTGAGCTGGGCCGGTTGAGGGGGGAGTGGAGTAGGTCTCTTTATCAGCTGAGGAGGGGGATCTGGATCAGCCCATTTCAGTGCCACAGATGGGGGTGGTGGAAGGGCAGGTCCTGTCCCATCCCCCGCCCCGACCCACGGGGCAGGCTGTGATCAGCCTTGTCTGTGAAGGTTTAGAGGGCTCTTAGGGCATTTCTGAGGGATGGAGCTGGGATGGGGGGGAGGGTCTCACCCAGGAGCCAGCTCCTGACTAGACCCAGCTCTGAGTGGGGAACCAGACCCCCGTGCCACTTGGGGACAGCTGGGCTTGGGGTGTCAGCCTGCATTGGGAGCCAGCTGGCTCTGCATAGGCTCACCCCCTTGCAGGCACTGGCCTATGGGGGATCTGTGCAGGGGAGAGTCCCAGCCCCACAACCCAGTCCCTGGGGTCAGCGGCATCTTTCCAAGGAGGCTTTGGCCTGGCTGGGAAGCCAAGCTGGGCCTCTGCCCTGAGTAGGCAGGAAGGGAGGCTGCAAGAGCAAGCTGGACCCAGGCTTGGCCAGGAGGGTTTAGCCAGAGCAATGTAGCCTGGGACGGAGGCTGGGTGAGGCAGGAGCCCAGGGACCCTCTGGCCTGGGCTTTCCAGGATAACAACCCCTGCTTTTCCCCTTGCTGTTGCATGCAGGCATCAAGTCCCCGGTGCCGGGCCTGGAGCCAGCACCCAGGCTAGCTCCACGCACCCCAGTGCATCCACTTATGCCCCGGGCAGGGGGATGTGGCCGTGGGCAGGGGGCTCTTGTAGGACCAGCTTTTGGGTGCACCCAGCTTCCCAAGCCTGAGTCTCCCACACCTGTGGCCTGTTCAGACAACCAAAGGACTGCTCAGCTCCCAGCAAGCAACCCCCCCGCACTCCCACCACCACCACCCTGTCCTGCTTTTGGGGGATTTGGGTCTCATCTCCCAGCAGCATCCTCCAGCTGGCAGCTAGCAACAAGCCATGCAGTGCGGCCCCCAGACTCCATATACCCCTTTGCTTCAAAGCACAGAGCCCAGGGCTACCTCGTCTGCCCCCTTGGACCACCCACCCCAATGGGCAGAGCCCCCGAGGTGCCGTGTGGGGGAGCAGAGCGGAGCCGGGAGGGTTAACGGCTTTGGTTTCCTTTCTCTCTCTCTCCTTCCAGAGGGCCTTGGCAGGAAATTCCTCAAATTCCAGGCTTGTAGGATCATTGCTGGGCTCCGACCGCAAGAGCGAGGGAGAGGGGGAGAGAGGAGAGGAGATAGCTGTTCCCTCTCCATCTTTCTCTCTGCAGGATTTGCAAAAGCCAGAGGGGAAGGCGGGTGCGGGAGGAGCTCTTCCAAGGGGCAAACCCCAGTGCCAAGGCATGAGCAGCTAGGTCTGCAGAGAGAGCTGGGGACTGGGGGGGGGGACCCCAGGCAGCTCCCACCCCTCTGCAGGGCAAGAGCCATCTTGTCCCTGGAGCCAGCATGGCCTGTCCTGGCATCTTCCTGGTTTCCCTGGCCCCGGGACGGGCTGGGGCAGGGAGCTGAGCTCACTTGGGGCTGGGGAGAGAACAGGCCCGGGGGGCAGTGAGTCAGAGCAGGGGGGCGGTCGGGCAGGGCCTTGTGACGCGGCGCTAGGCGCTGTACGTGCGGGTAGCTCCAAGCCCAAAGCTGACAGTCACTGGGGTGGCCCCATAGCCACTGTGCCTGCTCAGAGTGGGGCAGGGAGCTGACCCCATCCAGATGCTGACCCCCCTGACCAGCATCCCACTGCGGGACTGGGGTACTAAGGTGCAGGGCCCAGGCGACATGAGCTCTCCATGAGCTGCAGCTACTTCTTACCCAGGAGGGCAAGAGGCAGCCACCTCTGGGGTGGAACACAGCAGCTGACTGCTAGCGCACGGCTCACCCCGTATGACAGCCCCCTGGCACAGGGTTGGGAGTAGCCCTTGGAGGGGCACCACAGGCAAACCTAGGTGTCCCATCCCTGTCCCAGAGGCCTCAGCGAGCGGGGCTCCGGTGCAGAGGTCCAGGGTCAGGGCTGCGGGGAGCGCGCCAGGCCCGCTGCGCACTGATGACTCTGCAGCCGCCTCGGTTAGGGAGGAATGCGCCGAAATTCCTTCCCATCTTTTCTTCCCAGCGCAGCAGATTGGCGGGGTGGAGAGGGGGGAAGGGAGCGACTTTGCAGGGAGGAGGACAAAGGGGAAAGGAACGAAGGAGGCAGTGGGGAGGGAGGAGAGATGAAGGCAAGGGGGGGGAGCCTGCCTGCCTGCCATGCTCGGGCGAGCTGCCCTCGCCTCCCACTGCCCTCACTAATTACCAGCCTGGGAGAGGGGCTAGGGGTGGGGACCACCCCATAGAGCTCCCCCGCCCTAGATGGGGTGATGGATTGGGTGATGGGCTGGGGGGACTCTGTGCCTCTCAGGTTCCCAGAGCTGCTCCCATGGCTGTCTGCAATCAGGCCCAAGGGGCTTGGGCACCTTCCTCACCCCACTGTGCCAAGGGTGACTCGCTCCAGCTGCAGTCCTGTGGTGATGGGAGGCCAGATCTGGCCCAGTGCTGGCCTGCAGGGCTTGGGGGGCATGGGAGAGAGCAGACAGGGCAGCTGGGAGCCAGGGCTGGGAAGCCAGGAGGTGGCAGGCACCCTTGGGGCTTGGCAGTACAGGGCTCAGGACACAGTTTTCCCTTCTGGCTCTGTCTATCAAGGTGAATTAGCCTTGCTAATGGGGCCAGAGCAGGCCCTAACCACAGAGCAACACAGCCCCATGTCTCCCCCTCCCAGGGTGGGCGATGCCCCATTATCAGACGACATCTGGGGGGAGTAGAGTGGGGGGTGCCCACCCCCCCCATCCTTCCTGCCATTAATGAGCACAGAGGGTTTTTTATAATAATAATAAAAGAAAGGCAGCAAACAAAAGTCTTAATTAGACATTGTTCCTGCCAGGGCGATTACCCAAATTAATTAAACCCCAGCCAATAACCGCAGTGCTGACAGCCCCCAAAATGAAGAGGAAGCAACGAGATGGAGGCACTGTCAGTTGCTTCCCAGATAACCCAGACAGAGGCAGGGCTGGGGGGTAGCGGGGGGAGCCTGGGACTCCAGTAAGGGGGGTGGGGGTCTCCTGGTGAGGTGATGGGGGGCAGGTGTCAGGATGCCTGGGTTCTCCTGCCAGCTGTGGACTAGCAGGTAGAAAGCTACACTTCTGGGGTCCTTGCCACTGGTAAACCCCTTCCCTACTCAGTGCCTCAGTTTCCCCATCTGGAAAACACAGCCCTTCTGCCTGCCTTGTAGGGAATTGCATTAGGATGAGCTGCACGGACCTGGTCCCCTGACACCCCCCAAAACCCCCCTCCTCACCTGTCCAGAGGGCAGTTCATTGTCTTTGGGACCCAGCGGGTGGTGGAGACAAAGCCTGGCCTGGCAGGGATTGCAGCAGGATGGGAGGACAGGGGCTGCCATTCAGCTGGCTCTGCTGGGTTTAATTAGGGGGCTCTGCCGGGGCTGGCTGCAGAGGGGCCCACGAGAGGGTCTCTGTGCTGCCTGCCCGGGCTGTGGGCTCTGTCTGCCCCAGAAGCATCAAGTTGGCACGGGGGACCCGCGGCTTGTGAAGGAGATTGGGGGTACATGCTCGGCAGACCCCTTCTGCTCCATGTGTCCAGGGGTTTTCAAGCCTCCCCCAGAAGCACTGGGTTCTAGCAGCATCCCGGGATGGGGACCAGGCTGTGCCAGTGGACCTGCTGGCACCCACCCTGGAGGGTCCCGGCTAGAGGGTCTTGCCCTTCCACTCAGGATCAGACCAACACCAGATGTGGGGTTAGGAAGGGAATTCCCCGACTGCTCAGACTGGTATGGATTGGGGTGGGGGGCTTGCCTTCCTCTGCAGTGGGGGCACAACCTCTGCCGGGGGTCTCTGAAGCGTCTATTAGTGTTTTATCAAAGTAGGATGTTGGCCATCCCTGGTGGCACATTCAGGGGCAATGTCTCGAGTTGTGTTGGGGGTGACGGCAGCATTACAAAGAGCCCAGATGCTGGTTTGTCTGCAGTGGTTTGGGCTGCTCCTGCCTTGGGCAGGGGGTTGGATTGGATGTAACCTCTGGAGGACCCTTCTGATGACCCCGCAGAGCCCCCGTGCCCTGCTCCTCCCTGTGTGGCAGTAAATTGGAGTAGCCAGGAGCCAACCCTCTGTCCCTTTGCAGTCCAGGGGGGCTTGGAGGCAGGGATTTCTGAGCAGGCAGCAGGTCTTTCTGCTCTGGGAGCAGCAGGCGCCCCCCCCCCCCGGCCCCTGCCATGGTGGGCTAACAAGATCCACCACCCGCTCTCCCTGCTCTGTGACAGCTCCTCTCTCTGCCGCCCATATCGCAGCTGGCAGGAGCACCAGGAGTGCCGGCTTCGCCGCGGCAGGCCCGTCAGCTCCCATCCAACTCAAGCGCGGGGCCCAGCCCCTCCGCCTGCCACCGCCCCCTGCCCCGGCTGGGACTTGGCAGCTGGCAGAGGGTGTCAAAGTCCACTGGTGCCAGGGGCGTGAGGGCTGGCGGGGATGGAGATGGGCGTGCAGGGAGTGGGGGGTGGACTCTAGGAAGTGGGGGACCTTGCATGCATCTCATGCCCGCTTCCATGCAGGGTCTGGGATCCTCTGCAAGCTGGGAAAGCTGGGGGGGCTCTTCGGGTTGCAGGGGTTTCATAGTTTCATAGTTTGAGCCCTATGGGGTGCTGGTCAGGCTATCATCAAGCACCCCCAAAGAGCAATGCACTTCTGGGATGGGCTTTTCAGGGCCCCTCAGAGCAGAGGGGTTTGGAATAACCCCTATGGGGTGCCTGCAGCTGTGCCCCCTCTCTGAGCCCTGGGCTTGGGCTCCCACTCTGCAGCTTCATGGGCTTTGCTTTGCTCTCCTCAGCTGCCTCTTCTTCATTCCCAAGGGTAGGAGCTGGGCTCTGGGGGCAAGGTTTTAGGGGTCTAGATCATGGGGGATTTATCAGACTCAGCCCCTCCTAATGCCTTGGAAGCAGAGCCCTCACCAGGCGCCTGGGGAGGGGGTTTTCCCAGGGAGCGTCCTGCCTGCTGAAATGCAGCCACTTCTGGGGTGTAACAGAGCAGAGGGGCAGACACAGGCAACTGAGTGGGGGAGGGGGCGGGTTTGGTGCTTCCAGGCTGGCACTCAGGGCAGGCCCAGGAGCAAGGGGGCAAGCGGTGGTGCCTCTGCCAGTGATCTGGTGGCTCCTGGCAGGACAGCAGATGTCCCACGTTGGCGACTGACACATGGCAGCCCCTCCCTAGTGTGTCTTAATAGATGAATACCCCCTGTTTCCTCTGTGACATCACAGTCTGTCACTATGGAAACCGTGGCCACATCACAATGACATCATTTGGGAAGAAGCTGGTGGGGCAGAGCATGGGGTGGGTGGAGGTGTCAGAGTACCTGGCTCTGTTATGGGTTAGGTTAGGTTACATCAGCTGCACTCTTGTGCCTGTTTCCCCATCAGGCCAGGCACTCTATGGCACCCAGGGAGTGAGGCAGACAAGGTGGAGGTTGTTGCAGACAGCTAGGGCAGGGAGGGGCCTGATCCCAGAGCCGGGCTGCCCACAGCCGTAGTGTAGACAGTGCTCCTGGAGCCATTTCTTCCATCACTCTCCGGGCTCATGGACAGGGATGTGCTGGACTCCAGGCCTCTTCCCAGACCAGCCCTGAGACTGGGACTGACCAAAGGGAGCTGATCCACTGGGGGGGAGGGGAGGGGAGAAGAGAGGGGGCAGGTGTCTTGCCTCCAGGCTGGATAGGAAAGGCCCTGCTGTGCCCAGGGTGGGGGGCACATCTGCAGCTGGCGGCAGTACATCTGCAGCCAAGACCTTTGTCTAGCAGGGCACAAAGGGCACCAGCGCTCACTCCTCCTCCCCTTTCCCGTCCCCTCCCTAGCTAATCCCCTTGTCCACGACATCCCTCCCACGGTGGGGGTACTCCCAGGACTGCCCCCAGCCATGCCCACCCACGGCCCTTTGCACGTGCCGAAACACCTGCTCTCTTCCCCTCCCCCCGAGTCTTGCACCCCCACATTGGGGCACGCACACAGTTGTGCCCATGAGCTCCCAGCCCCCCTGCTCTCCCCCTCCCCCAGGCCCCTTGCCCGGCCTGCAGACTCCTTTGTCTTTCTGCCTGGCTGCTCCTTTTCACAGGGATTAAAGGGGGGGCTCAGAAATTCCAGCCTTGCGGAGGCCTCCCCCCGCCAGAGGCAGGTGGAGAGAGACAATAAGGCCTTGCAGCCCAGGCCTAGTGTTGGGGGCAGAGCGGTGCCCGCGCAGCATGGGGGGTCATGCATTTATGGGGGAGGGGAGGGGGCACTCGGGGATTTTGGGGGTCCCAT
>NW_017728960.1:913681-922617 GCF_001723915.1 Gavialis gangeticus
AGCATGCCCCTGTGCTGCACCCAGGAGGGGACGATGGGGAGCGATGCATCACGAGTGGAGGAGAAGGTGGGCCACTGGATGGGTGCTGCAGCTGGGCTCCAGGCTAAAACTCCTTGTTGGTCCTGGCACTGGGATGCGGAGCTGCCTGGGTCTCCGGACAACCCTGCTTGTTTGCTGTCCCCATCTCGGATGCCATCAGAGCAGCTCAGCTGTGTGTCAGGAGCCCTTTTCTGCTGTCTTGGGGATTCCCATTAGCTGCCATGAGTCCCCTCCTGGGTGCAGCACAGGGGCATGCTCCTGGGGAAGCCCCTTCTCTCCCTGGCTGGGTGCAGTGAGCTGAAGGGGGGTCTCAGGGACCCTCCTGAATCGGGCAGGAGGGGGATGAATGTGTGCAGAGATGACCGAGTTGCATCTGCAGAGCCAGGCAAAGCAGAGAGGGAAGAAGCCGGGGGGTGACGGAGCAGGAGGGGGACTGAGCAGGCGTGAGAGCAGCCCAGGGGTGGCTCTTTGTTTCCACAGGATGCAAATGGGGCAGAGCCAAACAGATTCAAAACCTGCCCCTGTCCCCAAAAAGGGGAGACTTGGCTCAGCCTCGATCCTGGACAGGCTGGGCCAGGCCAGGCCAGGCCCTGGGGGCTGCACTCTCCCCGCAGCCCCTCACGTGGGCTCTCGGGAGCGTGGCACAAGCTGGCGGCCTAAGAGGGCTTGGGCTAGAGCTGAAGGTCGGAGGCGATTATCCCCAAGGCGGGCAGAGGCTTTGAAGTGGCTGCTTAGCTCCAGGGCTGGCTGTCACAGAGCCAGGGCTTTGGGCAGGGAGGGCAGAGCTCCCTCGTGCTGTGAGCGGCTCCCTGCCAGGGTGCCCCTGCCTCTGGGACCCGCTGCAGAGGACCCAGGGGTGCCCGCAGCAGGGGAGGGAGCATGCTGTGGGTACAGCAAGCTGGGGAGGGGGCCCCAGGGAGCCCCCCATGTCCCCCAGCGAGCTGCCCTACCAGTCTCTGGTGCCTGGGCAGCACCCCCGGCCTGGCCGCAGAGCCCAGCTCCCACGCAGCGCCTCCCGCCGGTGGATCCACAGTCTGGAGCTGAGCTCAGCACATTTAGGCAGGCCAGGCAGCATCCCTGCAGCAAAGGGCACCGCTCCCAGCTGCCTGCCATGGCACCCAGCCAGGGGTGCCAGCGGTCAGTCAGACTGAGCCCTGTTTCTGCCTCGGGGCCTGCTATTCTTGCAGGGCATTTGCATGTACACGTGTGTGTATTTTTGGGTATATGTGTGTGTGTATACATTCGTATAAGTGTGAGTGCATGTGTGTACATTTATGTTTGTGCATTTATGTGCATGCATATGTGTATACATGTACATCTGTGTGTCTGCCTGCATGCATGTGTACTTGTGTGTATGCATACATGCATCTGGGCGCGCACATGCATCAGCTTGTTGCTACAGGTGGCTTGTGCCTGTTCCTCTGGAAAGAGCAGGGGGCTGGGAGTCGGGACTTCTGGGTTCTCTCCCCAGCTGTGAGGTGGCACTATGCCAGGACTCTGGGGTCCTATTTTCAGCTCTGCAGTGCGACCCTGAGCTCCCTTGCCCTGCTCCATGCCTCAGTTTCCCCACCTGCTGTTCTCTGTAGCAGCCGAGCCCTTGCAGTGTTGGGTCCAACATCAGCTCGATGTAGTAGGGACACTGCTCTGGGCCAGGGGCATGCCTTGGTCAGCTGCTGTCAGACCTGCCAGGATGTTATTTTAGGGTCTCTCTGTTTGCTGGCACCATTTAACTCTATGCAACTCACAGCCATCGTCCAACCCCTGCCCCTCAACATCCCCCCGTGCCCTCACCCAGCTCTCCCTTCTCCCTGGGGCCTTGTGCCATGCTTGTGGGTAAGCATGGCAGTGCAAGGCACGTGCCCCCCACCCCTCCCGATACCCCCAGCAGCTCAAGTCATCTGCTAGAAGGCAGCAAAGCCGTGGGTTTCTCTCACTCGATGCACACATGGAGAGAATGCTTCCCCCACCGGCGCTGGGTTGTGTTTTACCGGCCTTGCCGCGGCCCCGCGCTTGATGTAATTACGCGGGGAATTCATGGGCAGCGTTGCGAGCCAGGCATTCATTTTCCGGGATGATTAGCAGGATGAGGCCGGGATATTATGGAGAAGCAGAACGGCCCTGCTGTGCCCCCCCGCTGGGGATGTCTCTTCCCAGCCAGGTTTTAATAGGAAGCCACCCCATGTGTGCCTGTTTTGGGGTAGGGATGACGCTGCTCCCCCTCACAGCTTGGGGTTGGGATCTGTAGCAGCAACAGTTCCCCTATTGCTAGACCCACAGCCAAGGCTGGGGCTGAGCTCTGCATGGTGGCGTTTCAGGGCCCATTGGTACTGGGGAGAAGCATGTGAGGGCTCTAGCCAGGCCCGGGGGAAGGGGAAAGCTAATGATGGAGCCCCCCAAGTCTCCCTGGGACCCCAGGCAGAGCTCTGCTGCTGCCTCAGCCTCTTGACCCCGCACAAGGCCCTTCCTTACTTTGCTGTGCCTCAGTTGTCCCATCTGTAAAATGGGGGTGACTGACTGTCCTTAACCTGGGGTGAATTGGCTCCGGTCGCTTCACTTGGCAGCAGGGGAGAGACCATTTCTCCATAGTGGTGCAGGAAGGAAGCAGGGGGCCCCATGGCGAGGGTGGGTGAAGTGGGGCCTCTTTGTCCCTTCCCGCCTGTCGGTCAGGCCAGACTGGGCAGGGGCCATCTCCTGCTTAGTGCGTATACAGCACCAAGCACCACGGGGCTAGAAGCACCACTGTGCTCCACTCTCATGACATTGATTGGGCAGGAGTGAGGTCTCTGCCTCCTGTTACGCCCCAGAGGAGGCTGCACTAGGTCATTAGTCAAGAGCTGCTATGTTCCACCCCTATATTTCAGTGCTGGGCAGGTGAGCCTTTGCCTGTGTGGATGGCAGGGGTGCAAAGCAGTCTGAGATCTTCTGGGACGAGACCTGAGGCCAAACTGGCATAACGGGGGGCTCATTTGGAACCGCCAAGCTGTCACCCGTCTGTCTGTCCAGCACCCCTGTACCATCCGTCTGTCCCTGGCTAGTACCACCCCCCACCCCCCCCAGGGGAGGCAGTGTAATATAGCAGCACCCCGGGGCACTAATTACATCCTGCAACCCCTGCCCCAAAGAAGAGGGTGTGGACCAGGTGGGATGATTAGACCCATTCCAATGGGGAAACTGAGGCAGGGAAAAGCTGAGCGACAGTCCCCCTGCACCCCCATGGCAGAGACCATTGCAGGTCAGGCTCAACCTGCTTCTTATGCATCTGTCTTCTCTTCTGGGGAAGCTGTCAGGGCCACGGCAGACTGGGCGCTAGATCCCCCCCAGCCTGGGGGATGCTCTGCTCCTGCCCCCCAGAGCTCTTCCCAGCGCAGGGAGCAGCGAGTGGGCCCCAGTTGTCGACGTTGCACAAAGCCAAAGGATCCAGGCTCCACACTCTGCCACCTGCGCCGTCCCCCCCGCCACGCCCAGCAACCCGTGGCGTGATGCTGATGGAGGCTGACGGGCTGTGGAGGGGCCCGGGTGGCGCGCTGCCCCGTCTCCATGGCCGGGAGATAATCGAGGTGGAATATTTGATCGGCCGGGAAATGAGGTGCTAAATTTGTTGTGAGATTGGTGTCACAACCAATCAAGGCTGGTCTCCTCTGCCGGCGATGGGCAGCAAGAGGAGGAAGTGGGAGGCTCTCGTGGGAGCAGCGGGGAAGACGGGGTGCGTGTGCGTCTGGGGGGGGAGGTGCGTGTAAAGGGATATCACAGGGACCCGGACAGCTTCAAGGCTTTGCTGGAGACAGAGAGAGGAGCAGGATGCTGCCGGCCCTGTCTGCTCCCAGCCCACAGATCAGCAAGGATTGGGGCCGCAGCAGTCTCCGGCAGTCCCCAGGGGCGCAACAGCCTGGCAGGGGAGGAGACCAGGGTTGTGCAGACTCCGGGAGCTGGAGCCTGCAGGGGAAAGCTGGGCAGGGGGTGATGCCCCATGGCAGGAGCCAGTCTCCATTCAGGGGAAGCTGCCAGCTGCCATCTGAAGAGGGTATGGCTGGCTGCTGCCCCCCAAACCTTGCCTGCTGCCTTTGCACTGGGACAGCACCCAGCCAGGTCCCCCCACCCATGATGAGGGGCCCGGGGAAGGCTGGACCCCGCGCCCCGCCACAACAATCGCTGCATCTTTCATTGGCACTGATTGCAGTCCTGTGAACGATTTAATCCTAATATCCCAGCTCTGCAACAAACCCCAGGCACTGTGGGTAAGGCACTGGGGCGCTCCGGTGCCTGTGGCAGAAGACAGAGTGCGCCCGTTGGGTTTGACCAGCCCAGCAGCTGCCTCCTGGTCACGGCTCCGCGGGGTGGAGGCAGCCTCCGGTTATTACGAACATCATTAAATGCGCTGGTATGTCGGGGGCAGGCGCGAGTGGGGGAAGAGCCAGAGAGGCCGAAGGGCAGCAGCTGGAGTTAATTGAGGGGCTGACCCCGGGCTGATCCGCCCCTGTCAAGGCAGTGCTGGTCATTACGGTAATTGGTTTGCTCGTGTCCTGCGCAGCCGTGGGTCAGAGCCCCAAACCGGAGGAGCCGGCTGCATGTGTGGGGGAGAGGGAGGGCTACCCTGTGACACACTGTGTGTCCTAAGCCCTGTACTGCTGGGTGCTGGTGGGGATTCGCCTTCAGCTCAAACGGCTAAAAAGCTGGCCTGGCCGGATTCTGCCGCAGCTTCCAGGGTGCAGGCAGCTGTAGGTTTGTGACAGTCTGAGATGGGAAAATGGGGCAGGGTGGCTGGCCTTGGAGGGAGGAGGTGCTGGGTGCAAGATAGCCCCTGCCTCTGATGGGTAGAAAGGGAGGAAGCCCCATTTTATAGATGGGAAAACTGAGGCACAGGCAGGGAAAGCAGCTGGCCTGCAGATACCCAGCAGGACAGGGCAGAGTCAGGGACAGGAAGCAGGACTGGGAGTGTTTTCCTTCTGCTTGGCTGAGGCAGGCCAGGACCCCTGTGCCCCCAGTGCCACCCGCCCCAGGGACAGGAGCTAGGCTTGGGCTCATCTGCACAAAAAGACCCTCCCCTGAGCTCCACAACTGCAGTTGGAGCTGGCCCCAAGAGCTCAGGGTGCCCCTGGCACGTGTCCTGCTGCCCCCACCCCTGCCCCTGCCTCCTCAGGTGTTTTGGGTGTAGTGGAGGGGATTCCTGCCTTCCCCAGATGCCACCCAGCCCCGCCACCCCTTCTCCTCCAGCTGTGCCCCAGCCCTGCTGGGCACATCGGCCTCATCATGGGGCCCAAATTGCAGCTCCTAAAATAGCCTCCTGCTTCCTGCAGAGCCAGCACAGCTGGGAGGAGGCAGGGATGTGCCACGCGAGATCCCGGCCCTGGGGTCGCTCCGCTGGGCACAGGACCGTGCCGTGGGGCTGTGTGGGCCGGGGTCCCCTCCAGCCTGGTCCCCAACCCATAGTCTCTCCAGTCCACATCACCGCAGCTTCAGCTGCCCCTTGCAAAGCCCTCTGCCCTCCTGGCACTGCCCGACCCGCAGCAGGCAGGCAGCAGGTGAGAGGGGCTAGAGTCGGCACTGGAGTGGACCATGCCAACAGGAAAGGAGGCCCCCACACCCTCCCTGCTGCTCCATGGTTATTTCCAGCTCCTGGTGGGTTATTTCAGGGATGGCTTCAAAGCTTTTTCACCCCTGGGCTTTGCACTGAATTGTGCTCGGTGACACAGCGGAGTGCCAAACCATGGGCTGCGGAGGGGCCCCACCAGGCAGGCGCTGGAGATGGAGCTTGGCTGGCGCGCACACAGGTTCAGGACCTGGGAGCCGGACCCCTGGGTTCCTTCCCCAGGTCTAGGAGGGAGTTTCCCACTGAAAAGAGCAGGGGGCTGGGAGTCAGGACTCCTGGGTGCTCTCCCCAGCTGTGGGGTGGCACTATGCCAGGATGCCTGGGTCCTGTGTTCAGCTCTGCAGTGCGACCCTGGACTCCCTTGCCCTGCTCTGTGCCTCAGTTTCCCCGCCTGCTGTTCTCTGTAGCAGCCAAGCCCTTGCAGTGTGGTGCCTGGCACGGAGGGCACCAGGCTGGGGGTGCCTGGCAGGAGGGGTTCATGCTTCCCCCTGTTCCTAGTACCAGGCTTCCCCATCTCCAGTGCTCTGCTCAGGAGAAGGAAGGCCAAGCATGAAATGAGGAGCAGGAGGGAGCGACCAGGCTCAGACCCCCAGCTCCGCAGGGCATGGGGTGCTTATGGGGAGTGAGACCGCCATCACCACCCTGCTCCGGGTTTTGGGGTTAGGGTCACTCAGGGCAGCCTCTGGGCTGCTCTAATGCCCCCTCTATTCTCCGGAGCTGCAAAGAAGCTCAGGAGCTGCCCCGGACCCCAAACCAAGGACATGGAGCCTTGTAGCTCCCCAATCCCTTGGGCAGGCCCAGTAACAGCCCCTCCATCCAGCCGGCTCCTACCGCTGCCCCCTCATCTGAGCCGAGCTCCATACGCGCTCCTTCCCTCCCTCCCCGCCGCGCAGCAATCCCGCCTTCCTCATCCAGCGTGCAAATCTCTGCCTTTCTGCTCTGCCGGGCAAGGCCGCAAGGAACCAAATCCTCTTTTCTCTCTTGGAGAATAAACCTGGCGTCTCCCTCTCTCTCTCTGTCTCTCTCTCTCCCCTTTTTTTTTCCCGTGTATTTTTTTTAATATAAATAGAAGCAAACGGCTTGGGAGGAAGAAAGGGGGGAAGGAAAAAGAAAAAGGCTCCAACGTACAAGCGGAGAGAAGGGGAAGCTGCAGCGGAGGGGAGCGGGGGGAGCGCGGGGAGATTTACTTCCATCTGAAAGCTGTCGGCGCGAATAAAAAGCTTTTCTTTGAACCCTGAGTTTAATAGCGAGAGGAGAGAGAGGGAGATTGGAGCCTCAGCCCTAGGGTTTAATCAGACCTTCATTTGATAAATAGAGGGAGACAGGGCCTGGAGTGTGCATCGCCGGCCGGTCCCCCCCCTTCCCCTCGCCGCGTGCCCTTCTCCACGCTCTCGCCAGGCACTTGCTCTGGCCGCCCCGTCTGTGCCAACTGCTGCATGCTCGGGGTACATGCATGCATACGTGTGAAGAAGGGAGAGAGCCAGGTCAAGAAGCACCCCTGGATGCACACGCGCGTGCAGAAACACATGGAGATGGGGGTAGAGAGAGGGGCACACACAGGAGTGGATGCACACAGGCACCTGCACATGTGTGTTCATGCAAACCAGCCTGCCTGCTGTGGCACACACGGCTGCTGGCATGCATACGCATGCAAGGTGAGACAGGCATACATGCCAGCACATGGTCTCACACATACACCCAGAACAGAGGCGCACACGTGCTTGCACACACACACACCGGGGCCACAAGCCTCCTTGAAGCAGGGCACCCATGCCAAGCCCTGTCGTGCCCAGGGAGACTGGAAGAGGAGTGGAGCCGGCTCCCCAGCAGGTGTGAATAATTTATCCGGCGCAGCAGCCGTTGCCGGCAGCGGGCGAGGTGCGGCCGAACACGGCTTGCCTTTTAAGCAGCCAGCCCTCCGGAAGCCGCCTGTCTCCTTAGCATAATGTCAAGGCCCCGCGACAAGGAAAGACTCTCAGCTTGCTCGGCCGTGCAGACACCGCCAGCTCCCGCGCGCTGCTCTGACCCCTGCGCAGCCATCTCCCCAGCTTCCCCGACCCCGTAGCAGAGGGAAAGCCCCTCGCCCCTTAGCTTTCACTCCTTGGGGACCCCTGGGTGGGGTGTTGGGCAGCGCCCAGGGTGCAGCTGGGAGGATCGGGGTGATTGCAAGCTCCAGGGAAGGGCAGCAGGGAGAAGTGGGGTGTCATCTGCATCTCATTTGCATATGCAGATCAGCCTGGGGTTGGGGAATTCACCAGCACCCCTCTCTAAACCACAGCCTCCCCAGGTGGCTGCAGGTTGCCCTTGCTAGAGAGCCATGGAGAAGGCACTGGGGGTGCGTCTGCCCCTGGGTTTCTCCATCCTGGATGGGTTTGGGGAACACAGCCAGGTGCCAGGTCCTTGCTGCGATACCATCACCTGTCTCCCATCCCAGGCCACTAGAGAAACCCCCTCTCCGCATCTCCCAGGGCTGGACCCAGACGCTATGCCATTGCAGCTGCCTGGCAGCACCTGGGTGGGGACAGAGATGTGTTTTTGGGGGGTGTCTTTTGGGTGCAATACAGGATCCCCCATTTGGAGCCGCGGGCAGGGAGTCCTGCACCGGCCTGGCCAGGCTGGGCTGCAGCGCAGCGCCAGGGAGGGGGGTGGGCGCCTCCATCTCCCCAGCGCTGGGGGCTCTGATCCGCCACTGTCTCCCGCTCTCCTCCTCCCGCCTGTCTGCGCTCTGATCTTCCCCCACGCTCTCCTGGCAGCTCCTTTTGATCTCCCTCTCCCTTGCCTTTCCCTCCTGTTCCTCTTCCTCCCTCTCCACCCCGCCTGCCTCCCCCCAGCCCTCTTTCCCCCACCCCGTGCAGTCGGGGGTCCGGAGCCGGAGCAGCACTGCAGGTGCCAGGCTGGTGTGGGGCAGCCAGTTTCGCTGCACCCCTGGCACAGCAGATGTCCCTGGCTGGGGGCATGGGGAACCCGTCTGCGGGCGAGGGGCTGTGGGGGACTTGCCCCAGCTCCTGCCTGCACCCGTATCCCAGCCAGCCCTGGTGTCGGCTGGATCCGCACCTCTCCCCAAACCCAAGGAAAGAGCTGCCCTGACCTGTCCCCCCCAACAAAGGGCTGGGAGCTCCAGCCTCTCCACCCCAAAGCAGAAAGAGGAGCTGGATGCTTGGGTTCGTCTGACCACAGCTGCCCTCTGCTCCCAGCTAGGAATAGAAGCCAGGAGTCCTGGCCCCAGCCCCGGCTCAAACCGCTGCGTCCCCTCCCGTCCCCTCCCTTCCCACAGCTGGAAATAGGACCCAGGCATCCTGGCTCCCAACCT
>NW_017728960.1:927617-933413 GCF_001723915.1 Gavialis gangeticus
TCCACTTCTTGTTTTGGGTGACTCTCTTAATCTGGATCACATAAACATGTGTACTTGCCTGCCCCATGTTTTGGGTGAAAAATTGAGCTGTATAACAATAAGGAAAAAAAACATTCTGAAAAACTGTATTTAGACACCCCCCCCACACGAACCCGCAAGACCCCAGTCCCATCCTGGGCCCAGGCATCCTGGCTCCCAACCTCATGAACCCACAAGACCCCACTCCGGACGCAGGCATCCTGGCTCCCGGAGGGCTCTGTTCATACAGGGGCCCGTACCCAGGAGAGTAGCTCCCAGGCGCAGGAATAATATGCAAAAACCATAGTAATTAATAACGGGGGAGGAACAGCCAATGAGGCCAGGCCCTGCCCCAGCTCGCCGGGTGGCAAAGGGGCCCTCCATGGCATGCGCCTACAAGCAGTGAACATGCATGCACCCCGCGCACCCACTGCTCCTGCTGTGCATGCATCTCACATGCGTGTGCACCCGCACACACACATCCCCTGCCAGGATATGCTGCTACATGCGTGCAGACAGCTCCCTGCTGCACTCGCCCCCCCTGCCGGGTATGCACACAGCCCCCGCCGCCCCCACGCGCCCATCAATACTGCAGCCGCCACAGGGCTGGCTGTGAGCGGGGGGCATGTGACTGCTGCTGCGGCTGCTTTGGTAGTGGTGATCGATCCCAGGAGGGGGCTGGGAGCCCATGGCTGGGCCCGTGGCTCCTAGGGGTGGCACGGGTGGGAAGGAGCTGGCTGAGTTTGGGGAATGGGAACGGGCACGGCGCTGAGCCCTGCTCTTTGTCTCCCCACTGCAGTGGCACCGACGCGGTTCACGGAGGAGCCTGAGGACCAGACGGTGGTGGCCGGGCAGCGCATCGTCCTGTCCTGCGTCGTGCTGAATTACTCCGGCATCGTGCAATGGACCAAAGACGGCCTGGCCCTGGGCATGGGGCAGGGCCTCAAAGGTAGCTCGGTGTGTCCCCCCCATCCCAGCCCCTCTCTGCGGGTCCGGCCCCTGCCCAGCCTGATGGAGAGAGAGACAGGGACTGACCACCTGCCCTCTCCCCCTTGCGGCTGCAGCGTGGCCACGGTACCGGATCATCGGCACGGCCGACTCGGGACAGTACAACCTGGAGATCACGGACGCGGAGCTCTCCGACGACGCGCTGTACGAGTGCCAGGCCACCGAGGCGGCTCTGCGCTCCCGCCAGGCCAAGCTGACAGTGCTGAGTAAGGGGCCACGCTCCCCTGCCCTCCTTCCCCTCTCCCCCTGCCCCCTTGTGCAATGAGCCCCATCCCTTTGGGGGGCCGGGGTTGCCAGCTGCACTGTGGGGCATCCGGGCATCACCCGCACTGCAACACCCCCAGGCCTCAGTGGCCACAAGGTGCCCGGGACTAGGAGGTTTAGGGCCCGGGGTGGCGGGGCAGTGTTGGTCCTGGGTCCCCTGCAGCAGCACAGAGCTCCAAGCCCACCTCTCACCCCAGCCGCACTCCGGCCCCCTGCCCCAAATCCCCCCTCCTCGCTAGGTTTGTGCCAGCCGCGTCCTGGCAAAGACAGTCGTGCTCGGGAGGGATGAAGCCCCTGCTACCCCAGCAGGCTGGAGCATCATCCTGCCTGAGGCTGGGGAGCACCAGGGCCAAAGCAGCTGTCCGGGAGGGGGATCCAAGCTCTGGGCAACATGCTTCCCTCAGCCCCGTCTTCCTGCCGTGCTTGGGGCTGCACATACGTCGCAGGGGTGGGTCTGGTGGAGGCCCCAGGTGGGGAGTTCAAGGGCACCCACGTGCTCCCCACTCTGTCCTCCAAGTCCCCCCTGAAGACCCTGTGATCGACGGAGCCCCCAAGATCCTGCTGCGGGCAGGGACGCCCCACAACCTCACCTGCCGGGCACGCAGCGCCAAGCCGGCCGCCACCATCATCTGGCTGCGAGATGGGCAGCAACAGGAGGGGGCTGTCACCACCACGGTATGAGCCCGGGGGCAGGGGGGTATGAGGCACCAAGGCAGGACTCCTGGGTCCTGTGCACAGCTCTGGCAAGGCGTGGGGTCTAGAGATAGCAGCAAGGCTCCTGGGTTCTTCTCCCCGCCTTGGGACAGGGTGGGAGCACAGCCTTGGAGCCACGGCAGAGGTTTCATGTCCCTGCCTCTGCCACCAGTATGCCAGGTGGCCTTGGTCATGTCCCTCTCACATCCTCATGAGTGGAGCAGTGGTGACAGCAAATCCTGCAGACCCCAGGGTTGTGGGGGCTGATCGGATTTTATTTCCACCCCACGCTGCAGGAGGTGCTACCGGACGGCAAGAGAGAAACCACCACCAGCTTGCTCCTCATCAACCCCACTGACGTGGACATCGGGAGGGTCTTCTCCTGCCGCAGCGTGAACGAAGCCATCCCGGCCGGCAAGGAAACATCCATCCAGCTCGACGTTCACCGTGAGTCCAGGCCGCCCCCTGTAAAGCGTCCAGACCCCTGCCACCCTGCACCTCTTCCCCCAGCTGGGATCAGGGAGGGGACACGGGGGTGTTGTCTGCACCTAGCCAGAAATCATGGGGATGGACAGATGGTCACGTAGGGGGACAGTTCTGGAGGTCCCCGGGTTTTCCAGCCTGTGTCCCGCCCTTGGCATGGATAGTGATGGTTTCCAGGCCAGGTCCGGGGCATCCCCATCCCCCTCCCTGCCTGGGCCCGGCTACCCCTCAGTGGGGAGAGGAGACCCCCAGGCAGGGTCTTGGAGGGAGCCCCCCCACCCCATTGGCAGAGGCTGGCTGGCCTCTGCAGACCAACACCGCCACCCCGTGGCCACCACGGAGAATCACTGCTCGGTGGCAAGGATGCCAAGAGGTAGCCTCATCCTCCAGCCCATCCGCCTGCTGGCTTGGCAGGCCGGGAGTAGGCTCACCCAGGGACCCCAGTCTTAGGACCAAGGGGGTCTCTGCAGGCATCTGCCTTTGTGCCCAGATGGGAGATCCCAGCCCAGCACCTCTGCTAGGCAATGGAAGAGGGTCTGGGGCCCCCACGCCAGCCTTCGGTGCCCGCACGGGGCTCTTTCCACCCCTCCACGCCCGTGACAGCCGTGCCGCTGTGTCCGTCTCCCCCCGGCAGATCCACCCACCGTCACCCTCTCCATCCAACCCCAGACGGTGCGGGAAGAGGAGCGGGTCGTCTTCACTTGCATGGCCACCGCCAACCCTGAGATCAAGGGCTACAGGTGAGATGCTCGCAGCCAGCAGGGACGGGGCTAGAGCCGGCAAGCCCTAGGTTAAACCCCACCCCCCACAACCCCTTGCTTCTTCCCCCAGTCTTGTCCGGCTGCAAACAGGTGTTGCATGTATCCTGGGGTAAACTAGCATATCCCAGGACAGACGTCCGTGTCCGTGTCCGTTGCCTTGGGTTTCATGCAAAAAAAAAGCCTTTCTGGAGAAGATGTCATGGCAGCTTATCCCAGGATAATGCCAAGTGTGTCTGTACTGTTATCCCAGGATTGTGTCATTCAATCACCAGCGCAGTCAGCCCTGACTGACGGGGCGATGGCACCAATCCCGGGTTGTTTTGGTCTGGGGACAAACCCAGGCGCAGGTTATCCCTGGATAAATGCGACGTCTGTTTCTGGCCTGATGGGGCTGCCTCCTCACTTGCCAGGTGGGCCAAGGGTGGGCTGCTGATCGAGGACGCCACGGACAGCCGGTACGAGACACAGGTGGACTACACCTTCTTCACAGAGCCCGTCTCGTGTGAGGTGCACAACAACGTGGGCAGCACCAATGTCAGCACCTTGGTGGACGTGCACTGTGAGTGCCACGGCTGGGGCAGGTTGGGGGTGGCAGGGGCAGTTGGCATGGCCCCGTCAGGCTCACCGTGGCCACCCACTTACAGTTGCCCCCCGCATCGTGGTGGAGCCCAAGCCCACAACCACCGACCTGGGCTCGGACGTGACGCTGACCTGTGTGTGGGCTGGCAACCCCCCGCTTACCCTCACCTGGACCAAGAAGGGCTCCAACATGGTGAGGTCCTTGCCCCACCCCGCTCCTGCCCCTGCCCCCTGCGGGACCCCCCTCAGGGCCATGGGACTGATGCTGGCCCTACGCCCGCACCAGGTGCTGAGCAACAGCAACCAGCTGTACCTGAAGGCAGTGACGCAGGATGAGGCGGGGCAGTACGTCTGCAAGGCCATCGTGCCCCGCATCGGCGTGGGCGAGCGTGAGGTCACCCTCTACGTCAACGGTACGGCTGGCCCGGCCCCTTGGCCACCAGGGGTACACGGGGCCCTGGCAGTGCTGCCTGGGGCTGGGCATGGGACCCCGGTACTGATACTCAGGGTACAGTGCCCCAGTATTGATGCCCAGGGCATGGTACCCCAGTACTGATGCCCAGAGCTCAGAGTACAGTACCCCAGTCCTGACACCCAGGCGTGATACCCCAGTACTCAAGGCACAGTATCCTAGGGGTCAAGGGTGAGGATACCCAGGGCTCAAGGCATGGTGTCCTAATGCTAATGCCCATGACTCAGGGCTTAGGGCCCACTACTCATACCCATGGCATGGTACCCAGGGGGCAGGACCCCTGTGTCAGCAGCCTGGCCTGGGCACCCACCGTAATAGTGCTCATGGCCTATCATCCCCATGGCTGAGGGCTCCTGACTGTATCCCCTCATCGCCCCCTTATCCGGCCCCACACCTTGATGCCCGTGTCCCAGGCGCTCTGCGGGTGCACATGCCACAAGCCCCTGGCCCTGAGCCCAGGGCTCCTGGCAGCCTGGACCCCACTGCAAAGCCCCCCGCGCTGAGCTGTGCTCCGTCCCCCCACAGGACCCCCCATCATCTCCAGCGAGGCTGTGCAGTACGCGGTGCGTGGCGACCGCGGCAAGGTGGAGTGCTTCATCGGCAGCACACCACCCCCCGACCGCATCGTGAGTCACTCCGAGTCCGTCTGTCCGCCCCACAGGCTCCCTCCATCCATCCTGCCCCGTCGGTCCTTCCTGTGGACCCCAACCCGCAGCCGGGGCAGGAGCTGGAAGTCGTGCAGAGAAGGGGAGGCAGTGAGATCCCCCCTGGACACTGGGGTCCTACTGGGGTGCTGGGGGGTGTAGAGGCCCCAGGTCCCCTCCCATGCTGATGGGCCTGTCTCCCCATGCCTGCCAGGCCTGGGCATGGAAGGAGAACATCCTGGAGACGGGCACACTGGAGCGGTACACAGTGGAGCGCAGCGCCACAGGCACCGGGGTCCTGTCCACACTCACCATCAACAACGTGATGGAGGCCGACTTCCAGACCAGCTACAACTGCACTGCCTGGAACGGCTTCGGACCCGGCACCGCCATCATCCGCCTCGAGGAGCGGGGTACGGGGCCTGGGCACTGGGGTTTGCACATGGGTGCAGCAGGGAAGAGGGTTGGGGGCAGCTTTAGGAGCCAGGACTCCTGAGTTCTCTCCCGAGCTCCAGGAGGGGTGGGAGAGGGTGTGCTGGGTGCGAGGGGGTGGACATCAGGTCTCCTGTCCCAGCTCTGGAAGGGGAGAGAGGTCTAGTGGTGAGAGCTTGGAGGGGAGGGATGGATCCAGGACCCCTGGTTCCATTCTGAATAAGACACAGGGGCCCAGGAAGCCCTTGGCTCTTGGTCCCGTGCCCTCGAGACCCCTGGGCCCTGCCTCAGCTCACCCCATCTACCCACTCCCCACAGAAGTGCTGCCTGTGGGAATCATCGCCGGAGCCACCATCGGGGCCGGCATCCTCGTCATCATCTTCCTCGTCGCCCTCGTCTGCTTCCTCTACCGGCGCCGCAAAGGGAGTGAGTTGGGGAGCAG
>NW_017728960.1:933502-937233 GCF_001723915.1 Gavialis gangeticus
GGGGGGGGGGGGTCTGGACACTGGGGCTTGGAGGGGATCCCCCTACATTGGGGGGCAGGTGCAGCCAGTAAAGCCTGTCCGTGCATCCATCTGCTAGGCCGCAAGGACGTGACGCTGCGCAAGCTGGACATCAAGGTGGAGACAGTGAATCGGGAGCCGCTAACCCTGCACCCGGACCGCGAGGAGGACACGGCCAGCGTGTCCACCGCCACCCGCGTCATGAAGGCCATCTACTCGGTGAGGGGCTGCAACTGTGTGCATGGGAGGGCGAGGGGCTCAGTGCCTCTCTGTTTGGGAGCCCACACTCTTGGGTTCATGGAGGGGCCCCTGCTAGGACCCCCATGGGGGCAGGGAGGGATTGGGCCTGGGCTGGAGGAGCTGAAGCCTGTCCCCCCACCTCTCCTTGCGCAGTCATTCAAGGACGACGTGGACCTGAAGCAGGACCTGCGCTGCGACACCATTGACACGCGGGAGGAGTACGAGCTTAAGGTGAGCCAGAGGGGTACACGCGTGGCACATGTGCCCAAGTGACTGCCTATGCATGCTTGCTGGACAGGTGCAAGCCAGGACTCCTGGGTTCTTCACCCGGCTCTGGGTGGGGGTGGGGGTGGGTCTTGGCATGGAGGCCAGGACTCTCGAGTCCTTTTCCCAACTAGGCACGGCCCTCGACTCCAGCGGGTCACCCAGACTCCTGGGTCCTTCCCCCACCCCCAGCAGCCTCTCCCACTCTCCCCCCACTAGGACCCAACCAATGGCTACTACAATGTGCGCGCCCACGAGGACCGGCCGGCCTCGCGCTCGGTGCTGTACGCTGACTACCGTGCGCCAGGGCCCGCCCGCTACGACACCCGTCCGGCCTCACGGCTCTCGCACTCCAGCGGCTATGCCCAGCTGAACACCTACGCACGGGGGCCAAGCTCTGAGTACAGCGCCGAGCCCGCTCCGGGGCCTGCGCCTGGCCCCGCCACCGGTGACACGGCCAGCCAGCTGTCCTACGAGAACTACGGCGGGCATGCCGCCTTCCCGCCCAGTGCTGGCTATGCCACCTACCGCCTAGGCTACAGCCAGCCGCCCCCACCCAGCCTGGACCGCGCCGCCTACGACGCCATGGGCAAGTACGCCAGCGCCACCCGCTTCTCCTACACTTCCCAGCACTCGGACTATGGGCAGCGCTTCCAGCAGCGCATGCAGACTCACGTCTGAGGACGGGGCGCCCGGCTCCGGGGGGGCCGCGGAACCTCGCCACTGGCCCCTGATATTCAGGGGCTTCTTTCTGACCCCCCCCACCGCCGCCCGCCTCCAGGGAACCCAGGCGTCCGGCGGCCCCATGGACACGCCCCGTACTTGAGCTTCCATCCCTCCGCCCGCCGGGGCTTCCTCCCGGCCGCGGTCCAGCCTCTGCAGAATTGGGTTTGGAGGGAAATACTTTGGGGGTCCTGACTGTGCCCATTTTGGCATGAAGCACCATGGCTCCTCTCCCATCAGGACCCCCCCCAGCACACACATTCTCCCCCCACCACACACACACACACATACACACACGCACCCACGAGGGAGAGGAGCCATTTCCCTACTACGCGCCGGAGCCTGGAGAGGCAGAAGGGCTGGGGGGACCCAAATACCTAATGAGGGGTTAACAGTCCCACCAATGAGGGGTTAACAGTGAGGCAGGGGTGAGGGGCACTGGAGTCTCCCCCAGCCCCAGAGCCACCAGGGGTGCACACAGTGAGTCCCGGGGATGCTGGAAGCAACGGGGGGGGAGGGTGTTGAACATGCCAGAGGCCTGTAGTGGCACATCTGGGTGCCCCCCGTGCCATCACCATCAGGCCCACAGGCAGCCACAGGAACCACCTGTAGGGGACCAGACTAGGGCCCCAAGCAGCTCAGACCCCGCCCACCAGCAACAGTGTTGGAGGGGAGCAGGGCCCCCTCCCTGTGACCCTAACCCATAGCCAGACTGCCCCTCTGGCACTGGCCCTACACCGAGCGCTTCCATTGCTGAGCAGAGCCATCCCCACCCCCGCATCCCAGGGGCCCAAATCCCTGCCCGCCCCCAACACTGGCCCCTTGAGAAGAAAAGGGAGACACCAAGGACCATCCCCCCCCGCCGAGCACTTTGGATCCGTCCGCCGGGTTGATTTGGGGCTCATATATCTCTATTTTATATATTTTTCTGTTTTGTTTTCCTCGAGAAAGGACCAAGGGGAAGCCCCTGCCCCCCCAGGACACAGCGGGGGGAAGTCCCCCTCCCCGCTCCAGGTCCGGCTTGGAGGCTGTTGTGGGGGAGAAGCCCCTGCAGCCCTGTATGCACACCCTTGCCCCCGACCCTCCCTGCCCCACAGCCGAAGGGACCTTCAGGCCCCACGTCCTTGCCCAGCTCATGACATCGGGCCTCCAGCCCCAGCACCCGGAGTCCTGCTATTTCCAAAGAGTCTCCCAAGCCCTTGGGGGTGGGAAGAAAAGCTTGAATCTGTGCCCCTCGCCAAAAAAAACTCACATTCCTGGCTTTCGGGAGGCCACGAATCCCCCCGGGGCTGTGCTATAAGAGCTGGACTTGAGGGCCCTGTCCATGCCGGGTGGGTCTGGGGAGGGGCCTGGCCTCACCAGCGAGGATAATAACCCATGCCCACCAAGTGATACTGTCTCACCCGAGGGCACGGGCTGTCCGCGTGGGACGAGGGTGGGGGGAGGTTTCTTTATATGAATGTATATAAATATATATTTTATATAAATATCTTGCCGATGCAAACTCCTACAACTTTGCGGCCGGTGTTCTTCTTGCCCGGAGATCTGCCCGAAATGTCCGGGCATCCGGCAGGGAACAGCCAGCCCTCAACCTGGCAGGGGGAGTTTGGCCAAGAAGCATGCAAAGGGCATTGGGGGTGTGCAAGGAAGCTGGGCCGAGGGGCTGGGGTTGCATGCAGGCATGTGAGAGGGGTCAGATCACCACTCCATGGACCTCAAGTGCCTCTGACCTGGGGGAGCTGGTTCAAAAGAGTGTCGTGGTGCAAGAGAGCTGGGGACCCCCACTCTCCGGAGCCAAGCAAGTGATTTGCATTCGGGGGTGTCTCCCTGCTCCTCAACATCCAAGTCTTGTGGCTTGGGGTGGGCAGGATTTGGCCCCTGCCTTCCCTGCCTCCCCACTTTGTGAGCAGTGTTCTAGCCACACTCTCCAGCACCACCCCCCACCACCCACGTGCCCCCAGAGCTCTCCACCACATCGACTTTGATTTCCTCGCAGGTGCATTTTCCACCGCAGGTGGCTGGATGGCAGCAGCACGGGGTTGCTGATGGATGCCGAGAGTCGTACAACAAGCTCCAGGGGACTGAGGGTGGATGTTGGGCCCTGGAGTTGGGGGCACCCTGGGATCCTGATCTCCACTGGGATCCCTGGCAGCAATACCCCCTGCCTCCATCTCCGCTGTCACACCTCAGCCTCCTTCCCCACCATCCCCCCACTCACCAGCTCCCCTGACCCATTTCACAGAAGCTTTTAGCAGTGAGTGGGTGCCAGCAAGGGGTGCACAGGGGCTCAGGGCCTCACTGCACACCGCGGCGTCCGGGGAGCCCTTCAAATGGGTTGGCTTAATGATTTTGTTTCCCTACAAATGTAGCCTATTACGTGGCGTGTTTCCACGCCTGGTTTATTATGCATGAGCCAGGCAATTTGCTCGCAGCTCCCGGGACCCATCTGAAAAACAAAAAGGTGCTTTGTCATTCTTAATGGCTTT
>NW_017728960.1:942233-948466 GCF_001723915.1 Gavialis gangeticus
TGCAGCCCTGCAGCTTGGAAAGCAGCATCTGCTGGGGTGGGGGAACAGGCGAGGGGAGAAAAGGGCTGTGGGGGGGTGCAGATTGAGGCCCCTGTGGTGAGGGAGAAAGTAGGGCTGGGGCAGAGGCTGCCCAGTTAGGACACAGTAGGGTGCAGGACGGAGGATAGATAGGTAGGTAGGTAGATGGAGACCTGGTCAGATGGGTATGTAGCTGGATATATAGATACACAGATAGATGGATAGGTAAGTAGGTGGGTGGATGGATGGATAAATAGGTGGATACATGGATGGATGGATATGCAGATGGATAGGTGGGTGGGTGGATGGATAGATGGACTGATGGATACAAAGCTGGATACATGGGCAGATGGACGGGTGTGTGGGTAGGTAGGTAAGGTAGGTGGATGGATAGGTACATAGATGGGTGGGTGGATGAATGGATGGATAGGTAGGTAGGCAGATAAGTGGATGGATGCATGCATAGATGGATAGGTGGGTGGATGGATGGGTACACATACAGATGGATGAATAGATAGGTAGATAAGTGGACAGATGGATGGACGGACGGACACTTGGATAGATAGATACATAGATGGTTAGGTGGATGGATGCACGGATAGGTAGGTAGGTAGGTAGATAAGTGGACAGATGGATGGACACAGCTGGATACATCAATGGATGGATACATACATGGATGGATGGATGGATGGATGCATAGAAGAATAGATGAGTGGATGAATGGATGGATAGATATACACAGATGGATGAATTGATAGGTAGGGAGATAAGTGGACAGATGGATGGATAGATAAATAAGTGGAGGGATGGATAAATGGACACTTGGATAGATAGATATATAGATGGTTGGGTGGGTGGACTGATACACGGATAGATAGGTAGACAAGTGGACGGATGGATGGACAGCTGGATACATGGGTGGATGGATACACACACACACGTGGATGGATGGATGAATGGATGGATGGATAGGTAGGTAGATAAGTGGATGGATGGATGATGTGTGTCTGCGGGTGGGTGGAGAGAGACAGCAGCAGGTGTATGGAGGTTGAGGAAAAGAGATGTGGACAGATGCAGACAAAGGAGCTCTATGCAGAGACAGGGGGACGCACGGCCCTGCATGTGGACAGACACCCAGGCCAGGTCCCTCTTCACCTGAACCCCCCTGTACCCCACACCGCTGCAAGACTTGCACGACAGCAGCATCTGAGCCCTGTCTCACGGCCCCCCCTGGCCTGGCCCGCGCCGCCCGCCGGGAGATGACCTCATCAGCGTTATCGCCGCGCTTGCCTGATGACTAGATCATCTCTGCGATTCCAGCCCTGGAGGCATCTCTCTCTCTCTCCTCATGCGCAGCAGCATCATTTCCCGGGGAAATGAATCTCCCTTCCTCGCCATCCAGCTAATTTATTCCAGGCAGCCAAGATGTATTCTAATTTATTCCACAGGATGAAACGCGCGTCAGGCCCTCTCCGCGGTGCCAACGTCTCTCGCCTTGTTCTCCCCTCCTGCTTTCATCCCCCGTCGCCTCCCCGCAGACGCGACAAGGCTACAGCTGTCAGAAGCACCAAGGAGCAGGGGAGAAGGAAAGGGGCCTTTCGGGACAGCGGGGTGGGGGGTATCGTTCTCCTGCTGCGATCCCCACGTGTTCACGCTCACCTTGGTGCCACAGGCCCCAGGCCAGCACAGCTTCAGGGAACCGCACACCTGGAAAAAGCAGAGAAGTCATGAGCAATGCCATCAGGCCTGGACCCCATAGGAGCATGGCTCTCCCAGGGGCATCTGGCATGACACTGAGTCAGAGCTGGATTCTCAGCCAGGCCCTGACACCCCTGGAGCTCTGCCACCTCCAGGGTCCAACAAGTCCGAGCCCCTTTAGCCCACACACCCCCTGGGCTGCAAGGTCCCTGCGACAATCCTCCTCTCTGCTGGGACACTCTTAGGGTACAGTGTCCCAGTACTGATACCCAGGGCACAGCACCCCAGTACTGATACCCAGGGCTCAGGGCATGGTGCCCCAGTATTGATGCCTAGGGTACAGTGCCCCAGTATTGATCCCAGGGCTCAGCGTATGTGAGCAACTACGTAACATGGCCAAGGTCACTTAGGAAGTCAGTGGCCGAGCGGGGAACGGAGCCCAAATCAGGTGCCCCTCCTTGAAGGGCAGCTGTGGGGTACATTTGGGTGAGCTGAGCTAAGCAGGAGAGGCAACCCAGTTCGGCAAACCAGGCCAGGAGGCTCCCAGCCCATGGAGACCATGTCCGAGCCAGACCACAGGGCTCCGTGGGGACCACCTCCTCCAGCCTGAGACAGTGTTGCTATGAAGACAGAAATGAGGGGTTTCTTTTTCTATGCTCCTGCCTGGCAGATGGGAGAGGAGAAATCACCTTTCAGCCTCAGGCTCTGGCCCCTTCCTGACACCACACACTCACAAGAAGCCCTTTCTTCCTTCTCTGCCAGCCACGACCCTGAGCCCAGGCCTGAAATGCCAGGCCCTGCCCAGGCCCTGTTGCTCAGCCTTACCAGGAAAACATCTGCCATCAAGCAGGGTGGGAGTGGTCGATGCCAAGCAGCCCAACAGCTACAACAGGTTTGAAAAAAAAAACCCAAAGCAAGAAAGCTCCCTCCAGAAAGCCGTAATTTGTCTCTCTGAGCCCAGTGCCTGATAATAACCCGCTGCAGCCCAACAGAGATAGGACGCCATCCTCGCACACTGCTTCTTGCTGTCATGCTGGAATTTAATCTCTCAGCCCTGTGCTACCCAGGCTGGCGATAAAATATAATTTGATTTCTTTCCTAATAAGTCAGGAACTCCTGGAAAGAAGACAGCCTGAGGAGGGAGGACACAAGGTCTTAAAGGTACCAAGCTGGCAGCACCATGACTACTTCTCTCCTCTGAGGATAAAAGGGGCCACATCCAGGAGCCCACAGCACCTGTGCAGGTCTGAGTTGGCAGGGAGGAGACTCAGGAACCATCTGGGACCCAAAGGAAAGCAAGGGGCAAGCCATCAGCATCATTTTGTTCAGGAAAGGGGGTGTAACTCGGGACACCTGGGTTCTCTTCCTGACTCTAGGAGGAAAGGGGATGTGGCAGATGGAGGACGAACCAAAACTCCTGGGTTTCTAGCTAAGTGAGGACTGGGAAGGGAAAAGCCAGGAGTCAGGACTCCTGGGTTCCCTTGGCAGCTCAGGGACTTGATTGTGGGGAAGCAAGAGCAGACACCAAGGTGCTTGGATTTGACTCCGTCGGCATGCTCACAAGCTGCTGTGCATCCCGTCTGTGCCTCAGGTTCTCCATCTCTCAGTGATAAAAGCACTCATCTCCCAGGCAGATCCGAGAGTGGCTCATCCCCAAGGGTCAGGCACTGCTTTGCTCTCCACCACTCCCTGCAGCACCCAGTTCCCAGCCTGTCACAAGCCCAGGCACAGCACATGCCTTGCCCAGGAAACGTTTCCTTTTTATTGTTATTTATAGAGAAGACGCAAAAGGGCCCTTTGTGATGGAACACGGTCGCACTTTTCTGCGTGGGTCTCCAAGCCCTTTACATGGCTCTGTGAAAGGCGCCTCCATCCTCCAGCCGGATATTTCACGCGGGACATGGAGCAGCCGGGAGTTGCCTCGAGAGGCCGAGTCGTCCAACGCTCAAGCAGGGAGATAACCCTTCTAGGGCCTGGCTGGGCTCCCATCCCCGTAGCTCCTGGGCTCACCCAAATGCACCCCAAATGACCACTATTTCTGGCAGTTTAAAGCCCTCATGCTTCATTCAAGGTCCCTCATTGCCCAGTTCAGGGTGAATCCTAATCATGCCACCTTGTCATTGCAGCCGAAACATGTCTGCAGCCTACAGGATGTTTGAGGGCTGGTGCAAAGAGCCCAAGTTTCATAGTTTCATAGATTTAGGGTTGGAAGGGACCTAGTAGATCTTCTAGCCTGACCCCCCGCCAGGGCGGGAGAACAACAAAACCCCAAAAAGAGAAACGGGACTCAAATGAGTCCAGCCAGGTAGGCATCCAGCCTCTTCTTAAAGACCCCCAGGGTAGGGGCCAGCACCACTTCCCTTGGAAGTTGGTTCCAGCTCCTAGCCGCCCTAACTGTGAAGTAGTTTTTGCGGATGTCCAATCTATACCTCCTCTCCATCAACTTGTGCCCATTACTCCTTGTTATGCCAGCGGGCGCTAGGGGAAACAGCGTCTCCCCCAAACCCTTCTGGTCCCCCCTAGTGAGTCTATAGACGGTCACCAGGTCCCCCCTCAGCCTTCTCTTGTGGAGGCTGAATAGGTTCAGGTCCCGCAGTCTCTCACTGTAGGGTCTGCCCTGTTGTCCCCGGATCATGCGGGTGGCCCTCCTCTGGACCCTCTCCATGTTGTCCACATCCCTCTTGAAATGGGGCGCACAGAACTGGACACAATACTCCAGCTGTGGCCTGACCAGCGTCCCATAGAGGGGGAGGATCACCTCCTTGGCTCTACTCAAGATGCACCTGTGGATGCACGACAAGGTCCGGTTAGTCAAGAGAGACGCTGGAGCTGAGACCCCCGGCGCCACATTGGCCAGGCCTCCTGCACAGTGGAAGCGAAAGGCGCTGGCGCAGGGCTGAGAGCGGGTGGCGGATGCTCCAGATCTGCTCAGCCGGGCAGTTCCTGGAGCGGGCCACCCCCTCCCTCTCCGCCGCGCCGGAGGGATGAGAGCGCCCCCGGGGCAACGCTCCATTGAGCGCAACTAAACGCGGAGCGAGCAATGTGCTCGTAGCAGGGAGTCCTCCGCGCTGCCTGGGGCAGGTCTGTGCCGTCTGCCCACCCTGCACAGCCCCAGCAGCAGGGCAGGGGTGGGATCTCACCCCCTGCTCCTCCAGGGGGCTCACCTCCAGTCCCCCATCTCCAGCACATGGGCATCCTTGCTGCCCCTATAGCCTATGGGGAGCCCCATTGGGGGGGTCCACAATCACCCCCTCTCCACCCCATGCTTCCATCCTTTGGAGGACCCCTGCCCTGCAAGCCCCCACCCCCCTATCCCAGCGGGCCCCTATCCCCTATTCCATAGGGACCCCCACCCACTATCCCATAGGGCCACCTACCCCTCCCCATAGGATCTCCCCCAAGCCCCTGAATCAGGTCTGCCCATAGCCCAATGCAGCTGACTGCCTGCCCCTGAAATCCCGCGAGATCTGCGCCCGCGTCTCGCGAGAATAGCCCCTGGCGCAGCGGTGGGCGGGGCCGAGTCTTCAAGTCTTCCTAGAAGCTCCGCCCCGCGGCAGGGTGCCGCCCCCATCGTCATCAGTGAGTGGCCCAGGGAACGGAGGCCCTGCGTAGAGGAGGGATCCTCGCAGGCGCTTGGCGCTCTGTGGTGGCCTCGCCAGTGCCTGACAGGGGATGGCGCTGCGGGGCGGGATTGGAAAATCCCCGGGGGCGGCGAGGGGGGTTCCCGGGGATCCGAGCGGGCTCCCTGGAGCCGAGACTGGGGGGAAGTTGCCTGTCTTTCGTTCAGGCGCGTTGCGGTCACCCCCTAGGCTTGCGGTGGGGGGCGTCCCAGTACCCCCCACCTCCCTTCCATTTAGCCTCCAAGCTCCTACCCCAGTATGGGGGTTAGGTTCCCCTTCCCGACTGCAGCCTGCTGCCCATGCACTAGGGTCTAGACACGTGCTGGAGCCCCCCTTGCATCCAGACCAGGGGATCGGGGCATTTTCTCCTGTCTCCACCCCAGGGTCTCATCCCAGGTCTAAATCCAAGCCCTGGAGCCTGAGCCATGCGATGGGGCAGGCTGCGTGGAGCAGGGAGCCTGTGGGGATAGGGGAAGGCAGGAGGGGCAGAGTTAAGGGGATTTGGGCATCTTTGCAGTAGCTTTGCGACACCTGGCTGCTCCATGGTCAAGCGGGGACTGGCTCAAATAGCCTGTGACTGTAACAATAATAATCGGTCAGGGAATAATAATAATAGGTCTGGTCCTTTGTATTTTGCCCCCCCACACACACACATGCAGTTTCTGAGCCTGTAGGTTGCACTCAGGTTACGAGCTCAAGCCTTTGTTGGACAGCTTGGAGCGTGTGGGGAGGAGGGGAATGACTGCAGGGAGTCTTATGACTCCCAGAGCTGGTGCTTCGGGAGGAGAAAGCCCACAATACAGCAGTGACTCAATTTTGCAATAGAAAATTGCAGCTCTTCATAGGTTTCATAGACATTTGGGCTGGAAGGGACCCTGGAGGATCATCAAGTCCAGC
>NW_017728960.1:953466-953724 GCF_001723915.1 Gavialis gangeticus
GTTTTGCTCGCTTTATTAGCCGCAGCATCACACTGAAGGCTCATGTTCATCTTGTGGTCAACCATAACCCCCAAGTCCCTTTCTTGGGCAATGGTGAGGCCCAGCACAGGTTGGCTGAGGCTCCAGGCTCACTCAGGTTGCTCCAGTTCCTGTGGTCCTCTATTGCCCTGGGCGGCAGCGAATCATGAGGTGAATGAGGGCACTATACACGTGCTGCCGCTGGGTGCTGAATGCAGCAGGTGGACATGCTCCAGCCGG
>NW_017728960.1:958724-971519 GCF_001723915.1 Gavialis gangeticus
AGGTTGGCTGAGGCTCCAGGCTCACTCAGGTTGCTCCAGTTCCTGTGGTCCTCTATTGCCCTGGGCGGCAGCGAATCATGAGGTGAATGAGGGCACTATACACGTGCTGCCGCTGGGTGCTGAATGCAGCAGGTGGACATGCTCCAGCCAGGACCCAGGCAGGGAGGATGGGGCTGAGCAGGGAGATGAGACCTGGGGTGAATCCTCCAGAACAGACTCTTGTTATGAACCCAGTACCCCGATCTGCTGCCTGGAGTTGGAGGCTGGGAGCCGAGCTCATACAGAGAGAGCCTGTGTAGCAGCTTTCTGGTAACTGGGAGGCTGCCCCAGGCAGGCCATGCTCCCGGAGGTCATTGGCTCCCTGCCCCCCCCATGCTTTAAAGCCCCTTCATGTTGCCAAAGCACAGTTCTTGTGCCAGCCCAGGCATGCATCACTGCATCCATCTGAATGCATGAGGTTTGGTGCGCAGCGGCCTGTGTCCTCAGTGCTTTTCTCATCACCACTCAACAGCCCTTTTGGAACATTTGCCCAGAGGTGCAAAGTCCTTGTTGCCTTTGGGAGCTGCAGCTGCTCTGCACCTCTCAACAAAGTAATCTAGAAGGTCTTGCTATCCTTATGAGGGAGGGCAGGACATTCCCAGAGGCCACTCTGTGAAATCTGCCATGATCAGGCTTTCGCATCTCTTTCCACTGTGCTGTTGTGATGGGAGTGTGCGAGACAGAGAGCGAGAGGATTAATTAGGGTTTGCAAAGTGCTCTGGGACCCTCCGAGGGAGGAGGCTACTTGTAAAGTGCTAAGCAGTGTTGCCATCAGCGCAGGCCCAGGAGGGAATATTCCACAGAAGAGTCTCGATCACTAACGCTCCATGATAAATTATAAAACACTGCATTTCTCTCCAACGTGCATTCTCTCCCCGCTCCCTCAGGCAGCCCACTCTGTTGCCTGCTGGTAGGAACGTCCTATTTTACAACACAAGCCTTTTGGGGTTAAAAAACAAAATCCCCTTTTTGATTATTTGCAGGAGCGAAACACAGCGGCAGCCCTTTGTGCTTCCCCATTGCCGTGCCTTTCATCCGAGGAGGAAAAAGCATCTTGCAGACAATAATGAATTAGGCTTCCCAGCCCCCTGCGAAGCATTCCTCTTCCCTCAGGAGGCAGGAGTGCGTATCAGGACCTGGAAGTGTAATTTGAATTGTCTAATCGTGGCCCTGCTTAGTGGGGTTGGTTCTCCATTGCCCTGTGCTTTGCATGATCTGTTATAGCTGTGCAAAGCGAATATGAAACCCAGAAGTGTGTTTGACCCACTTTGCACTGCTACATGTGATTGCCTGGTACCACGTGTAGCCAGGAATCGGGCCCCAGGTGTTTCTCCAGCCCACTGCAGCATCATATGCAGTTGCTTGGCAAACATTAATGGGTTTGTCTGCACACTTGGGATGCAGAGAAGTTAATATTAACATTGCTCCCATTTGGTGGGGAGGGAGGGGAGGGCAGTAGACTGGGGCTGGGATATGTTTGGGCCCTGCCTGTTCCAAGTATTGACTGTTCAGGGTTTAACTCCTGGACGGAGGAGTTTAGTGATTTTCATGGACATGACTGCCTTTCTGAAGGGGAGGGAGTTGGGAAATGGGTGTGCCAGACAGGGACAAGGGTCTTAGATGCTGAAAGTAAGCTCCTGAGGCAGCCAAGCAGATGATGTAGTGGCTGAAACTGGTGATGCTGTGCTGCACGTGGCCAGCTGGCACCCTCGGACAGGTCTGCTGTGGTCTCCTAGTGTCAGGTTATGCAGTGAATTGCACTCATGGTAGCTCAAGCCAGGGTCCTCAAGGCTTTCCACTTGGCAATGGAAGTGTCTGATGTCCCTGGGGGTCTAAACAGGGAGACCCAAGAGCACCCCGAGACTGTGAACCTGGGCTGGGCATGCAGCCTTCATCAGTAATGGCGAAAGAGGCCAAGTCCGGCCATGTCCCGCTTGCAGGTCCCTTCCTCATCCCTCTTCCTCCAGGCTGAGTCAAGCTTCTGCTGCCATCTGATCTGAGGGGAACAAATGGCTCTTGCCATCTCTGAACCTCCTGGACCTGCCAATGACCAGCCACTGAAAAGAGCCCCGGGTGCCCTGCAGATGGTAGGGTGGGGAGTGGGTTATGGATCACTGTTCAGCAGGGCCTGTTGCCACTTTAGTGAGTATTGATTCCTCCCTGCTCTGCACCACCCATGCGAGAAATACTGCTCTAGCCTGGCTGGGTACATACAGCACTGCCATGATTTACCAGGCTCCTCGCCTACCCCCGCCTAAGAGTCTTCAGGTGCAGGTAGTTAACATGCAGCCCTGCTCATTGGAAAGCTCCATTAAGGCATCCTGAGAGGCAGGGAACCAAAGGAATAGCCATGCTAGCCATGTTCCAGCTGATCACGCAGGGAGCTCTTACCCCCCTGGTCATAGGCAGTGGAGTCTAGTGACCAAGTGATGCAGCTGGAGCTGGGGAGGGCCAGGCTCTGCTCCCCTTTCCAGGCAGTACAGGAACCCATGAATGTGGTCTCTCCTCTGTTCACTGCCTCTTGATGCAGGCAGCTATGGCAAGGTGTTGTTGGGTGATGTGAAAACCCTGAGCTCATGGGGTGGAGCTGGCTCACCCGCATGCTCCAGGGCACACATCAGCAGGGTCAAGAAGGAAGTGCAGCATTGCATAGGCCATCAGGTGCCTGACAGGAGTTGTTCATCCAACACAGGCTGCCAGACCAAGACAGCAGGACTTAAATGATGCATGTGCTAGTCCCTGCCCTGCTCCAGATATATTATTCAGGCCGGCAGGCTCCTGGCCCTGGCACAAGTAGCCACAGCCTGAGCTGGGGCAGTAAATCTTTGCGAAGTAACTGGTTTTCTGTGGGCAGCAGGTGATGAATGGCCACGGCCGTGGCACGAACCTGTTCCCTACGTGGAGGGGCTGGAGCTGGAGTTGTTCAGGATCGGCGGCTCTTTCCTGGGCTTGCAGTCCCCTCTGGTGGAAAGCAGCGACCATGCAGCTTCTTGGAGGCTCCTTCTCTTTTTCCAGCCTCTTGCTGTGGTGAGTGCAGGCGGTCAGGCTCACAAGGGGGCTCCTGGCTGATGTTTCCTAGCTGGTGGGAGACAGTGGGTCTGGGGTCCCCTCTGGCCCTGCAATCACCAAGTCCGAAGCAGGTGATAAGTCATTCCGTGTTGTTTTCTTCCTCGCCACATTCTTCTCCGTGGCAGACTCCATTTTGGCACGTACCCTGGGACCAAGTCACCCACCATGGGTGTCACCGGCTCCACACGAGCATTGAGGCTGGCTGGGCAGGACCAGCCTTCTGCTCCCCCTAACCCCTGCCCCTTGTGTCCCTCCTTGCATGCTACCTTTGTCCCTCATGACTGTAACTTCCTAACCCAGTGCATCTGCACATCTTGTTATCACACCTGTGTATCAGGGATATTGCTTTACCCAAAGAGTTCATCTACCTGTGTATCAGGGCTCTTGGGGTGTCCATAGCTCCACAGTCAAGCCATCATCCCCCGGCGGGGTCTGCCTCAGCCCCAGACAGTGTCCACACACTAACACTTCCCACCCACTTCATGCCCTGCGTAGCCACTGGAGGGCAGCTGTAGCTTTCTGATGGTGCCAGGGTCTGTTCTGGCTCAGAAGAGCTGAGAGATGTAGGTAGCTACGAAGTACATATGTAGTACATAGATAGTCAGAAATCAAGTGGAAGACAAGGTAGATTTGCACCTTTAAACTAAGCAAAGTGTGGGGCTGTGCAGGTGTGTGTGTAGATATATAGCACAAACTTCCAGGAGCTGCAGCTCGCTTCATCAAATGTTGTGAAAGATGTAGGCAGGCAAGGTTCTTTGAATAGAGGTGATATCTTTTATTAAAACAACTGAGTAGTTGGAAAAAAGTTCTTAGCAAGCTTTCAGGCACAATCACCCTTCATCAGGCATAGGAAGATGGGTGATTGCGCCCAAAAGCTTGCCAAGAACTTTTCTCCAACTATTCAGTTAGTTTAATAAAAGTTATCACCTCTACTCAAAGAACCTTGCGCCTGCCTATGTCTTTAGACCAATGTGGCTACAGCCAAAAACCCAGTGAAAGATAGATAGATAGATACTTGGGCTAGTCTATAAGGTTCATACTTGCTGCCCTACATTGGCTGAACAGTTGTGTGTCATGCCTATAACTTGTGTGCTTGTGTGCACATGTGCTTAAGACCCGGCTTGGCTGGGATGATGTAGCTGGGTCTGATCCTGCTTGAAGCAGTTTGCAACAGGCAGACAGACGGCCAGAGAGGGAGGGTGGACAGATGGAGGGGCAGTCTGTGATTGCATCAAGACCATGGCTCACTTCCTGCTGGGCTCCCTGCACACACAGTTCCCATGGGCAAAAACCCCTGGGCTTTTATGAGTCCAAGTTCAGGGGAAAACCACACTCCCAGACATGGCCATGCATAAGAGTCATGCGTGCTCCCACTGCCAAGAGCAGTGGTGTTGCAGCCGCATGCAGCTACCCAACCAAGAGTACGTGCAATCATAGAAAACAAGGGCTGGAAGGGACCTCAGGAGGTCACATCTAGTCCAACCTCTGGCGGCTCCCTTCCCAGTTTCCAGACCTCTGTCTCTCTCTTCCTTGGGTCCATTCCAGGTAGCTCCATGCAAGTGACTGGAGCCCCTGGCTCTGCCCTCCAAGGTGTATTCTCCACCCCTTATTATGCCTCACCTCCGTCTTATTGCCGCCACATGGAAACAACCTCGGTCCACACAGCTGAGCTGTGCTTGGGGCTGCTGGGTCCTGGATCAGACCCCCCCAGAGCTCCCTGTTTTGTGTTTGAGCCTGTACGTGCAAGATGAGGATCCTGGGCTGGCTTCAGACCTGGATCTTGGAGCAGGGGAAGTGCTGCACCCGGTTCCTGCCCAGGCAGCTGTTTGTCTGCGGTCTGTGGAGCAGGAGTCTGTGTCTGGGCTGGCTGCAAGCTTCCTGCCAGGAGCGATGGATCACGGTACGGGGTTATGGGGTTGGAAGGGGCCAACGATCGCGCCTGCGTTGACCGTAGCACACGTGTGTGAGTGTAACTAAAGTGCACAAGGTTTAGAGTGGGGGCTCTTTGGGCAGGGGCCACATCTTGCTTTGGCTTTGTACAGCTTCTAGCACCATGGGGTCCCAATTCGCAGCTGGTGCCCCCATGGGAGAGGCTGTACTGGTGCTAGCAGCACATCAAGGTGAGGGGAGGTTGCACTCTTCCTCCCCACAAGGTGCCATGAAGGAGCTGGGCTGTGGTGTAGTGCAGCCACCAAGTGAGAGCTTGGCTCGCACCTTTCTCACCGCAGCATCCCGTCTGGCTAGGAGCCAGCTACATGCCGGCTGAGGCTGGGGGGGACCATTTGGGCAGGGAGAAAGTGAGGCTGCCCGGCCTGCAGTGCCCGGGAGCTGGGGCAGGAAAGAGGCCCTGTTGTCAGTGCTGGGGCAGGGCTGCTGGGCTCCTCTCTTCCTCCCCACGCCACTAAATCAGCAGCTCTGCCCTACTCCTGGCCTCATCCCCATCAGTTCTGCTGCATTGGGAGTGTGTGTGTGCACGTACATGTCTATGGGGGAATTACAGCCCTATCACACCAAAGCCACGCACAACTCATGGCAGTGATTCTTCCCCACGAGGCCCCATCTGCAATGCTGTCCTGAGCATCAGGGAAGCCACTAAAGCAGTGGCCGCATCCTGCCTAGCCAGCTCTGCGCCCTCGCCTCCGGGCTCTCCTGGCTGTCCAAGGCGGGCAGGGCTGTGCTGTGCCCTGGGACCCCCAGCAGCTGGAGCAAACCCTTCCCAATCACGGTGGGCACAGATCGGAGCAGCTCTGGGGTTGCTCTACCTTGTGCTGCAGCGCAGCCTGGCACTGACAAGCTCCCAGCTTGCTCTGGGCCTTGACAGCTCCCCTACCCCATCTCCTGAGCCTCTGGGAGATGAACGGCTCTGCGCCAGTCCTTCTGCCGATTGCAACAGTCTCCCGCACCAGGAAAGTGTGAAGCACTGCAGTTCTGAGGACCACGGCAGCAGCTTGCATGGGTGCCAGTGCTACCCCCAGGCATTCACAGAGGAACCCGTCCAGCCACGGAGCCATCTCGTGGGGGAAATCTCTGCTGCCAGCTGGAGACTATGGACTTGAATGGCTTTAGGGGATGAATTTCTGGGCTGGGGAGTTTAACCCTCTATCCCAACCCCCGACTTGGGCTGGGTCTCATTCCTTGTGGATGGTGCTGTGCAGGTGGATGCTAGGGAGGGGGTGGCAGGAGCCTGGTGGGACATCCCAACCCATCTGCCCCCTGGGTCTGATGTGCAACCCCTGCAGCGCTGAGATTGCCCGTTTGCGGGAATTGCCTGCAGCTCTGCCCCGTCTCTGTGCAGACTGCAAAGATGCAGGTTCCCTCTAGGCCTTCTTGGGAAGGCCAGCCTTCACCCCCCAGCGCCTTCTGCTGCTTCAGCCCTTTTGCGGTGCAGTGGGTTTCCCCATCAGCTGGCAACTGAAATCAGGAGCTTTCGCTTCCTCTCTTGCAAGCAAAATGCAGTGGGGGGAAACCCATGCCCCAAGCCCCATCCTGGAAGCCTGACCACCACTGACCCCTACTCACAGGAGTGCTCCTGCAGATGCACTGTGCACCAGCATTATTTCCCAAGAGCATATGATGGTCACAAGGCCTCGCTGAGAGCCCAAGGACGTGTCTTGAGACCTCAGAAGATGCCACAGAAAGGGACTGGATTAATTAGTCAGCTGGGAGTGGGTTAATTCTCTTAAGTGACTTTCCAGAGCAGCAAACAGCAAGGCAGGAAACAGCTGGCATCTCCCCCTCCAGACTTCCTTCTCCAAAACAAAACATGCCACAAGGAAGCTCTGTGCTCCTTTCTTACCACCCAAACACGCTCTTTCCTTCTGATTAAGGGCACTCCCCTGTTTCCAGCCATTGGTCTCGCAGCCCTTTGCTGAGCAGGGCAACAAGAATGGGGCAGGAATCTCCTCCTCCCTGGAAGATGGCATCAACGTGGGGTGAAATCCTTTTCTAAGTGCTGCAAAATGTATCCAGCTCCTGGTTGGAAACACAGATTTTTTTTTCTAGTTTTGGGCTAAAAGTATGAAATAAATGCCCACCCAGTCCTGGGGCTGGGATGGATGAGGGCAAGTTTCCAAGAACAGCAGATAGTTTCTGCAGAAGTTTTTGGGCAACTGGAAACAGAATTTTCCACCCCAAAAAAGTTTAAGCTGGAAGGCTCTGCCCTGTCTTTGTTTATACCTCCCCGCTCCCCCCCAGATCTGCACAAATAGCTCGCTCGGGGTTGCATGTCAGCCCGGAGCCAAGGACAGAACCCAGGCATCCGGCTCATGGTCAGGGGGGGAAGATACTGCCATCCCTTTGGGGACAGCTGGGCCACATATGGGTGTGGGTTCTCCCTCTCCTCTGTGGCAGGGGCAAGAGAGGAGATGGTTGGACCAGCTCAGACCCAGGGCCCATCTCTGCCAGTTTCCTGCCTCCCAGTGTCATCCCATTGCTCTGTCTTGTGCAGAGGAAGGTTTTGCCTTCAAGAAACCAGCTCCCCTTGACGCTGGAGCAAGGGCAGGTGAGTGCAGCAGGGTCCTTGCAGGACCTGACAGGTGGGTTCAGCGGCCTTGGGGCAGAGGCAACCCAGCCCCGGCACAGGCTGCCAGGTGCACCATTGTTTTGCACCAATGTAAAAAGCTGCAAGTTTCCAAGCAGAGGCTGGAAAGGAGTCTGCCTGGGCTGGAGCAGGATCTGGCATCTGGCAGGGGGCTGAACTAGGTAGTCTGAGCTGCTGCATCCACTCCTATGATTTCAAACGATCTGGTGCAAAACCGGTGCCTATACCGGCCCCAGCGCCCTCCTTACAGCACAGGATTTAGCCCCTAGCTCAGAGGGATTCCCATCTCGGGAACCACATCCTTTTAGCATCCTGCTGGAGGATTCCTCAGGACACCCACGCTCAGTTCTCACCTGGCACCCGGGGTGTGCAGTCAGGACAGCCCAAGCTGCAGCCGACTGGGAGCATCTCAGTCTCCTCCAGAGGTGCCCAGCACCTTCCGCCAGGCCATAGTGGACGAGCACTCAGCCCATGCTTGTTCTCTCCATGCAAGCTCGAGGCTGCAAGCTTCCTGCAGAGTGTGCCATTGGCCAGCTTTGCTCCTCCCCGGCGCTGCTCCAATATTAGTCTCTGCCCACGGATGAACAGAGAGCCGCCAGAGCAGTGAGAACATGGATGGTGAAGCGGCCTGTGGCCGTGCCTCTCTCCTGCTATTACTCATGATGCTGATCAGCCTCTGGCCAGGTGAGTGAGACTGTCCGCAGGGTGGAGCAGAGCCAGGCACGGGGCAGCAGAGGGGATGGGCGGGTGATGTGAACTGTAGGGAGGAACAAGGGCTGGAAGGGAGACCATGGACCCAGCAGGTGGGTTTCTCCCTAGTGCACCCATCTAAGTGCCCTTTGTAGCTGGGGAGCAACTGGATGCTGAATGAATACCAGGGAAAGAGCGAAGACAGGCACACGGAGTCTTAAGGATCCTCTATCCCAGCCAGCAGAGGTCTGTTGCTAGCTGTTTTCTAGAGCATTGTCTAATCAGGCCAGTAGATGCTGCGTCTGAGCACGTGAATTCAAGGATTCATGACCGGGTCATGCAACACGCCTGATTTCTTCCTTCTGGCGATGCCAGGGAAAGGAGCCTGCTCCATGCAAACTTGTCTTCTGGCCTTTTCTGTGCCACAATCCAGGCACTCGGCTGGTTAGGAGCAGGGCAGCGTGGCCTGGCCCATTTGTACCAGCCAAGGGGCTGATGTGGATCCCCCCACAAAAGAGCTTCCTTATCTTTTACTTGGATAATCGGTGGATGCGCTGCTTCTCCCCCAACTCTAAGGGAAAACCACAGCAAGAAGATCAGATTACCAGGGAGCCCTGCATCCCTCAAATACAACCCTCTGGCCAGATTTAACGTTGCCCGGTAATTGAAGCATCCTCATCCCAGTCTCAAGCTCTGCTGCTCTGTGATGCAAGGAGATATGACCACAAAACCAGGAACCGCTCTAACAAGATGATTTAGGACTTTGCAGCAAGTTGTGAGTTGCTCCATGATGCTTTGGCAGAGTTCAGACCTGGGACAGAAACTAGGTAACGCTGAACAAACCCAGGTGCCTCCCCTGCTGCTTCCTCCTTTTGTCACATTATTAGACCCGCGCTAGACTAATTCACATCCAGACCCGACCATGGGGATTTAGTCCCAAGCAGCTCAAATTTGTAACCGTTGTCTGGATAAAGCAAAAATAAGTCTCTCTCTGGAGCATCTGTAAGCTCAGGTTTAAGCCTCTTCAACTCTTGGACTTTTCCGTTGTAATCCAGGGCTCTCCTACAAACGCACAGATCTTGTGGGTTGAGAGCAGGGATTTGCTGAGATTAATGTGTTGCAGGCAACTTCTGGGTAAACAAGATAAAATTCAGCTGCTCCAACGAGCTCAGGAAACGTTGTGATTGTAACAAAGTGACCCGGCTTCGGCATTTTTTCCGACCTGTCATTTCCTTAGAAGAACCCAAACAATAAAGCAGGGACCGCGCACGCCACTACCATATAGGTAATGAAAGAGCAGCTAGCAGCCTGAAACGGATGTCAAGATGTCAGAGGGACCCACGCGCCAAAAGGTCAGATGGCCGCTGGCAAACGGCTCGGAAAACCAAGTGGAAAAATGCCGGGTGTGGGAAGAGCAGAAGCGCACGTCTTGCATCCTGTTGGTTGCTGGGACGTGCTTTTGTTTTAACTGCCAGCCTTAAAATGAACTACAAAGGGGTCATTAGAACAAAACATGGCAGCGGTGCTGGAAGGCAATCCAGGGATTGAGGTATCAGATTCATAGGTTTTGTGGGGGTTGGTTCTGGGTTTTGTAAGCCTAGGACAGTTGAAGAGTGTGTGAGCTCCTGAATCGCATGGACCTGACTGACCCAGCGCTAAATCCAGCAGTTTGTTCTGCTTTTGAGGCATTATCTCAATTTCCTGCTTGGCTCTACACTTCCCATGCCTCTAGGAAATGGGAGGAATAACACTCCCCTACTTTGCAGGAGTCTGCTAATATGGGCTGCTGCCTAGGGAAATAGGGTAGCACACCTTTAAATAGCAGGTGAGCCCTACAGGGGGGGACTCACCATGTTCAGAGACCAGCCAGGACAGCAGCCCAGGGCTGCATCTTAGTGGTCTCAGTGGTCCGCGCTGTACCTTGATTGTAACGTGTACAAGCATCCTCAGTGGTCAACTCATCTCGTCTCTCCTGTGTAACCAGCTGACGATGCAGCTGGGCCCCAGCTGTACTTCTGGCTGGGTTGCACCTAGCTGTGAATCCAGAAGCAAGTGGTGGGAGCATCCTCAGAGCCTGACATTTTGGGGGAAGGTAAAGGCAGCTGGTTTGGGCTTGATATGCTGTCCTGGGGGCACGCATATCTCCTGTCTCCCTGCATGCGATGCTGCAGAGCCCAGAGAGCACTTACCACAGCCCCGGCCATGAGATGGGAACCGAGTCATTAAGTTCTCTGGAACCGGGAGTTTTGTGCATGCATCAGCATTTTCACGTCTCGGCTGCCTCCAACGGACCAGATTTTCAGATAAGGTCGGGTGCGCGAAGCGCTGTGTCTACTGGAAAATCCAGCCCCGGCAGTGGGTGCTGAGGTTAAAAGCCAACCTTGAGATCTAAAAAAAACAAACCAAACCGTTTGATTTAAATCAGTGCCTGGTACCATAGAACGGTTAGATGCGGCCTAAGTTCCCTTGCCGTCCTTTTAGCTGCTTCCTTTCTCTCTCCCCAGCCTTGCCTTGTAGCAGATCGAACATGCGCAGTACAGGAAAGCATCCCACCAGCTCCAGCCCATCCAGAAAGAGTCCACCTCCCCCTACCCCCCAAAAAATAAAACCCCAAATGGCCGAACAAAAATAAAGTGGTTGCAGACATTACAGTGGGTTCTCCCCTCTTTGCTGCAGCCTCTGTGTGTCCTATTTGGATTGTTACCCCTGTGGGGAAAAGGGTGTGTGTTGGGGGGGTCCAATGTGTGGCACAAAGGGGCCTTGATCTGGTCCGCTAGCAGACCACACAGTTTTTGCAGTAGCACTATGGGCAGCATTGCCAGGTGGTGCTTCTACACCATCTTCTACATTTGCTCTTTCAGCGTGCGAGCAAGTGGTCAGTCTTGGGAAGACATGCTGTGTGAGGGCAAAGCTCTGGGGGGAGGGAGCAGGGGATTCGCTCTCTACCAGGGACTTCATTCTGGGGGGCAGAGCTGTCCTGTCATGGCCCCGGCGCTGGGCAATCCTTCCTCTCGCTCAGCTCTACGAATTCAGAAGGGAATGAAATGGCCGGAGAGGCAGCTGGGAGCAGAGTTTTGCAAGAGGCAAAAAGAAAACCCAAGAAAGGCAAAGAGGACTCAGCTCAGGCCATGCACCAAGACCCACAGAGACAGCGCAGGGAGGTCGCTTGTAACTTGGCCGGCTGAGGGTTTAGGCACAGCCAAAGCTGCTGGGTTTAATCTTCTTGGATACTCAAGGCACATCTGCTTCTTCTGCCTTGCAGCAAGAGACGAGAGTAGGGAAATTGCAGTCCATGCTGCTCCCTTTGACCTGGCTTATGTCGAGTATTGATGTCTGAGAGGTGGCAGCAGGATCCAGGGATCGCTCCGCCCATCACCGGGGTGGGGGAATAACTTCCAGTTGACTTTGGGGTCTCTAGCCGTGCAGTGCAGTGCTCTCTCCCTGCCCCCAGATGTGGCTCTGAGGTGACGTGACTGTATGCAAACCAGGATACGTGTTTTTTTAAGGCCAGGGAGACTGATTGCCCATGGTGACCCCCTAACAGGCCTCAGACTGTCCCCAGCGGTTCCTTGTCCCCAGCTCCAAGTTCCTAATGGAGCTGGATCCAGAGCTGGCCGGTGAGTCTAAAAGTTTCCTGGAGTCCTCAACACTGAGAGGTGCCCCGAGGCCAGACCCCGGGGATGAGCATCAGGATCTATCTAGAGGGGTCTGTGGAGATCTCAGTGGCTGCATTGGTAGGAGCATTGCTAGCAGATCAAAAGAAGTGATCCTTCCCCTCTGTTCAGCACTGGGGAGGCAACATCTGGAGTCCTGTGTCCAGTTTTGGGTCCCCCATTACGGAAAGGATGTGGACGCACTGGAGAGAGTCCAGTGGAGGGCAATGAAAATGGTTCAGGGGCTGGGGAACATGACTGGTGAGGAGAGGCTGAGGGAACTGGGCTGATTTAGTCTGCAGAAGAGAAGAATGAGGGGGGATTTGGCAGCAGCCTTCAGCTCCCTGCAGGGGGGTTGCAAAGATTTCATAGATTTCATAGACATTGGAGCTGGAAGGAACCTCGGAAGATCATCGAGTCCAGCCCCCCGCCCGAGGGCAGGAAGTCAGCTGGGGTCACAGGATCCCAGCAAGATAAGCATCCAATTTGCTCTTGAAGGTGTTCAGTGTAGGTGCTTGAACCACCTCCGATGGCAGGCTGTTCCAGACCTTGGGGGCTCGGACAGTAAAGAAATTCTTCCTTATGTCCAGCCTGAAATGGTCTTGCAATAGTTTATAACAGTTCGACCTCGTCATCCCTTGGGGCGCTCTGGTGAACAAACGTTCCCCCAGATCCTGGTGGTCACCCCTGATAAACTTATCGGTGGCCACCAGATCGCCCCTGAGCCTGCGCTTTGCCAGGGTAAAGGGCCCCATGGCTCTCAGCCTGTCATCGTAAGGTCTGCTTTCCTGACCTCTGATCATG
>NW_017728960.1:972173-974562 GCF_001723915.1 Gavialis gangeticus
GAGAGCCAGGGGGGCTGCTGTGCCCTCTTGCTGCCTTTCCTCCGAGCTGGAATTGAATTAGCTTGTGCATTGAGGATGGAGCTGGACTGTTGTCTATGGTGCTGGCTGGCGATGTGGCCTGCTGTTCTCAGTGGGAGTTGTGTCTGGGTCTGGACTTCCCCGCCGGCTGAAAGCTGCCCTTTGCCTCTCATGAAGTTCCCCCTCCCTGCTGGAAAGATTCATTCACCACTGCCCGGGGAAAGCTGCAAAAACCAGCCCTGCCATCAACCTGGCAAATGCACCACTAGATGGTGGGTGCCCCCACCCCACCCCAAACCTAATCTCAGCACAGCATAGTGGGCATTTAGATTGGCCAGTATTGAGAGCCAGAGATATTAGGACTCCTTGTTTTCACCTCTGGGTGAGATAGTTTTGTGGCCAGGCATGGCTGTTTGCAGGGGGATTTAGCCCAGGACGGCACAGGCAGCCAGGGACGGACCTGCGATGGAAAGGAGGAACTGATACCATCGTGCTCTCCGCGCACTGGCTAGCCAAGCAGGCAGCGAAGGAGGCTGTGTGGGGGCGCAGCCATCCACAGGGGCTCCCCCATCCTCCTAGGGGCTGTTGCACTGCAGAGATCCACGGAGATGCGTGGGAGGGGGGAAATGGGGCCACTTTGAAACTGCTACTTTGAACAGACCTGGGGCCTTCCCGGGTTCCCCGGAAGCTGTCTGTAAAACCAGCTGAGCCCACAAGTCCCGAGGGAATTTGTGGCGCTGGCCAGACCCTCTACTCGGCTGGGTATCCTAGGTTTTGGTGGGACCATTATATCAGAGGCCCAGCCCTGGGACAGGATGCTACACTGCCACTGTACAAACTCAGGACAAAGGGTCTCTGTTCAAGGGCATGTTCTAGTGAAGCACTAAAGCCCAGATCCTCCAAAGTTGCCAAAGTCCCTGGAGCCCAAGCACCCCTAAATACGTCCTTGCTGGGTGAGATTTGCCCCTGCCCAGATACTGCAGGGAGCAGGGCGCTGCTTGAGCACCCCTGGCAGGCGGGGCTGGGGCTGGGGCTCAGTGCTTTGAGCAGCATCTTGCTTCCTTCTCATGCTGCCTCAGTGGCCCCCAAAGCCTTAGGATGACTGGAAGAGACGCAGCCCAGATAGGGGTGTTCCCCGCGAGCCTTTGCTCTGCTGATGTTGCTTATGTTGCTGCAATCCCGCGTTGCTAATGCTCCTTGTGCCTCTCTCCACAGACCCCCCAGCCGGCCACGCACAGGCCCCACCACGCCTCACGCAGCCCATGGCCCGCCAGGTGAACGGGGTGCTGGGCAGCTCGGCCTGGCTGTCCGTGTCCCTGCCTCCGGGGGCGCAGGTGAAGGCAACAGAATGGAGCTTCACCGCAGGGCCAAGCAGCGCCATCGTGGTGGCGGAGTTCAACGCCGGGAAGCTGGAGCGCCCGGATCCTGGTGACCGGTTCCGGCAGCGGCTGGAGGTGCCCAATGCCACAGCACTAGGCATCCGGGCACTGCAGCGGGATGACAGCGGCAAGTACAGCGCCCGCGTGAAACTGCACCCGGCGGTCGTGGAGGATTACGACTTCCACCTCGCCGTTTACGGTAAGAGCCTGGAAGTCCGTCGGGGCTCTGAAACACAAGCAACTCCAGCGTCGGGTCTAGGCCTCACCACTGCTCATTGTTGGCAGATCCAGAGGGGGAGTCTAGTGAGGGATGAGGGGACTTGCCTGAGGCCACCCAGAGGCAGTGGCAGAGCCCAGGTTCCCACTGATGCTCTAACCGCATGGCCTAGAGATTCGCATCTCACACCCACTTGGCACCTTCCTCCTCACAAAGTTCACACGTGTGTGTTTGGCACGACCCGCTCTCCACTTGCATTAAATCTTTCCAGCTCTGGTGTCTCTCTGAGCCCCAGAGATGGAGACGAGGAACCGTGCAAGTGTCTTGGTGGGCACCGGTGAGAGACCGCTCCTTTCCCTGGCCCTGGCCTGAGTGAGCCCCAAGGAACGGGAGCATCAGAGGTGGTGAAGGTCCGGGCATCTCCTCAGGGCCTGATAGATTTCGGGTGCTGGAGACTGGGGCATGTGCCAGGGTCGGGGTGGGGGACACTTGCCAGGGTGGCTTGGTCTCTGCAGTGTCAGATCCAACTGCCTGTCTCCCGCATGCAGAACCAGTGCCAGCACCCCGGGCCCACTGCCAGCTTCTGGGCAGCACCCCGGAGTGGTGCAACGTCACACTGCATTGCCAAGCACCCAACCAGGCCTCTGTGAATGTGACCTGGGGGACGGGCAGCCCACCGCGCCCACTGCGGTTTGAGCCGCACCAGCTCTCTGCTGATGGCCGGAGCCTGCGCCTGGCCCTGCTGCCCAGTGCCTGGAACACCCCCTACACCTGC
>NW_017728960.1:979562-981015 GCF_001723915.1 Gavialis gangeticus
GGCCTCTGTGAATGTGACCTGGGGGACGGGCAGCCCACCGCGCCCACTGCGGTTTGAGCCGCACCAGCTCTCTGCTGATGGCCGGAGCCTGCGCCTGGCCCTGCTGCCCAGTGCCTGGAACACCACCTACACCTGCAGCATCAGCAACCCCGCCGACCGGAAAAGCGCCTCCTTCGACCTGCATGCCACCTGTCTCCGGGAAGGTGAGGGGCTCAGGGCCTGGCCTTGCATGGCTGCTTCAGGGACTGGGATCGTGGGACTGCTGCTGGAGGACCCTGGACAAGCATCTCCCCCTTCTCAGAGCCTCGTGTCCCCACTGTCATGACATGGGGGTGCATTTGCAGCCACAGAGTGCTTTGGGGACAGGAAGGGAGAAGCACAAGGCTGGAGGCACTGCCTTTATGGCACCCCATGTTCTCCATGCAGTGGGGAATGGGACCAGCTAGCATGAGTGAGCTGTGGGGCATGCAGCCAGCACAGTGATGGGCTGTCCCTGTCCCCACCAAACCCCCACAGCCAGTCCCAAGCACCCTCCTAGCTCCCCCTCAGCCCTGACCAGTGGCCCCTGCCATTCCAGACCGAGATGCGTCCTCCTCCAAGCCAGGCTACGTGGTCCTGACTATCATCCTGCTGGCACTGAGTATTGGTGGTGCCGTCTGGTGCTGGCGCTTCAACAAGAAGAAGTCGGCCCAAGCCAGTAAGTCCTGGGGATGCCAGGTGCTATGCCATGCCTCAGGGAGCTGGGGCTTTGGGAGGGAGGTGCTGCACTGCAGTGGGTCTGTTTGCAGCTGGGGAAGGTGTGAGACCACCTGATGCCCCTTTGGAGAAGCATCCACCGAAACCCCTTGCGTCTCGTCTGGCTGACACCTGCACTGCAAGGCATTCTGCACAGCCAGGGGACTTGGGGCACAAGGAGGGTGCAGCTGCCCAGATCAAGTTGCTGGGGGGGGCGGGGAGAGCTGGGGGTCTGACCCACCTCTCAGCCTCATGCTCTCATTGCAGCTGCAACCCCCCCAGTCCCAGCTGAGCCCAGCTCCTTGGACCCCCAGTACGCGGAAATCCTGCGGAGGTGCCCTCCAGAGGGCAAAGACCAGGTGAGCTCTGCTGGGAGCAGGCAAAAGGTGAAGGCTTTGTGGGCCGGCAGAGCCACGGGGACATGAGTTAAAATCCTGCCAGCTCATTTGCCTAGCACTACTTGGGAGGTAGCCCCATCCTCCCCTCCACCGCGCTCAGCAGATGTGGAGCTTCCCAGTGCCCTTCGCTGAAACCGGGGCAAGAAGCAGCTCTCCTCTGGTGCCAGGAGATAGGGCTGCTGCCACCATGGCATGGCTTTATCTGCCCTGGGGAGTTGATGACTTGGGGTGCACCGCAGAGCCTAGGCAGCCTGTGCCCTCTGGTCATGCAGCTGGAGCCAGCAGTGCACAAGTGGGCACGTGTGCATCTCGTCCTGGGA
>NW_017728960.1:986015-998992 GCF_001723915.1 Gavialis gangeticus
AGCTGGAGCCAGCAGTGCACAAGTGGGCACGTGTGCATCTTGTCCTGGGAGCTGCTCACTGCTATGTCTCCACTTCAGGTGCAGGGCTGTGGTGGCCTCTGCCTTGCTCCCATCGCTGTGATGTGTGTGTGTGTATGGGGGGTGGATATGGTGTGTACTTCTGTGACCTCTCTAGGAGCTGCTGCTCTCTGCTGCATACCCCTTTAGCAGGGTTGATGCTCCCCTCCCTGGTGTGTTGCCCCTCACTGGGGCAGAGAGGGCATACTATGCCAGGGGAAGCCCATGGTTCAGCCCCACTGGCAGCCTGGGGGGGGGGGCAGACCAGCCCACAGTCAGCTGGCCAAGCAATGGTGACGGCCTCCTCTCCACTTCAACCTCAGGCCCTGCGGCACCTGGATGGCACCGTGGACCGGCGCTCGCAGAAGGAGGCACTCATCACCACCGTGTACGACCAGATCCGCCCGACCCCAGCAAACGCAGCCGAGGTCACCTAAACTGAGCAACGTAAGGGCACGCGCCCCTGCTTTCCAACAGATCAAGGGAGAAGCGAGGTCCCCAGGGGCTGGGAAGGCCGGGAGAGGATGCTCTTCTGAGCCTGTTATCATGGGCCCCTCGCTGCATGGGGACCCCAGGACCAAGCTTCTGGGGGATAGAGGGGTTCAGGCCTAGTCTACACTTGGCTGTGCTGGTTTCACTTGAAATTGGATCAGGAACTGAGTCGGTTACATTGGCACAAGCCATTCCATTTACACCCGGTGGAGATGAACCTGATCCGGATTTCTCCCAGGGATGGGGCAAAGCATGTGAACAAGGGCTGCAACCAGAACAGGGCTCAGCCATCCCCAGTGTCCATTTAGGAAATGGCCTGAGCAACAGATGGGATCTCTAGACTCGCCTGTGCTGGAACTTGTTTGTCTAAGGGGTTTGGGAGCATGTGAGCGTGTCTCGGGACAGGGCCTGGACCAGGGGACCCTACACCCCTATGAGTGGCCTCAGGGACCTTTCTCCTTTCCCCAGGACCCAGCTGAGTGGGAGCTGCGCGGTCGTTGCCACCCAGCACCCTGGCTTCAGCTCACCTGGTGCTCTCCTGCCCCATGGCTCTCCCACCACCTTGTGTTTTACAACCTTCCCTGTGCCCCCGGAGCCTGCTGGGGAAAAAGGGACTGGAGCTAAGGCAATGAAGCTGGCTGCGGTGGGAGCAGAGGCTGCGGTTCCCGGGGTGCAAGCCACCGAGAAAAAAGGCCAGAAAGGAGAGGGGCCAGGCTGCACTGGGGGGCATGGCCCATCCAGAAGGGACGTCAGCAAAGCAGAGAGCCACGGTCCCCCTCCCCGCGGGGCTGCAAGTGGAGCATCGTGGTGGCAGAGGACAGGTTGCTGTGCCCCTCCCCAACTCTGAACAGGATGTGGCCACAAGAAACCATTGATCTCCACGTGCCGGGACCTTGAGCTGCATTTATTGTTCAGTGGTGCTCAGTGAGCGGCAACGCAGCAAAGAGAAGCAGGACTGATCGGCTAATGAGAGCTTTGATGTGGGGAGGGTCAGTGCTGCCTGGCTTCAGGGTACAGTCGCAGCAAGGGGGAGAGGCAGCTGGAGCATTAGGGAGGGGAAAAGCTGGCAGGGTAAAGAGAGACAGCTGGAAGGGTGAGCTGCAGTTGGTTGGGACTGAGGGTGACAGGGCCGGCTGGGGTTGCAACGCGGCACAGGGCCTGGAAGAAGCATCCCTATGATATTCCTGGGTGGGTGAAAGGTGCGGGGCTGCCTGGGGCTGGTGGAGGAGCAGCCCCAAGCTCACAGGTATCCCTTCCCAGGACCACAGTAGATGTGCTGGTGAGCAAATTAGCAGGGAGGTGCTAAGAGCTGCATGTTACCAGGTGGAACCTGATAAAAGGTGTATTGACCAGGAAATGTACTTTGCTCACATGCACTTCCCTAGAGCTGGGATGGGATGGGAGCGGGGTGGGATCAGTGCCTGGGAAAGGCCTGCGCCTCCCACCAATGGCAGCAGGCTTCAGCCCAGAGTGAAGCATCCCGATGAAAGGTGTATTGACCATCTGTCAAGAGATGCACTTTGCTCACACGCACTTCCCTAGCAACTCTAGAGCTGCGTTGGGACGCACGGTGGGGTGGGATCAGTGCCTGGGGTGAAGTGTGGATCTGAGCCCTGCCCAGAGCAGCCTTCTGGGGGTCCAAGACCCTCATCCCCAGCCCTGCTCCCTTCTTGCCCTGGGGGGGAGTTACTGCTGTCTGTAAAGGGGGTATCTCCATTCCCGTTTCCCTCTGTGTATCCAGCTAGGATGGGTGGGGAGCGCTGGTGCTAGGGTTACCCCCTCTGTCCTTGATCCAGAAGGGATCTGGCTCTGGGCTGGGACATGGGGCATTATCAGGATGAAACAAGTGAGGATGAGTTGGCAGGCAGATCTCCTGTGAAACATGTGTGTGTACATGTGTATATGCGTGTGTGTGTGTGTGTGTGTACGTGTGAAGAAATCACCCCAACCCCCACATGTCTCAGAGTCCTCTCCTCTTTTCCCCACTTCTGTGAGCACATGTAGCAAGGCAGGCGTCTGTTCCCGACGGGGTGTGCCTGTGCGTTCATGCAAATATAAGAAAATTATGAAAATTAGCAGCCGGTTGCAGTAGTCTGTGGGGACGTGAGGTGGGTGGGGAAGAAGAAGAGCATCTCTGGTTCTTACTGCCCCATTGTTCAGCCCCGGTGCTATGAATTCCCAGACAATCCTGCCCTGGGAACAGGGAAGTTCACCTCTTGCCACTTCCCTATTAGGTGATCCCAGAGCTATCTACATCCTCCCCCAACCAAAAACAGCTCAGTCCTTTGTTTCTCCTGTCTGAGGGCAGAGGAGGCTGGACACCCCCGAGTGATGGGAGCTGCAGCCTGGCTCCCCTGAGACAAGCGGGCCACGTTCCTGAGCTGGGTGTTCCCGGTCTCAGCCGGGACTGCTTCGCTTTCCTGCCGGCGGTCTTCCTCCAGCCTGCTCTGGTCCAAACAGCCGCTGTCTCCTGTGGGACTGCAGCCCAGGGCGGCGCAGGACCTGCCCTCGGGCACCTGCTGCAGCTGGACAGGCCACGCTGTCGCGGGCAGAGGCCACGTGCTACCCCGGCAAGGTAATCAGCACATGTCCGGTCAAGCCTGACTTAGTCAAACTGCTGTGGCGCAGGCTGCTGTGTAACTAGGCCATGTCGACCACAGGCAGGAAATGCAAGGGTGACCTGCCCTGCAGCTTGAGAGACAGCCGCCTGCCCTCTGCAGCTGAGCTCTTGTGACAAGGGAGCTGCAGGCCCCTGGGGTGCCGCCCATGGCCCTGTCTGGCGGGGGGATGACAAATGGGTGCCACGAATAGGTGCATCTATAAAATTGCCACCATCACGCCTGGCTGGGCACGGCAAAGAGCGTTGGGGAGGCTGCTTTATGAGTGGCCGGCCTGAGGGAGAGCTAAAAGGGACAGAAATATGAAGCAGGTGGTGATGGGAGAGGGCTGGGAGAGGCACTGAGATCCCCCAGGGGCTGTGGGCATGTGGCTCTGGGTGCAAAAAGTGTCTGGAAGGGAGAGGCAGCCTGTTCTGTGACGCTTGCAAAGCCCTTGGCTTCTACCTATGTCCCCTCCCCGTGCAGGCTTAGTGAGCGAGGAGATGAGCATGCACTCTCACTTCCCCTTGAGCATTTGCAGCTCCGAGATCTTGGCAGCTAGTGCTTGAAGGCATGGCCTGCAAGAGCCTGCTGGCCCCAGGGATGCTACTAAGACTGATCGGCTGCTGGGCAGGTAAGCTAACACGCAGGCAGGGAGCCAGGTGTTTAGTAGTAAACAGGTGACTTATTCTTAGCGAGGTGGAGCCACTCTTCCCTCTGCTCTTTAGTCCTGCTGCTTCTAGCTCGGGAGCTCTGAGCTCCAGGTGGAGAGAAAAGCATGGAGGTGGCCTCTGTCCCTGCCTTGCTGCTGCTCAGCTCTTGGACAGGTGAGTGGGCAAATGCTGGCTTGTAGTCCACGTCTTCGCAGCTTGAGATAAGGGCAGGAGACAGATCGGGGCAAACAAGGGGAAGGTTTGCAGCTGCCTCTGCCCATTTTCCCCCTATGGTAGCACCCAGCTGACCTATTTAGAGAGATACAGAAGCTCCTGCCTGGCTTGAAGTGCTGCAGGTCAGACCAGGTGGGAGATGGGGAGGGTGCTGGGTGCTAGGCGAATGCTGTTGGGCTGCTATTTTTTTTATATGCAGCAGCCAGTCATGAGAAATAGCTGCTCTACCTTACCTGCTTATTCACCAATTTTCATAAATTGTAGTTCTAGAAGATTTTCATATTTCTGGGTTAAAACCAGAAACCCCAGGGTCATGAGGGGAGTTTAAACCTTCTCATCCTTGCTAAACCCAACAAACTCACAAGCCTGGGAAAACTTTATGGTGGCTGGGGTCTGTCTGGCTGGGTGGATGGAAAGGAGCTGGTCTCTGCCGGCGCAGCGGGTTTGCTCGATTCGCTTGCCAGCAAGGTTCTTTGGGCGGATGCGATATCTTTTATTAGACCAACTAAATAGCTGGAAAAAAAAGTTCTTTGTTTGATTCTTTTGTGTATTCACTGCATTAAGGAAAGCAGCTCTGCTTAGAGCTGGAAGTGCTTTGCAGCTCTGAATACTCATCCAGCCCCGGGGTGTTAAGTCTAAAGGGTCTGAGCAATGCTTCTTCGGTTCTCTGAGTGGTTTTTTGGATTTGTTTTGCTCTTGGTTTTTTCTTGGCTTGTCAGAGGAGAGTCCGAGCTGGTTCCCACCCCTGCTTTGTTCTGGATCTGGGAGATGTTACCCCTTATCTCAGTGCAGGGCTAGTGTGTGGGTTCTTGGCATGGAAGCTGTGGGGTTAGGATGGGACCCCAGCTTAGGGGCAGGACATTTAAGATGCCTGTAATTATTGATTTGATTCGAGATGAGGGAGAGGCTGAGAACTGCTGGTCTCCATTGTGTCCTGGAGGGTGCTATTCTGTAGTTTAAGTTTAAAACAAAGCCCCCAAAGCAGCTCTCTTCCCTCTTCCTTTCAAAGTCCCAAGAGGAAATCACAGCACAAGTCCCAGCTGTCTTGGGAAACTATCACTTTGCAGCCTGGGGAATCTGCAGAAAACTCTTTGTCTCATGCCTGGTGGGTTAGGTCAGGGGTGGAAGGAGCTGTTTCTAGCCAAAGTCAGAGGGAATTGGCCCTGGCCTGTGGTTTCACACTGTGGTGCCCTGAATTTGAGGCCCCACCATGCAGATCTCAAAGAAGAATACTTTATGCTGCTTTGGAGTAAGGGAATGGAGAGGCAGAGCGGCAGGGCTGAGTCCTGTGAATGCTCCTGGCTGAAGTCAGGCATGGGACACAGAAAATGAGGGTGGGAAGGGACCTTGAGAGGTCACATCTAGTCCAACCCCCTGCTCAAAGTAGGACCAGCCCCAACAACATCATCCCAAACAAGGCTTTGTCTACCCGGGTCTTAAACACCTCCAAGAATGGAGATTGCATCACCTTTCTGGGTTGCTTGCTCAAGTGCTTTACTACCTTCCTCGTGAGAGTTTTTTTCCTAATATCCAGCCTCCCTTATGGCAACTGGAGTCTTTTGCTCCATGTTTTGTCACCTACCACCACTGAGAACAGTCCAGCTCAGTAGTTTTCAACCTTTTTTCATTTGTGGATCCCTAAAAACAATCGAATGGAGGTGTGGACCCTTTTGAACTGTAAGCATGGGTATTCATGTACTTTTCATTGATCATAGTCATTTTTCATGGACCCCTTAGGCATAACGTGCACATCTCCAGGGGTCAGTGGACCACAAAAACTGCTAGCCTGGCTTCATCTTCTTTGCAAACACCCTTCAGGTAGTTGAAGGCTGCTGTTAAAGCCCTCCTCTGTCTTCTCTTCTGCAGACGTCTGCCAGTTAGACAAGGTGCTGGATGCCACTCGCACAAGGCTCAGGGCCCCTGGGTGTGGGGTTGGGACCTCTAATTTTTGCCCCTTTTGCAGAAGCAGAGGCTGCCTCTGCAATTCCACCCTGTCCTGGCAGCAGTGCAGCTCCTCATGCTCCCTCCCAGGGCTTGTGGATAAGGGGCTGATGTGGCATTGAACAGTGAATACAGATGGCATTGAATAGCATACATTCATTCATCCTTGTTATAGAAAAGATCTCCCTGGAGGCTGACCCAGGTCTCTGCATTCACCTCCCCCAAAGACCAAGGCAGGGTTCCCAACCTGCCTCCAATCCAGCTGTTGAAATGCAGCTGTGGGTCAGAACTCCCTGAACTGGAGGGGGCCAGGCAAACCGTTCTGGATCAGTCCCGTGGCTAAATAAAACCTTAATGCTCCACACATGTCAGGCTTAGGATGACAGCCCCAGATCTATTTTAAGGTTAAACTCCACAGATTTGATCCTCTGGTGCCCAGCAGCATGTGCTGTCATTTATCCCCTCCAAAGCAGATCTAAAATGGCACTGTTCTGCTGTTCTGCAACACGTCGCAGCCCCAGGCACAGCTGGAGGGGGCCAGAGAGTATGTAACGCTGACAGCAAGACCTGCCAAGGGAAAGCCCCGGCCTTGAGCCAGCAGGCAGGTAGCTGAGCAGAGGCTGGTGAGGCTGCGAGCTGCAGAGACAATGTTTGAGGATAAATATTAGGACTAGTTTATTATTCTGTAGCTAGTGAATGCAGTACGTGGAAACAGAGGCCTCGCCTCTGGCACACCTCCAGGACGACAACCTGTTCCTGGCAGAAGGACACAGGTGGCACTGGAGCTAACCCAGACACCAGGATCAGCACAGGCTGGTGCATCCTGGTTCTCTGTTGTTGGCAAACCAGCATTTCACACCTGCTTAGGCTGGGCTGAAATTATTGCACAAGCTAATACAGAGGCTGAGCATAGCCTGGCCTGGGGCCTGATTGCCGAGCTACCATGAGCGGCTGATAAACCCACACCTCTGCTCCTGCTCTAGATTATTTTCATATAATAGAGACCACTGGGTGTTGTGGTCAGGGTAGAAAGCGGGGTGCAAGCTGGAGCGTGCGGCATAGCAGCAGCTGCCTTTTGTGCTATACAAGCTGCACAAAGGGGCTTCAGCCGGAGCGAGACTCTGGTGTTTCTCCAAAGGGCTGGTTGGTGGTGGGTTTCAGAGGGGGGGGGTGTCTGTGTGTGGCACGCGTCTCTCAGCCCCCAAAGCCTGCAGCTCCATGCACCCAGTGCCGGCATGTGCTGGGCGTGCGCCTGTTACAACCCAGCCTGTGGTTTGCCGGGTTCTGCGCTGGGCTGTGGTTCCCTGTCATTTCAGCTTGCAGACTTTGCAAACCAAATCAACCTCGTTGACTGACCCACAGTGTGTACAAAGAAGCAAGAGACAGGCAGACAAATCCACCTGGCCAAGCTCAGAGCTGAGAAATAATTAAACGTCATTAAGAAGTCGCCCCCTTCCCCCACCTTCTGGAGACGAGCTCTGCATAGTGCAGGAAATCAGCGTCTCATAAGTTTGGCCACCAGAAGCTTTAATACAAAATTGGCTCTGTGATGTGGAAGCCTGATCTTCCTTCCTCTGTGTAATTGCATCTGCCTGTCCCTTTCAAAGCCCTGGATCTGAGTGATAAGCAGAGGCTGCTGGGCTGGGGGGATGGAGGGGGGGAGGGGAGGGCGATTAGATTCAAATTTAGTAATACCCAACTTTTGCATCGCCTTCCCCATCCCAAACCTCTTCAAGAAAATTGGAGCCAAATCCCACGGTTCTCACTCAGGTGGAAATGACACTAGGGATGGGAACTGGGGCTGGGGAAAGGGGCTGGATTGGGAGCTGGGTGGGAGGGTTTGGGACACTGGCCCTGCACTGGGACTCAGGAGACATGGAATAAATTCCTTGTGCTGACAGCATGCAGGACACGTTGTTTCTGGATTGGCTGTTCCCTGCCTCCCCGCCACTCAGGCTGGGACTAACTTTTTTTTTAATAATATATTTATTTCATATGCCCAGTCAGATCATCCAAATCATATAGATTGAGCAGAACTCAATCTTTCCAAAAAACATATTGACTGAGCTCAGTCATACTAAACACCACGTATAGTGCTACAACCAGCAAGCAGCCTCCATCCTCCATCCCAGACCTCTCACACCGGGACTTCGGATACTCCCAAATCCACTGGCAGGCATTGACTCTGGGACTTATTCGGGAGGAGCCAGAATAAGATGGAAAAGTAATCGCTTCTGGGGTGGGGCAGGATTGAGGCTTAGCCAGGCACAGCGATGCAGCAGAGTGGGCTCAGGATTGCGGGGAAGAGGGGCCGGGGTCTCGCTGCAACAGCAGGGCTGTGCTGGGTGGGGAGAGTGGAAAAAGTAGGGAGCTGAGACGGAGGTGTCCTGGGGTCTTGGTCATCAGTGAGATTCAAGGTAGGGGAACACTTCCCGCCTTTCATGTCATAGGGAGATAAATGGGCTCCATGACACATCTGGCCGCCTCCAGGGGCTCTGCCTACAGCACTGTGGCCCCCTTGTTACAACCGTTTCTTACTTTTTTAATTGTCCTGTTTCTTAAGGTCTCACGATGACCACTGCACAGCCCACAGCCCACCGAATGAATCGGGTGGTGGGCGGCTCGGCCTGGCTGTCCGTGTCCCTGCCTCCAGAAGTGTTGGTGAGGGCGACAGAATGGAGCTTCAGCACAGGGGCGGGCAGCGCCATCATGGTAGCAGAGTTCAGCACCGGGCGGCTGAAGCAGCTGGATCCCGGTGACCAATTTGGGCAGCGCCTAGAGGTGCCCAATGCCACGACACTGGGCATCCGGGAGCTGAAGAAGGAGGATGGTGGCATGTACAGTGCCCGCGTGAAACTGCACCCAGCGACTGTGAGGGACTATCACTTCCACCTCGCCATCTACGGTATGGGGCTGGGGGGCAATGCTTAGTGCTGGGCCCCTGTGCAGCCCATCTGGCTTCCAAAATGGGTACAGGGGAGGATTGCAGCCCTCCCGTCTGTACCCCCAAGGCCCAGTCTGCCCCCCTAGGACCTAGGCCCAGGGGCAGAGCCAGACGGGCACTCAGGGCAAGCTGCCCTCAGGGTCTCAGGGACATGTCTGAGGGGGTCCAATGTTCTGCTGCCTAGAGCCAGACTCACCTGGGAGAGGTGGCTCTGGTCGAGCAGGGAGGATGATGGCTGGGGAAGCCAGGCAGTTCAGAGCCTCCAGTGCCAACACCTATGGTTGGCTTGTTTCAAACTCAGAGCTGGTGCCAGCACCCGAGATCCTGAGCCAGGTGCACCCCAGCACACCAGGCTGGTGCAACCTCACGCTGCACTGCCAGGTGCCCACCACAGCTGCCATGAACATCACCTGGGGCACAAGAGACCACCCGCAAGATCTGGCATGGCACCACGTCTCGGCTGATGGCCAGAGCCTGCACCTGGCTCTGCCCCCGGGCACCTGGAATGACACCTACACCTGCAGCGCTAGCAACCCCGCCAACCGGAAAAGCACCTCTGTGGCCTTGCAGAGCCTCTGCCCAAGCAACACCACACGTGAGACCTGTTCTCCTGGTGGATTCAGTTGAGCAGCCGATGGGTGAGGGGAGGGGAACCCGGGAGGCAGCTGGTTCCTGGCCATGCGCATGTATTTGCACAGCACACATGGATCCTGTTTCCTCATAATCCCCATCCCCTTTTAAAACCTGCTGCCAAACCGAGCCCTGGAGGTCAGGACCCACCAAGCAATTCCCCTGCCAGCCTGGGAACTGATTCATGCCATTGCAAGCTCCTCAGGGGCACAGACCCAAGGGGGTTTGGGCACTGCAATTGCCTTTGGTTTCAATGGGACTTGGATCCTAAACTTCCCATTGAAAGCAATGAGGAGCAGAGGTGCCTAAATCCCCTGGGGAACATTTGGGCACCATGCTTCATCTCTAAAGCATCTGGCCAGATGTTCCCCTGGTCCCAAATCCTTGTTTGTAGGATCTGCTTGGCACCAAGAGCTGTCACAGGCCCCCAGCTCTTGCCAGGCTGTGGTATGTTGCGCAGGGGTGGGGGGCACATCTTTCCCTGCACTGGACCACTCTGGGAGATGGTGAGCGATTGTTGTTTTTTTAGTTGCAGATGCCACCATGTGGTGCTTCCTGTCCATTGGGCTGATTGTCACCATGGCCATGTGCTTCGGGGCCTGGTTCTGGAGGAGGAGAAGGAAGAGGAAGGCAGCTGGGAGAGGTGGGTCCCTGCTCTTCACAGGAGCTCCATCTCAGCGACCCGACCCAGCACTGGAACGGTCCTTGGGAGGGCTGGGTCCTGCTCCCTACTTTGCTGCTAGGTGCCTCTGGGCAAATTCTTGCCTTATGCCTCAGTTTTCCCATCTGTGAAATGGGATGAGATGGGGTTTGTTATTCAGTGAAGAGGCCTGATCACAATACATGATAATCCTGCCCTCTCCTCAGCCCCCATGCAAGACTGTCCCAGTGAGCCCCAGTACACGGAGATCAAGAGGAGGAGACCGCCAGAGGGAGATAAGCAGGTGAGTCCCTGCAGGAGGAGATGTCCTTGTGCTCTCTGCCCATGGAGACTTGTACAGCGCGGGGATCCCCAGACCCACCAGACCCTGGCCTTGCCCCCATCCTCTTGACCCCATACCGTTTCCCACCAGCTTGTTCGTGGCAGGGGCCCTTTGTCTTCCAGCTGCACGAAATGCCTCATCAGGGACCGGGAGCCTGCAGCTGCCCTCATCACCCCTTCTTGCCAGCTGGGAGATGTTATCATGGCTGCCAGCTTCCTTCTCCCGGCTGCTGGGAGACATCCCAGGGAGCCTGGCAGAGCTCTCCTGTGCCACCCAGACAGGGCACTGTTGCCTGAGTCTGACGCCAAGACATCCCCCTTTGCACGGGAGCGGCATAGTCTTCACCTCTTGTCCTAAAGTCCTCTGCAGCTGTTATGAAGCTGTCAGGCCCCACCCCAGAGGCAGCTGTATCCAAGGATGGGACAAAGCTGGCACTTCCATCTCATCTATTTTTTACTTTGGCAAAACCCCTTGGCTTCACTGGCTCTCTTCAGCCGGGCTGGATGCAGGGTGTTTCCCAGGACTGGCAGGTCCGTGGGGATTTTTCCCTGGTCTTGTTCCAGCCGGGAGCGCCCTCGGTCATGGACCTCCCGGCTGATCCCTGCAGGGGACCTGGCAAGGGCAGCCCCTGCAGCCAGCGCTGATCCAACAGCTGTTTCCACTTCTGCCTCATCCTTCTCTTGCAGATCCTGAGCTCCCCGCCTGACAGCCCTGCTCAGAGCCTTCTGCTGCCGACGCCGGTCAGCAGCATCTATGCCCAGATCCAGCTGAGCACACCTCAGCTCCTCACCTAGGCCAGGTGAGTCCACGGGGAACACGGGGCTCCAGCTACGTCTGCAGCACCCATCCAGGCTGCTCCCGTCTGGATGGAGCTGGGGCCATGCCTGTCAGCTCTCAGGACAGTCTGGAGGACTGGGAAACCCCCATCCATCCTGAAGCCCTGATGGGGAAAGGGTTTTCCTGCATGCTCAGACCTCTGGGGGCCTGTGGGAATGGAGCATCCCGTGCTGGCGCTCAGCACCGACCTCTCTGGAGGGTACCAAACCTGTCCAGCCCCCTGGAAAGTTGGGGACAGAGAGAGCTGTGGGTGGGGGCAAAGGCAGGATCTTGGGCAATGGGGCCTGCAAGTTCCCCCCCCACCTTGGGAAGGGAGTGTAGAAGTGGGAGGCTCGGCTCCTGGGTCTGGGCAGAGAGGGGCTGGTGCCTGGCTTCTCTCCCCACTGCAGGGAAAGGCACGAGAGCCAGGACGCCTGGGTTCCCTGCCTATTTCTGCGAGAGGCGTGAGTGTCGGGACACCTGGGTTCTGGCTCCTGCTCATGCTCCCGTGCTTCTTTTGCAGGACTTCCTGGCTCCGAGAGAGGCTTTTATGCGGAATTCTCTGCTGAAGTGCTTTGAAATTCCTGAGCCAAAGACGCCGCCCTCCCCCCATCTCTCGCACGCACGCACACAGGCCTGCACTCGCACGCCTGCCTTTGCATGTGCGTGCACTCGCACACATGCACACCCTGCCCAGCGTCCTTGTCACATTTGACCCTTCCCCTCTGCTTTGCTCCAAACCAGGAACTGGCTCTGCCTGGCCCCGGGGGCTGGATGTGGGTGGCAGTGGCAGCAGCTGGTCTGTTGGCTCCAGGGCTGTGGCCGCCTGGGCTTGCCAGAGCTGGATTTCCAGTAGCTCCTTTGATCCTCTTCCCCATTCAGCTCTTGACTCTGCTTCTCTCTGGAGACGCCCATGCCTCCTCCTGGCCCCAGCCTGGGGGCTGCCCCACACCCCCCTGCCAGTAAGGCCATGTCAGAATAGGGTCCTTGCCAAGCAGGGTCCCCAAAGGCATGACCGGAGGGGGCAGGTCTTGGGGTGCAGCTAATGGAGGAGCAGGGGATGGAGGTCAGTGTGTGAGCTGGCAAGTCCTGGGCAGGCTGGGCCAGGGGCTCTGTACTCACCCCGATGGTGCAGGGCTGGCCAGGCTCTTGTGGCTGTGCATGGATCTGGCCCTGATCCCTCTTGGCTCGTCCGCTCAATGGCTCCTGTCTGCCAGGCAGGACATGCCAGCCAGGATGCCCTAGGAAGGACTGCCCCATGGCTCTGCCCAGGCCTGGGGGCAGGCAAGAGACCCCCCTAAAGTGACCTTTGCCCTTTCTCACTGCTCAGAGGTGGTGCAGCCACCGGGACCCAGCAGAGCAGCCAGACAGAGGGGATGCTGGCCAGGCTAGGCTCTCCCAGGCAGAGGGGCCAGGAGTGCAACACCCCCCACGCCCCCAACCAGGCAAGAGGGACCTGGCCTGGCGGGAGATCAGGCTGGCGTTGAGCAAGGAGCTCCCCACCATCACAGGCTGTGAAGCCTCTTCCTCAAGGTGTTTCCTTAGGGCTGCACAAGATGCAAGTTCCAGCCCAGGGGACTTTGGAGAGGAAAGGAAACCAGCGAGGGTGCACGCGCCCGCATCTCTTGTG
>NW_017728960.1:1003992-1004219 GCF_001723915.1 Gavialis gangeticus
GGGGGGGGGGTTTGAAGTCCCTATGATTGATCTGGATGCTGGGTGTTCAGCTCCGTGGTCTCTTCCTGGGTGCATCAGGCCGATCGAGACACGCTATGCAACTGTCCCCGCGTGCAAACTCATCCTGTTCACTAGCATTAGTTCTCTCGTATGAGCGCTGGTGTGCAAGGTGCTGTAGGAACAAGAGGATCCCTGCCTACCAGCAGCATCCTCCAGCGTCTGGATTC
>NW_017728960.1:1009219-1009693 GCF_001723915.1 Gavialis gangeticus
CCTCAGCCCAGCTCCCCACCACCCAACCCGCCACTCACTTCCTCAGCCAGGTTGCTCTTCTGCAGCCGCCAGATGTAGGGAGAGGCACCTGGGGGGCTGCCCCGCTGACCCCCAGGGAGGTCTGTCCTCCATCGGGCACCTGCAATTCGGGGCCTCCCCATGTGGCTTGGGACAGCCTGGGCCTGGCGTGCAGGAGGCACAGGCTTGGCATCCGCGGACCCTCCTCCCGCTGCAGAGAAGCAGGGACCAGACACGGCTCCTGGGTCTGTGCCAGGGCCAGCGTGAACCCAGCAGGTTCAGGCCTCCCGCACTGTCATCCTCTGTAAGCCCCATGACTTCCCCATAGGCCTCCCCTGGGAGCTGCGTCCACCAGGGAGCAGGAGGTTGGTGCGGCCCTGTGGTTTCCGGGACAGCACTGAACCCTGATGCTGCCCCCGGGGTGGGGGCAGGGATGTCCTGGGTGCACCTCTGTGG
>NW_017728960.1:1010803-1011701 GCF_001723915.1 Gavialis gangeticus
CTGCACCCCCCCACACGGACCCCCAGGGACAGGGGTTCAAGCCCCCCCTCCTGCACCCCAATCCCACAGGAGGTTCAGGGGCTGAAACACCAGCCCCCCCTGCACCCCAACCCCCAGGAGCAGGTTCAGGGGTTCAAAAGCCCCCCTGCTGCACCCCAACCGCCCTCCCCGTGGGGTGAACTGACCCCAGGGGCAGTGGCAGGCTCAGGGGTTCAACCCCCCCCCCCCCTGTGGGGGGAACCGACCCCAGGGGCAGGGGCAGGGGCTCCAGCACCAGCTGCCCCCTTCCCGCCACGTGGGTGGAACTGACCCCGGGGCAGGGGCGGGGCCTAGGGAACCCCCATGCAAATGAGCTTGGGAGACGTCACGCGGGAGGTTCCACGGGGATCCTCGCGGAGCGGCGGCGCCCCCGTGCGGCCGCGCCGGGAAGAGGCGGCGCCGCCAGGGGGCGCCCCAAGCCCGCGTCTGTCGCCGCCCTGGGACAGCACAATCTTACTCCGAAGTAGCGGCGTCCACACGGCCCATGATGCGAAGCACCCCCACCAATCCACATTAAAGGCCCGCATTGCCCAGTTCCCCACCCCCCACGTTTGCTTTCCTAGGTTTTCTGTTCCCTCGAGGGCCCCGTCTGCGGGGCCCGTGCGCGCTATGCGTACGCCGTGACGCAAGACGCCGCGGCGGCGGCGGCGGGGCGGAAGCGGAATGGCGTGGGAGCAGCCGGAAGTGCGTGGGCGGCGGCGGCGGTTCCGGTTCCGGTGGCTGGGCTGGGTGAGGGGGAGGCCGGAGCGAGCGAGGCAGAGCGAGGCCGAGCGACGGGCGCAGACTCCGCTGCCCCGACAGCGAGGTGAGGCCGTCGCCTCGGTGGGGAGGGGCCCGGGGGGGTTGGGGCTGGCAACCG
>NW_017728960.1:1016701-1025702 GCF_001723915.1 Gavialis gangeticus
TGATAGGTGCTGGGGGGGCCATGTACTGTTGGGGGGCATATACCAAGGGGGAGGGGGATTTTGAGGGAGGCAAGGGGACTCCAGAGGGTGCCTGCCCCTTTTGTGGGCACTGGGGTTCCCTGTGAGGGAGGGGCTGCAGCTTGCAGGGGTCCCTCTGGGGTGTTGGCGCAGTGATGGGGGTGTTTGGGGTTTGCAGTGGGGGAGGGGTGGCTGTTGACCAGGGGTTGGGGCACTGAGAGCGCAGCATAGGGATCTCCGGGGGTGGGGAGCCCGGAAACTCCTCGGTGGCGGGGGGGCGGTTTCAGGGTGTCAGGGGAATGGGTGTTGGGAGCGCAGGGGTCATTCTCGGAGGTATTGTTCGCCCTGGGCTGGTTAATCCATTTACGAGGCTCTTATCAGCCGCGGCTCTGCTGGGGGAGAATTGCCAGCTCCAGCTCAGGCTGGTTGGGCCTTCAGGGTCTCTCTATCAACAACAGGCTACTCCAGCTTTGAAATATCCAGGGGGAGGAAGAGTTAAAAGTTGCCCTGATTATTTTGGCTTCTAGTGAATTGATGGGCAGAGCTTTTTTTTTAAAGTACAGGGATTGATGGGGCAGTGGAGATTTGAACCTTTCAGGTTGAAAGAGATTTAAAATATTGGGATATCGATATCCCCTCACCCTCCCCCCCTCCTCCATAATCTCCAGGAGGTCAGCTTATTTGGCGGAGTTAAACATTGGCAGCGACTGCGGCTTCAGCAGTTGGGTGCTGTGCTGTGAATTCAGGCTGCTCGTTCCTTAATTTTAATTTGTTTTTGGAGACGGTGACATGCTCTGTCTTCCCTTGCACCGTCGACTTCCCCTCCTCCTCGTAGCTCTACCTCATCAAAGCATAGGGCTCAAACAGGAAACTTTATTGAGGAAGTCTAAATCTGAAATGTTTGATCATCTCTAAGAAGGGCTGATCGTAAGCACCCATTGACAGATTCATTTCCTCATAGAAACCGAGTGTAAGCTGGGTGCTGTCTCTGCCACTGTTCACAAAGGACTCTATAATCAGATTGTGGGCTAGTTCTGGCCGCCAGATATATCTTTCAGCCCGCATAGGCGCATACTCCTCCAATTGTTGGACAGCTTCAGCACCCTTTTGAAGTTGCACCACAGACAATAGGCTGTTTTGTGTTTACTTCCTGTATCTCAGAATATTCTTGGAAACATGAAACGACTGTATCTTGACTTCACGCTGTATGAGCAGGCAGGGTGCACAAAGGTAGTTTTTAACGTAGGCTTCCTCCCCCTAACAAAATTAAAATCAGATGTGCATTCTTGAGTGAGAATCAGGAGCTGGGGCTTTTTTTTTTTTCTTCCCCTCTTGCTGGTACATCATCTGGGCGAGCTTGGCAGCTTGTGTATTTTGGCACTGGGGCTTGTCTGGTAACAGAAGACAAACTGTTTGGCTTGTTTTGTCTGTCTTGTGGTCCTGTCTTGCTGTAAGTGGCAGGGCACAAGAGAAGCAAATATTATAGGCTGAGATTATGCATTGCAGTGTGAAGCTGGGTGGCAGCCCTAGATCCCTCTGGCTGCTTGTAGTTTGGATTTTGGGGGTGCCATGGCTGGGAGTCGGGGGAGGACTTGAGGCTTGTGGGATCCACTTAGGGTAAAGGAGAGTTGTGCTGCCAGGAATGAGACTGATGATGGAAACAAGCAACATCTCTCTCTCTCTCTCTTTCACAGCCAGCAGGAGGGTGAAAATGAAAGCAGGCTGCAGCATTGTGGATAAGCCAGAAGGAGGAGGAGGTAAGCGGCAGTGTCTAGCCTGAAATTCTGCACCCTGGGACCTCTCATGGCCTGATTTGCACTTATGCTAAGACTCTTTGACATGGTTCTGGCAGCACAAATAAGCCTTAAATTGGGCTACTGGAGCAGTGTGTACATGGGAATCAATCTGAATATCAGCTGGCACCTGGATTAGAGATGAGGTCTGATGTCCTATGATTTCTGCATTTAGATTCCCCTAAAGCAGTTACTGGATAAGTTCTCAATAAATTATCTGGTGAACCTTACAGGGTATGTGATATCTCAGCTTGATTCCAGGCTGGCGTATAACTGCTTTCAACCATTACTATCTAATACAGTGGAGACATAGATGCCATTCAAGCATAACATGGTTTGGCCTAGCACATTTCACAAGCCAACCAAAACCTTGTCAGTGATTCAGGAAGCCCCAGTAGCAACAGTTGTGCTGGAACCCTGTGCTGGCATGGCCAGCCTTGGCAGCAGTTCAGAAACACGGCAGCCTGCCCAAAGTCATGGCAGGGGAGAGTCTGACTTCAAGGCTCACTAGAACCAGTTGGGTCACTCATGTGGGTACTTTATTTTGGATGCTCACCTTCAAAAACTGTGGTCATGTCTCAAGTTTTTGGGCTTTTCTCCAATGTTTCCAGCTCTTTTAGTCCCTTATATTTTTGTATCTTCTGTTCAGTTTTGCAGTTTGTTTTTCAACTTTGCAGTACGAAACGGTTCCAGCCAGTGGTCTGGATTCCTAGGCACCAGGCCAGTAATAATATCCACCATCTGTCTGTTAGACCCTAACCAAGATAAGAGACCTCTAGTAGTAGAACATGTACAAACAGCAAAAGACACCCCTTGTTAAAGAGCTTGAAGATGTTGGGTTCTGATCCCAGACCAAACTAGCAGCACATTCTTTTCTCTGAGTTTCTCATTCGTTCCCTCTTGCTTTCGGTGCTTTTCAAGGCTATCACTTCCCGGAGTGGGCCTACAAGACTGAGTCCAGCCCTGGCTCCCGTCAGATTCAGCTGTGGCATTTCATCTTGGAGCTCCTGCAGAAGGAGGAGTTCCGCCATGTCATTGCTTGGCAGCAGGGTGAATATGGAGAGTTCGTGATCAAGGACCCCGACGAGGTGGCACGGCTGTGGGGCCGGAGGAAATGCAAGCCCCAGATGAACTATGACAAGCTGAGCCGGGCACTCAGGTGAGTGGAAGCAGGCATCAAAATGGTCATTAACTAGAGCAGTGGAGGTTTTTGGGCATGGATAACCAGAAGACTTAGTTAATCCATATAGAACATGAATTATGGGGATTGCCTTAATCTCCCTGTCTCAGTTGTCCCTGGAGAGCTTTGGCTCTGAGTTTGGTTTGTATCTGGGAAAGGCTGGGAATATTTCCAAGTAGCTATGACCTGACAAACTAGTTTTGTCCCCAGCTGTGGCAGGCAAGGAGGTAAATTTCCCCTGATAAGCTGAAGATTGTTGTAATCGGGATTAATTTGTTCCAGGGAGTTTTGCTGCCTCTCTTCTCTTCCTCCATTGTTGATGCCTCCTGAGCAGCGTAGGTGTGGGAGGAAACCTTAGGTGTGCTCCATTATCTCTCCATCAGCGATTAATTTCAGAGAAAGCAACTCCCCTCTCCAGTGTAAATGTTTCTTGTGCCAAACTAGGGTGAAGAGCCAGGGTTCCTTTCCAGCCCCCAGTCAGTCATTTTACAGTGTTCCTATTTCCACCTACAGTTATGCAAATGTTGCCCATCTAGTATTTATAAGTTTCTGTGTAGCAAAGAATTCAATAGATCAGCTCTGCTGCATTCTCTTTAGCAGCTCTAAACTATTTTGGAGCCCTACAGCTGGTGTCAGAAGTCCTGCTATCCTCATGAGAGATCACTCACAGGTCAGAGATGCTATGCAGCCAGCAGCTCCTTTGTTTAGAAACATCTGACACAGTGACAAGGGCTCGATCAGCTGACAGCCTGTCCTCGATAGCGCCAAATCTCACAGTGAAGTTCCCCCCAGCTTTATTTATCCTCATCAAGTGTTTTTTCAATCACCCCTTTGTAGTTTGAAGGGAAAGTAACCAGAAATGGATGTAGTCCTGTGGGAAAGCACAGTTTAGCAAGGGCTGTCATTATAAAAATGACTTTGGGTTCCTTTGCAAGAGGCTGTGGTGTTCCCGACGTTGCCAATTATATGGACCTCTCTGCCATGTGCCCTCTGATCCCTCCTGGGTGGGGCAGGCAGAAGATAAACAAGGCAGCAAACACAACAGGCTCATAATGGAACAGGAAGGAAACAATAAATCGAATGGCACCAACACTGTAATTGATGTATGGGAGTGGGAGGGACTCCACCTGCCAGATCTGGCTGTGCTTGGTGCCTCCGTCACACGGAAGACAGCAGAGAAGTGAGATTAATCAGTGCTGCTGGCCTGAGTCTCTGCCTTGAGTAGGAGCTTTAGTCTTCCTGCTCCTACCTGGAGCCACAGCTGCTTGATTTCACCTTGTCTGTGCCAGTGGGAAGAGCAGGCAACCTGCCTTTTAAAGAAGGGGTGGTGGGACCAAATAGTGTGCTACATCTCTGCACATTCCACATTACTGAAAGAATAAAAACCAGAGGTGGCCTGGGTGTAAACAGTTGTGGCTCCTCTTCCAGGTGCATGGAGGTTACTTGAGTCCTGGCTTCTGTTCTCAATCCCACTGCATCCCTGTAGCCATTATTGCTATGGCTTATGTAGTAGTACACCAGTAATGCAGTGCATGGTTGGTTGCCTCCAGTGTGATTTAGCAGCTGGAAATTAAGAGCTTGTGCAACCAGGCTCCTCTCTGTGAACTGTTAATGAGCCTTCTGGGGACCCTGGGACAGGGCTCTCTGCCTTGGGAGAGTGTCACTTGATCTAACAATGTGGGAGACACTGTAGCCTTGTAGGGAGCATATCAGACAAACACATGGGCCTGCTGGGTTGGTTACCTTGGACAAGTGATTTCTCTTCTGTCTGCCTTTTTTTTGATACCATACCCTTTGTGCCAGTGCTGAGTTTCTCCAGAGCTGTTGGGGCTGCTGCCGAGAAGGACCCAGGTGCCAGCTGGGCACATTTGACCAGCCTCCATTGTCTTGTGCTTCTCTTCTTCCTCACGTTCTGAGTGATCATATCTCTCTGTAGACAAGCAAGACGTGCACGTGGCAGACACTGGGTGGTCTGTAGCCTGGTGTAAGCATCAGAAATGGGGCTGCCTTTGCTCAGGTGGGCAGGCATCCTAATAGCCTTACATTTTTTACCCTTTCTTCCAACAGATACTATTACAACAAACGGATTCTTCACAAGACAAAGGGCAAGAGGTTCACCTACAAGTTCAACTTCAACAAGCTGGTGATGCCCAACTACCCGTTCATTAACATACGGCCCAACGGTAAGCTGGTCCCTGGGCTCTGGCAGACGTTAATCGGTGCTGGAGACTGGGTGCACTGGGTGCACGTGGAATGCTGGTAAAGACAATAGGGCAGGTGGGAAGATAAAGCCAGCTGGGCAATTTATGCAGGTTCACCTCTCGGGGATCTCTAGCTTGAAAGACTGGGCCCAAGCAATCAGTGCTAATGTGGTGGGAATGTGTGGACTGTGATAACGCTTTATCTGGAATGCCCCTTCCCTCTCTTTGTCACAAGCTCATTTGTGGTTGCCTTCAGGGCAGGCTCGTGGCATTCTGGTTTCCTATTGAGCAGGCTCCCTGAGATGTCCTTATTGGATGCGGCAGATTTGCTTTGCTCCCAATGTTACTGGGGTGTGTTGCCCTTCTGATAATGGAGGGGTTTAGTTATATTGCCAAGGACCTTGTCTTACGTGTTTGCAAAGCACGGAGTGTATTTACAGCACCATGTGACCTTTCTCGCTGAGGGGCCCAGAGGTCTGCGGGCATGGGTGCGTGCGAATGTTATCAAAATGTTCACAACCTAATGACAGTGGCAGAGCTCTCTGCTCTTGTGAAGATCAGTTCAAACAGCTCTTATGCCACCAACAGCCTGGTTTCATGGCTCTCCCACCCCTTTGATGTCAAGCTGAACAAATTCTTTGCTACGTTGCTTTGGTTTTTAGGGTAATTTACTAGCGAGTGCAGTTCAGAGCAGTTTCCAGGGATGGATATGAACTGTGTCATGGGTTTGAAGGGTGGCACAGGAGCTTCTGAACTCCTGCTATGACCCAAATCCACAGTGATTCACAAAAAGCATCAGTTTTGGCCAGTAGCATGTCCTCAGCACAGTCTCCTGGATAAAAGTCACTCCAGGGTGGTAGCTAGCACTTATGCTAAAGGCAAGTCCACCCTGTATGAGCTAGAAACCCCTGAATCCATTTTATATGACCCTAGATTCTGACCTAAAGGAGCACTGATGTTGAAGGGTGAGTGCCCAGGGCTGGGCTGGGCTGGGCTGGGCTGGGGGCCACAGTTGCCTCTGAGAAACTGGCTGTGGCCAGCAAGGCACTTTGGGAAGCCACTGAATGCCGGTCTGAGGCAACAGATCACCTTCCTGTAAGAACCAGCTCAGTGGAGACCCAGGGCTGCCTGTGCTCAGAGTACTCCCAAAGAAGCCTTTGGGAGTAGCTGCCAAGTAGAAAGGGGGTGCAGGAGCTGAGCATTGATACCAAGGCACTGGCACCTCAGCAAAGCTGGCAGGGCTCGCGTTCCAGGAGAAGGATGTTTGTCATCCTTGTTGTAGTTCTCTCTTCCTAGATACTGTGATAACAGAACACTTCATAATACCTCGAGCGAGCTTGGCACCGCACCTGTCATGTGTCTCACTCCTTGGCTGACTCAAGTTGCACCAGGAAACTTTAGCCCTGAAAGAAAATAAATGGGTTTCAAAGAGACGGTCCTTCAAGCACTTGCTTGCTTGTGAACCAAGGGGGTGTACAGAAAGAGACCTCACCACTGAGGCAGTGATGCTGCCTCCACGTAAGAAATGCTGCGTTTGCAGAAAGAGAAACATATTTTCCAGAGCACAGGGAGCACAAAACATCATGTGAGGCTGCACTGCCAAGCTGTAATTACTGCAGCAACAAGTCCAGGCAGCTCCTTCTCGCCTTTGCTCGCTGCTGTTCCTTTTCCCTGTTTGCAGGCACTCCCTTTTGTCTCTGGGGCATGCATTTAAAAAAAAAAAAAAAGAAGAAGTTTGGAGACTTGGAATGCATCTGTCTAATTTAATTACAACCTGTTTTGTTTTCTCTTGGCTGGCATGGGGGTTGGGAGAGCAAACCTGTTTGGGACACTGGGATCCAGTTTTCTCTCCTCCCTCTCCCTTGTGCATTTTTAACGGGGTGGGAGAAGCTGAATTGAGGGGTGCAAGGGGAGAAAGCGGCTGTGAGAGTGCATTCATCAGGCTCCTATTAGCAGCAGTGAATCCAAGGCAGTGGGGTGTTCTCTGTCCTTCTGCCAGAAGTCAGATCTGAAACTGGTCACTGCTGGGAGCACGTGGTCTGAGCCAAAAGGCCAAGTGCTAAAACCTCCACCGCCACAGGACAGCCCACACTCATGCTTTGCAAACACCTACTGTGGGGTTCAGAGCATGTGGCAGCTGCAGTGAGGCCTCATTCCATAACGCTCCTGCAGGCTTCAAGCTCTGGAGAGCAGGGGACAGGTGCACGGTGTGTTAGGGTGTGAAAGTCGATGACTAATGGACAGTGCTAAGAGACAAAAGCAACTCCAGGAGCTGAAGGGAGGATCCTCTGCCCTCAGGTAGGATCCTAAGGTGGGGGTAGAGGAAGGCAGAGCTGCAGGTGGGAGGAGAGGGAAGAGCAGATTAGGAAGGCTCCTTCCAGCTGATCACCTGTTACACTGTTCACTGTTGATGGTGCTCTTGTTTCAGCCCAGGCCTGGGTCTGGCTGGGAAGGCCTTACTCTGGGACTTGCCTCTGTGGCTAATCAGGTCCCTAACCTTCTTGTCTGGCTTTCTTCCCTTTGCACCAGGTGTCGTGCCACAGAGTGCCCCGCCTGTTCCCACTGCCTCCCGGTTCCATTTCCCACCTTTGGACAGCCACTCCCCCACCGAGGATGCCCAGCCCAGCCGGTTTCCCACAGGGCCCCTGGTGCCATCTGGCCAAGAACCTTTGAGCGACAGCGGCGAGAGGAAGCCCGATGTGCCTGAGCTGGAGGACGGCTCCTCTGACTGGCGGCGTGGCATGGATCTCATGGCACCTCGCAACGCAGTGGGCCCCGGCGGCATCAACCCTCAGAAACGCAAGCCAGAGATCATGCTGCCTCTCTTCACAAGGCCTGGGATGTACCCGGATCCTCACAGCCCTTTTGCCGTATCCCCTCTACCGGGGCGTGGCGGGGTGTTGAATGTCCCGATCTCGCCTGCCATGTCCCTGACTCCGACCCTCTTCTCCTATAGCCCTTCTCCAGGTCTCAGCCCTTTCGCAGGCAGCAGCTGCTTTTCTTTCAACCCTGAGGAGATGAAACACTACCTGCATTCACAAGCCTGCTCTGTCTTCAACTACCACCTGAGCCCACGGACTTTCCCTCGCTATCCAGGGCTCATGGTCCCACCACTACAGTGCCAAATGCCTCCAGAGGAGCAAACCCAGTTCCCCATCAAGCTGCAACCTCCTCCTGTCGGACGCAAAAACAGGGAGAGACTGGAAAGCACTGAGGAGTCAGCTGCCCCCCAGCTTGCTACCCCTTCCCCTAGGGTGAAGATTGAGCCTACGGTGGACAAGGAGCTGGAAAGCGAAGAGCTTCCAGCAAAAGGGAAAGACAAAGCCGAGAGGGAGGAAGGATCTGGCATGGCAATGCATAATGCCACCCTGGAAGGAGAGAAGGGGGCTATCTTTGCCAGGCCTGCTGCCCCGTCCTGGCCCCTGGCCCCACCAGCTTCCACCCAGGTAAATGTCTCAGCTGAAGAGTCCCAAGAACAAGGGGATAGTGGTGGAGAGAAGCCATCCAGAGAGCCAGTAGGAGAAACCGGGACCCAGGAGAAGAGAGAGGATGCCCTGATGCCACCCAAACTGCGTCTCAAGCGCCGTTGGAATGGTGACCGCCAGCCGGAAGCCACCGAGGAGCGCCAGAATGGGAAGGTCCACTGGAACGGTGCGCTGGGTGCCCCACACCTGGTGGCAGAACCCAAGGCAGTGATTGCCACGGCCACGTCCGACACCTAGGACCCAGGAGTGCTGCCGTCCACTTGGACCGACAGCCGTGTATTTATGTAGCGAGATTGCAGAGCGGGGGTGGGGGCGGGGTGGGGA
>NW_017728960.1:1025908-1033283 GCF_001723915.1 Gavialis gangeticus
CGGGGTGGGGAGGGGAGGGGGATTAGTCTGGTTTGATCATTCTAGAGACTAGGATTTTCTGGGTTTCTGTTTTGTTTTTTTTTTTGTTTCGTTTCGTTTTCCTTGTCGAATCGCAGGTGAGATACAGTCGGCTTGCTCAGATTAGGAGGGCGAGACACTCGCCTCTTCCGGGCCTCTCGCAAACTCCAGAGAGGCTGAGGCCGAGGTCTCCGCCAAGGCTTAGGGACTCCAGCCATAATCTACTTTATTCTTTAGTATTTATAGAAGCAGGAATCTCTGACTACTTCTAGTTCTTTGTATGGAGTCCAGCATAACAGTGAGAAGGATTTCCTGGCAGTTTGGGGTGCGGCCTTTGTCAATGTGGGGATCGGTCTGTTTTTTAGTTGGGGTGGGAGTGGGGGGTATTGCACTGTCCTTAGCTTGGAATAAATTGCGGAAAGGCACACGTCAGGAAGGGAGAGAGGCCTGCCAAAACCATGGCGGTGGTGGGCTGGGGGGCAATTCGTGTTAGGACTTGAAGGCATCAAGGCAGCTCTTTTAGCTTTCTTGAAACATTGAAGAAGCCATGAGCGGTTGTAAAATCTTTCAGGGAAGGGAGCGGGGTGGGGAAAATAACCTAATGCCTTTAATATACGCATTAAAATGTACCCAGGGTTTGTTTGTTTTTTTCCCCCCTTTTCCTAATTGTATGGGTGGAGTCAGGAGCGATTGAAAGATTAACACTGAGATGATTGTGGTGAGTTCGTAGAGGAGGAATGAGAAGAGCTTTGCTAAGTCTATTTCCTTTCTTGTTTGGTTTCCCCTATCACTTTGAGTCATGCCTTAACTACATATACACTTTATGTGATCAGGGTCTATTGACAGAAGAAACTTGTGCAAGAGCAGCTGAGTAGAGGCTGGGTTGGGGTTTTGTCTCGCGATCGATAGTGTTGGCAGGAGATTGCAGAGGGTGAGCCAGCAGTGGCTGGAGGACAGAGTTGCATGGAGAAGCAGGGGAAGGCCAGGCCTTCAGTGAGCACACAAGGAGCTTGAAGGTGGATTGGAGAGGGCATGCAGGGGGCTGGGCACCAGCCGCTCAGGCCTCACAGCACAGATCTTGTTGTTGAGTTGCTGTAAACCTGCTATTTCCCTCGATAGCTGTGTTTCTCATTAGCCTAATTAGCCTAGATTGTGGCAAGGAACATGGATCTTTCCTGCTGCATTGGGTCTCCCTTTCTAGGAATTCCTTGAAAAGAACTGACGCACTTGATCTCCACGGGACTGCAGTGGTCTCTGCAGCCTTGCGGCTGATTCATGCCGGTCTAGGAAAACAGCCTGAAGCAGGCGAGTGACTGTAACCAGAAGCTTAGCGGCTGCAAGAGGACGGATGGGGAGGTGTGTGAGCACAGGGCTACTCGCACGCACTAGGCGCAGAAGCTTGGTCTGTGCCCTTTTAGGGGGCGGTTTGCCTGTTTGGATAGGGGCCCACATCGAGGCACTGTCCAAGCCAAGTACTGTACATAGTACAAGGTGGGTTCTTCAGAGGAATCCTCCATTGGGTAACTAATGCCTAAGAGGCAGTGGAAGAGAAACAACCTGGGGTGGGAGGGGAGGGTGGGGAAGGGGCTGTCATCTCTTTACTGGGGTAGTTCATCTTAGTTGCCGCATCAGCGCCTTTCATGGTTTGTTCCAGGCCGCCCAATGCCGCAGACTGCAGCTCAGCGGGCCTCCAAACCCACAGACCTCCTCGCTCCCAGTTCACAACCATTACTGCCAGCCCCTGTGGCTGGCTTTCTAGCCCCTAGATTTACCTCCACATTTGGAAGCAAACACAGCGAGGGTGTTGGAGGGGAGGAAGGGATGGGAAGGGTGTTGTGGGTTTGAGAAGACCCCCTTCCCAGAGGGAGGGCCAGCAGATGTCAGTATGAACTCAGGAATAGAAACATGAGGCCTTTCAAATCAGTACTGCATATCTTCACCCCCAGTGTTCCCAAGTGCCAGATTTAATGCTGCCGCCTCTTCCGGGCAGAGGCGGGCAGGGGAAGCGGAATCACCTGCTTCGCACTTCTTTTTAAAAAAAAAAAAAAAAAAAGGAAAGATAGTTGACTACATTGAAAATGTCGTTTGGCTTTAAAAGTTCATAACCTGTTTGGGTCAGGGGGTTCGATAGCCATTGCACTGTAGACTGGGAGCTCCACGTTCAGGGATAAAGGACTCAGGTTCTCAGGACAATGGACCAGCGAGTGCTGGGTACATCGGGTTTGGGGTGATGTATTCAGCTTTGGAGGGAGAGGCGGCCTTGCTGCCCTCTTCCCCACCTGGCTTGGGAAGTCACCTATTATTTTGCAAAGGCAGGTGCTCCTCCTGGCCAGACTTCACCTTGCCTAGCAGCAGCTGAAAGGAGGAAACTTATAAATACATTTTAAATGAAAAAATATATATTCCAATGTGCCAAATATTTAAACTTGTGAAGTTTAAATGGTTGAAATCTCAACGTCCACCTGTATTAATTAATCAAGAGCATGTTAACGTTTAAACCATTTTTGCTTTGTTTAGCCATAGAGAATATGTAGGAAAGGAACTTTTTAATCGGACAACCAGCTGCCATCCAGCTTTCCGGGGAGGCCTCGTCGGGGCAGAGCGGGGGTAGCGAGTGCCAGCCACGCAGCTCCTCCAAGCGTGAACTGAGCCTTGCAAAATCTGCAAGCCCCAAGCTTGCCCTACTCCACGAGGAAAGTGAGTCCCCACCCTGCCCCTTCAGAGGCAAGCAGGATTTTGCAAGGCCAAACTAAATGGGAGATTTCTGCGGCGACCATATCCCTGCTCTAGCTGGAGAGAGTCAACTCCCGATAGCACTGCCTGGGTGGAGAGAAAGGAAAGCCCCTTTCTAGAAGCATTAACTGCAGTGGCCGATTGCTGCTGCCTTCACCTATCGGACAGGTTAACCTGCTGCTTGGTTGTTCCTTGTTTTTATTTATTCCATAATTATGTTTTTGTTTTTATTTTATTTTTTTAAGTAAATCTTTTCTTTTCCTTTTTTTTTTTTGTCTTATGGATCCTGGTGGGTTTTTAAAGGAAAATTAGATGTCTTCTTTGGTTTGAAATATTTTTAATCAGATTGTTTAAAAGCAAAAAAAACCTGTTCCATTTTAGAGTGTTTTAAAGAGAAAGTATTTACCCATAGAAAGCTGTAATTTCACTTTTCATGAGGCATGTTCTTTTGACTTGATTCGAGTTGATTCAGCAGGGATTAGTAAGGATGTATACACATTGAAACAATGAAATGGTTAGCTTGCGCTATCTGTCCACTGAAAGCGAGATTGAAAAGCGTGTGTGTATATGTACATAAAAAATGTAAAGTAGTCTTTAAATACTTCATTGTGCAGTGCCTTTAGACGTTCCACTTTCTATAAAGTCTTCAAAAAAAAAAGTTTGCATATATATATATATATTATATATATATGATGTAATGTTATAGAAATATATGTATAATATACATATTTTTTCCAGGGGTATCTGATAGCTCTGTATTTTGTTATGGAAGTTGAAAGAAAAAAAAAGTATTTTACCTCAAATTAAAAAGTTAAATAAACCTTTTAAATAAGCCTACACACTTGTGGCTTGCTTTGTCCAGCTCCGCATGCCATGTGCTACTGTAGAGTCCTCCTGGTTGCAGCGCCTCTGTGGGGAATACGGGCCTGGGTTCTCCAGGTTGAAAGTGGGGGAGTGCTTTTGCCATAAGATCCTGTCCTGCACTCTCTCCCTCCCCTGAACCTGTCCCTGGCCGGTTTGCATGCTGTGGTCACGGGTGCTCTCAAGGTTGGGATCTTTCCTGCGTCAGGGCTGGCAAAATGAGTGCAGGGGGAGGAGGGATGGGGGTGTTTAAAAGCAACTAGAGCCGTGATGGACAGATGGCAGGATGAATCCAGCTAGCCTTCATGGAAGACTGTTGCTGGGAGAAGTCTCAGCTCTGTTGACAGGAGAGATGTGGGACTCCAATCCCTCTACCTCTGGGACCTGATGGTTAGAAAGGCCTCCATTAAGACTTCAGCGGTTCCCAATCTGTGGTACGGGTACCACCAGTGGCATGCAGTCACCCTGTAAGTGGTACACATTAACAGATGTATTGTAAGACAAAAATTTGCTGGTGGTATTTCAGGTTGTATCATTTTAAATTGGTGGTGTGCAATCTGTCAGAGTCTCGGGACTGCCAGACTAGATGATATCACTACTGGGAATTGGCCGGGGTGTGGGAAGCTTTGTCCATGCAGCTTGTCCGAGAGGGCTGTGATGTGTCCCTGGAAGATGGAGGTGGTGGTTCAGACTTGGCACTCCTGGTAGCTGGTTTGTTATGCTTTCCATGAGCATCAGCTTCTGGCTCTTCTGCCCAGTATCCATGCCTCAAGAGTGCTTCGACTTCAGGCTCCTAATGGATTTTAAACAGACACACATCCAGTTTGAAAACAGCCCAGCTGTTCATGACAGATGCCGTCCCTGCAACACGCAAGGAGCCCTGGGCAGCTGATCTGGGACTCGTGGTACCCGTGCAGACTGGGATGCTGGTCCCAACCCCCGAGGGCTTGTGGTGCAGGGAGGAGATGAGACAGCAGCTCTGTACGAGCAGACAGGAATGCAGGGAGACAGCAAGGCTGTGCCAGTTGCTTTGCTTTGGCAGCAGTTGGCACACGGCCGCCTATCCAGCATCAAGTGGGTGTACGCTAAACTGGCCCAAATCCAGGCCCTTAAACAAGCTTGCCTTGCTCACGTAGCAGAGGCTTTATGCCAAAGGTATTTTTCTACCACTTCCTCCGTGGAAAGGGGCCTGGAAGTAAGGCTCTGGGGGCAGGGAGGTGTACGGCAGCCCCAGCCTGGCTGAGAATCAAGCCCAGCAACTTGTTCTCAGGCACGGGGGAGATCTGTGTCAGAAGCAGCTTAGACTCTGGGTGTTCCTGGCTCCCGGCCTGGGCTGACACCACAGAGCTGCGCCTCCCTGGGCTCGCGTTTTCCTGCCTTTCTGCAATTTGCTCAAAGATGGCTCCAGGATGGAGGGAGCAGCGATGCCCAAATTCCAGCTACCTGGCAGACGTGTCCTCTCTACACCGCGCTCTGCCACGTAGCTGTGGTTTGTGTGCAGGGCTCAGAGCTGCTTGGCACTGGCTTCCAGGCCCAATTCATGTATGGACTGTACGTTAATTAAATGGCCGTTAATGCCGAGGACACGCACAGCCGGCTGCAAAGCGCTGTGAGCAGGCATTCTGTTGCCTAGCTAATCCGCCCATGTTTTTACTAATTAATTAGCATTGGTAACCTTAAGAACGTTGGCTGTCCTGTCAGATGGAAATGAAACGCATGCTTGAAGAGCTCCTGGTAATAGCATTAGGCTGCCTGTGAATCGGGGTTCCTAACGAGAGAGGAGCAGTAAACCCTGCCCAAAGCTGTTGGCGGTCCCGGGAGATGGAGGGTCTGAGTCCTTGTTCTCAGTGCCTGGTAGATGACAGAACAGGGAGCAATGGGCTCCAGTTGCAGCAAAGGAAGTTGAGGAAAAACTTAGGGTAGTATGTTGTTCTGGAACAGATGTGGGAGATCAGGGAGAAAGGGAGCAAGACTATGCAGCTGATATGGGGGAACTGAGAGCAGAGCAGGTAATAAGATGAGAAAGGAACTGAAAGCAGAGCAGCAGTTTAGACTATAGTGATAGATGACAGAACAAGGAGCAATGGGCTCAAGTTGCAGCAAGGGAGGTTTAGGTTGGATATTCGGAAAAGCTTTCTCACTAGGAGGGTGTTGAAGCACTGGAACAGATTACCCAGAGAGATGGCATCTCCATCCTTGAAGGTTTTTAAGACCCGCCTAGACAAAGCCTTGGCTGGGTTGATGTAGTTGAGCCTGGTCCTGCTTTGAGCAGGGGGTTGGACTAGATGTGACCTCCTGAGGTCCCTTCCAGCCCTCCTTGTCTGTTATTCTCTGTTGTTCTGGATTCCAAGATCTCGGGTAGGGGCAGAAAGAACGACAATACCCCTGCCACATCTAAAGGGGGGAATAGGTGGAAGCACCCCGTTGCTGCTTCGAACCCAGAGAGAGGAAGACACACGTGCCCTTTGGAAGGCACGATGGCATTTCCCCATTGGGTGTGCACAGGCCCAGATCCCGGGAAGCAGGGGAGCTGCGTGATCTGAGAGAGCCTTGTTTGTGCTGGGGACTCTGGGACAAGGCTCCGGTTGCAGCCACAGGCACGTGAGCGATGCTGCAGCTCCTGATCTAGCCTGGGACACGCTGGCTGTCCTTGGTGCTTTGCAGTTTTCACAACCAGGCCTACAGCAAATGCATCCCCTTCCCCTAGCACATCCCTCCCTGTCAGCTCCTTTCTTGTGAATCAGCAGCTGGGCTGAATCTCCCCCAGGTCTGGCAGGCACTTGGCGCTGCATGGAGACCTTCTCCTTTGGAGCCAGACACCGGTTCTGTCCCACATTGTCCTCTCTGGCAGGCTTGGCCCAGGAAGCAGAAAGGCCTTGCGGGTGCATCTGTCATATTTTGAACAGAGCCAAGCCCTGGGTTTCCTTTCTGCACAGACTGGGGAAATCGGGACCTAAATGAAAATGAAACCAGCTCACTTTCTAAACGTTTCCAGCAGGGTGGGGGGGAAGGTGCAGGCCCCGGGTATTTTCCAGCCGCTGTTGTGAGCCTCAAGGTGACCACAAAGCTGCTTAAGAGCCTCTTTCCCAGCCTCCGAGCTCAGCCAAGCAGTGTCATGGTGTTTAAAGCCAGCAAAGATTTTTCCAGCCAGGTGCTCTCCCCTCCTTTCCAAATATTAGCACAGCCAAGAGCCAGGAGTTCAAAGCGGAGGGCATGAGCCAGCTCTCTTACTCCTGCAGCTGTTCTGGGGGCTTACGGGATCCAGCTGCTTCGACTCAAACCTGGGCAGGGTGGGGTAGAGGGAGCCTTGGGGAGGGGAGCCAGGATGCCTGGGTTCTTGCCTTAGCTCTAAGCAGGGAGTGCGGCTTAGTCAAATGTGAGGTCCAGCACCCGGCTGTCACCCCTGGGTTGCAGACGGAAGTCGAGCAGGGGCTTCAGGATGCCTGGGTTCAATTCCCCATCTGCAGGAGAGGCTGGAGGAGCATGTCAAGGATACCACCCCCCCACACCCACACACCCCCCTGCACCCCCTCCTGTCCCTTCCCGCTCCATCTCGCTCTGTCAAAGCCAGCATGTTATTGCAAAGCAGCGCAGCAGCAGTTAGCACCCTCTGCTTGGCAGTGGAGGGCATGGGGGGGGAGGGATGGTGCTATTGATCTGTTAGATTACTCAATTTCACCCGTATTGATCAGGTAATTGCTTTATCTCGGCTCTCATTTGGAAACTGCATTACTTGCTCTCTTTCTCTCACCCCCCCCCCCCC
>NW_017728960.1:1033324-1044092 GCF_001723915.1 Gavialis gangeticus
CCCCTTTCCCCACCGTGCGCTCGCTCTGGTTTTTAACTCTCCTCTAGCACCAGCAAGTGGCCCTTAGAGAGGTGCTAAAGTTTTGGATCGCTTCCCCCCCAGGGCAGGTGAGATGGGGCAGGGGTCTCCCAGCAAGCTCCTGCCTGGCTGCTGGTTTAGCCTCCCTCCTGAGAGCTGCCCAGTGTCCGGGTGCTTTGCAGCTCTGGGTAGTCTCTCCTGCAGCCAGGCTGGCTCGAGGGCTGGGTTTGGAGTCTGATCCCCCTGGAGTAAATCCTCAGCCAGCCCCTCTGGGCCTGTAGGAGGAAGCTACAGAGAGAAAAGCTGCTGGAGCTGCTTCGTCAGGTCGGGCAGAACAGACCCAGTCCCATCTGTAACATGGAAGGGCCCCTTCGCAGCCAAGGCCTGCTCTTGGTAGAGAAAGGAGAGCCCTTCTCTGCCCCAGAGACCCTGCAGAAGGGCCCAGAGGGCCAGGGGTCTTCCCCACTCTGCAGAGCCAAGCACAGAAACTGGGGTCTCCCTCTTGCCTCCAAACCAAGTGAATCTCTAGCAGAGATGTTTTTTCCACTGGTGTCTGAGACTTCTAGTTATATTGGTGCCATTATGCAGCCACTGGCACCAGTGTGGCATGGATGGGCGTATGTGGGGTATACACAGCACTTGAGATTTGGGCCAGGAGATGCTAGAGAAGCTGGTTAAAAGGTTGCTCCCCCTCTCACTTCTCTGTGGCTTGTTTCTGTTGTAGCAGTCGTCTCACTGGCTTGGTTTTGATAAGACAGCCCTCTTCCAGGTAAGTGCATGGATGTAGTTCTGCCCGTGCAAGGTCGTGGGTGCCCTGGGGTAGGAAGGGACTGGCATTTGCATGGCCTGCCAGGGTCTGATGCTGCCTGTGAGCACCAACACCACTGCTTCTCGTGGGTGCAGTTTCTGCTACATCCATGCAACAGCCCAGTCTGGCCAGTTATGCGGCCTTTGCATGGGCACTAGACACCTGCCTTTTGAACACCTTGTTTTCTTTGCATGGCATTGCACTGACTTCCCTCTGGATGCGCCCTCAGCTCTTTCTAAGCAGGCAGCCACCACTGGCAAAGAGGACAGGTTTCCCCACCAGATCCCCTTTGTAAGCAGCCAGAACAATCTCATGCCAGGCTGGCCCCAGGAGAGCAGGATGCACCCACATATGTTGGATGCAGCAAGAGGAATCAACCCAGAGCCCTCTCCGGAGTCTACAGGCATCATCCCAGTGGTGTGGGGGCAGATCGGCCGAGCTCAGGCTGGGCCATTCAGGGGAGATGCAAAGGTAAGAGGTCCAGGGTCTTCTGTGTCCCACAAGCGCCCGCTGTACTGCAGCCTCACAGAGCAAAGGGCTGGGAGCCACAAACTTTTTGCCCTCCCCAAGCTGGGAGGAGAGGCATTTTCTGTGTCTGAACTAGCTCCTAGCTCCATGTCCTGATGGGAGCATGGAGCCAAGCAGCATGGACACAGGTGCTTTGCCGGCTCTGTGACATGGCCTGGATGTCCTCGTACTAGCATAGGTAGCTGGTTTGCACGGGAATGGGTAGATAGATGGGCCACGGGTGAAGAGGCATTTGGGAGGCAGAGGCTCCTCGCCCTTGCTAATCACTGGCTGAAGGAAGGCAGCACGTGGCTCCCGACTGTATAAAGGCCCCAAATGCTCTCTGGGCCCCGTCCTGTGAGATTTCTGCCCTTGGGTCTCTCAGGGTAAAAAACCATCGGCCTTAACCACCTTCTCTTTGCAGAGCAGAAGCCCAGACCCGTGCAGCTATAGGATGATCCCCATGGGTTTCCCCAGTCCTGACTCCTCACCTGGTGATGCACATGTGTATGGGGGTACCTGTTTTCTGCAGAATTTGCTCTCACGCTGCCTCATTAGCTGGCTCAAATGGAGACACCACAAGGGACCCCAGGGCTGAGCAGGGGACACAGCTGCTGGGGCTAGAGGGAGGCTGCTGGGTTTCATCAGGGACTAGCCCCTCTTTGCTCTGGGGCTGGGTAGTGAATGAGCTCTAGGCATGTCCCCAGCACCCTGCTCCGTGGGCCACATGATCCCATTGGCATTTGCAGCTCTCTGTGGCTGCAGGCGGCAGTGTCACCCACAGGGATGGTGCAGTGACACCGTGGAGAGGGGGAGCTTTGCTTCAGGTAGGACTCAGGCCCAGGCTGGGGGAGATGATGGGCTCTGGCTGCCTGAGAGAGGGCAGGAGCCAGAGCCGGCCAATGCCCTGGGCCTTGCTGGAAAGTAGGTGCCTTTCTTGTCCAATTGCCTGGGTCTCAACAGTGGGCATCTCTTTGGCCCAAAACTACTATTGAGGTTTTAATTACCAGGTGTGTCATTGTTTCCCTGCAAAACTGAGCTCAGGGCCTGTGCCTTGCTGGGAGCTGAGTGGAGCCCTGTAAGCCAGTGCCTGGCAGGGTGGAGGTGCACCTTCTAGGTTAACTGAATCAGAGACGTGTAAGCTTGACCCAGGTAGAGAGCTGGCGCAGGCAAAGGAAAAAGGAAGCATCGATGGTGGGGGTGCTGGGGCTCTCAAGCGTGAAGGCAAAGCAAAAGCTTCTCCAGTGCACGCCCCCCCTGCCCCCGCTCACCGCAATCGATGCCGCCTGGCAGGGAGTAGAGCCAGCATCCCCGCTATTAATTTAGAAACCTCCCTGGGGACGGGAAACTTTACCCGGCCCTCGTTAGTCTGCACAAACACCCCCTCCCTCCCCTTGCGCCGAAGACAGGGATGGCCGTCCCTGGCGAGACACCAGGTGATGGGGAGCGGCCACAGTAGGACAGCGCAGCCGGCTCCTGCCAGTGCATGGAGCTCACAGGGCTGCGGAGAGCATGGGGGCCTGGGGGCCTGCCACAGGTTCTTGCCATGACCATGGGCATGTCCCTTAGCCCCTGTACTAGAAAGGCCGCCTCCCAGGCACTGGTATGGCTCCCACCTGCATCCTATCCCTTTTTTCTGCTTTCCCAGGACAAGGCTAAGGCTGTGGTGTCCAAAACCGCTTGGACCAGGCACATTTCTAGACACCCTGCTCCCTCCTGGTTCTGGAGGGGTTCTAGAGTGGAAACCCAAGTCAGACTTGGCCTGGCCCCCCAACCCAGGGTGGCTCTGCCCCTGCCTCTCTCCCTCTGGGTTCCCAATCTCTCCCTCCATCCTGTCGTCCATCCATCCTGCAGGGCCGTTGCTCTGTCCTGGGTGTTATGGAGGGGCCTGTTGTATGCAGGGACAGTCCAAGGCCAGCCCATTTCATCCGACTCGAGCCTCTTGCTTCACCTGGTTTTATACCCGGTAATTAAAACCTCATCCAGCCCAGTTCCTGCCTATGCGGCCATTGTCCTCAGTTGGCCTTGGAGAGGCAGCCCGCTCTTGGGATACGGGGCTGGAGGACGATCATGGGCCTGATTTTCAGGAGCAGCACAAAGGAGACCTGGGACCAGGGCACCCACCAGGAGCTGTTGTAACTGCGGCAGCCAGGACCCTAGTGTAGACACCGCTCTGCCATAAACTGAGATGTTCTTCCAGAAACAGCAGCTCAGCTGTGTCCACATGGAGGTGGCCGCGCTGGTAGCATCTTGTGCTAGAGGCAAAGGTGTTGGGGTAGCAAGGATGTGAGGGGCATGGGCTGCAGTTGTCTGTGCGTGGAGAGCCCACGGTCCCGGGGGCAGGGTCCAGGTGGGACGCTGGAGTGCAGGGGTGAGAGGCCGGGGTGCCGAGGAGGAGCCGGCGGAGTGTCGGGGCGACGAGATGAGCCGGGGGCGGGTGTGGAGGGGGTGCAGAAATGTGAGTGAAATGGGTTTATTACTGGGAGTCTGTTTGCCACGATTGTTATCGATCCACAGCTGTCACCTCTCATTGCCGCTAATGGGACATGAAGAGGGCCCTGTAACTGGAGCGAGCCGCGCGCTTCGCCTGCCGCCCACAGCCGGGCCCGCGCCCTCCTCTCCTGGGCCATTGTCTCCTCCCTGCGCCCCGTGCCCTCGAACCGTCCGTCTCTCATCCTTCATCCCTGCCTCTTTCCTTCTTCCCCCTTTCCTCTCTGCTCTCCCTCTTTCTCCCTTTTCCCCCTCTTTCCGCTCCTCTCCTCTCTCTCTGGCCCCATTCCTCCACTCTGCTCCTGGGTGCTGATGGGGGTGGATGCTGGAGGAGGGGAGTTAGGAGCAGAACGAGCTTTCAATTTGGCAGGTGATGCCGTTAATAGTCCTCTGTCAGCTCCGCTTTCCCCGCACAACCCGCCTGATGGAGTGTGGCTGCGTTGCCGCCTCTCGTGCCTCCGTTTTCCTTCCCAGCCTGCTCTTATTATTATTTTAATTTGCCATTGCACCAACAGGGAGGGGCTGGGGGGGGATCTGGGGGGTGGAATTAACCCACGAGAAATGACATATCGATCTCCGCACGGCCCGGCGCACCGAGCTGCCTGCTTGCGTCCCCCCAGCCGCAGCTGGGCGGGGGGGGGAACCACGGCGTGTTAGTATGTACTGGCCGCCCTGGCCTTCCCCGGCACTGATTGCAATTAGAAGCTGGGTACGAAGTGTCCTCACTTCTCTCCTGCCTGGCCGCGATGCTTCCTGGCTGGCCGAGCTGGGATGGGAGCTGGGTTCGAAAGCCCCAGGCAGTCAGGCTGGAGGGTAAGGAGCAGGAGGTTCAGCAGGTTGGGAGCAAAGGGGTCTGGTGCGTCATAGATTCATAGATGTCAGGGTCGGAAGGGACCTCAGTAGGTCTTTGAGTCCAACCCCCTGCCCTGGGCAGGAAAGACCGCTGGGGTCAGATGACCCCAGATAAGTGCTTGTCCAGTCTCTTCTTCAAGACTCCCAGGGCAGGGGAGAGCACCACCTCCCTTGAAAGCCCAGTCCAGATTCTGGCAACCCTTACTGTGAAGAAGTTCTTCCTGATGTCCAACCTAAATCTGCTGTCTGTCAGTTTGTGGCCCTTGTTCCTAGTTACTCCAGGGGGTGCCCTAGTAAACAGAGCATCTCCTTTTCCCTGCCACCTGATGAATATATAGGCAACCACAAGATCCCCTCTCAGCCTTCTCTTGCGAAGACTGAAGAGATCCAGGTCCCTCAGTCTCTCCTTTAGGGCTTCGCCTGCAGGCCTCTGACCATATGAGTGGCCTCCTCTGAACTCGCTCACGATTCTCCGCATCCCTCTTGAAGTGCGGCGTCCAAAACTGGATGCAGTACTCCATCTGCGGCCTGACCACTGCCACATAGAGGGGAAGCATCACCTCCCTGGACCTGTTCATCATGCATCTGTTAATGCATGATAAAGTGCAGTTAGCCTTGTTGATCACTTCATCACATTGACGACTCACGTTCATCTTGGAGTCAACTATGACTCCAAGATCCCCTTCCGCTGCTGTGCTGCTGAGACGGTCATCCCCCAGCCTGTAAGTGTGTTGGTGGCTCTTTCTGCCCGGGTGCAGCACTTTGCACTTGTCTTTGTTGAACTGCATCCTATTTGGTTCTGCCCATTTTTCCAACCTACCTGGATCCATTCCCTACCCTCTGTTGTGTTAACTTTGCCCCATAATTTGGTATCATCTGCAAACTTGGACAGGGTGCTCTCCACGCCCTCCTCCAAGTCACTGATGAAGACATTGAATAGCACCGGTCTACAGACCGAGCCTTGGGGGACCCCACTGCCCACATCTTTCCAGGTTGATCTCAACCCATCCACCACCACTCTCTGGGTCCAATCCCTAAGCCAATTTGCCACCCACCAGACTGTGTAATCATCTGCATCACAGCCTGTCAGTTTATTTACAAGAACAGAATGCAATACCGTATTAAAGGCCTAATTAAAGTCTAGGTAGATGGCATCTACCTCAACTCCTGTGTTGTGTCAGCCTGGGGCCATGGTTGCAGGGGTCTGCAACCATCCGTGGTTGCAGGGGTCTGGAGCCAGGACCTATTTCCTTCTTTAAGGAGGGTGTAATCGACATCAAGGACAGGAAGGAGCTGGCGCCAGACAGCAGGACTCCTGGCTTCCATGCCCAGCTCTGGGGTGGGGTCTGGCCTGGTTTCTAGCCGCAGGCCCAGACGTGTTGTCCCACCACGCGCTGCTGACTGCAGGGCAAAGACCCAGGGCTGCGGCGCCGTAGGCTGAGAGCCATGTGAGAGCAAGATCAGGGCCGGCAAGGAGTGAGCTGGCAGCTTGTGTGGGGCTCACACAATAGGCGCCTTGCCCGTCAGCTGCAGGGAGGGTCCAGACTCCTGGGTTCCCTCCCAAACTTGAAGCCACTTGCTCCCCTGAATGCTCCTGAGATGCGGGAAGGGCGCCGAGGTCTGCGGCTGGGCGGCACGGGTCTAGATTGCTTGGTTGTATTAGTCACACCTTCCCCTCCATGAGCTGAGCCACCCCTTGGCCTCACCAGGGAGATTCGAGTCTGGGCAGATCCAGAATCAGACAGAGGATTAATTCCAGCATCAAGGCCACACGCACGCACGTACGGCAGCCAGCAGCATGGGCACGGCCCTGGGGTCCTGGATTGCAGAGGAGAGACTCCAAACTCTGCCTGGTGTGTGTGTGTGTCTGTCTCCGTGCTGGGCTTGCTCTGCACAGCTGAGTGTCCCCGTGCATAGGGAGCCTGCGAATGGGTCTAGCCCTGATGGCACTGGCGAAGCATCCCAGATAGCCCAGGGGAGGACAAACAAACCTGCCTGCAGGTTGGCAGAACTGGTTGGGGCAGTCCTGGCAAAGGGCTCTTGCCCGTGCTAGAGGCTTCTCTGCTGCTGGGGGAAAAAAATATTCCCCCACTGAGCTGTACCAGCAAAGCCAGATAAGACTAGGGTTATGACTGGGAGAGCAAGATGGCAGCACTTAGACTCCAACTAGCTGGAAACCATAGAAGCGGGGGGGGGGGGCTCTGCATGGGGTGCCAGGGGTCCTGGGTGCTTCTCCAGCAGCAGAAGCCCATGGTGCTGACACCCAAGCGTTGCTGGCTCCGGTTTGTCCGTGTCCGTCACACACTTGCTGTGTGTGCACAATGCTGGAGCCCACCAGAGATGTTGTGTAGCTGTGAAGGTGTGAGATGCACCTGCAACTGCATTGGGCAGCTCCATGAGGGTCCCCCATGTGCCGTGTCCATGGCTAGGCATCAATATTACATATAAACCAGTATAAGTAATCGGAAACTTGTTCAAATCTGCAACACAACAGAAATTCAGTACATATAAACCACTCTCAAAATGGCCAAAACCAGTTTAAGATAAACCTGGATGGATGCAGCAGACTTAGCTGATTTAGGTTAAATAGGTTTATTGAACTTTTGTCCTAGGTCCTTGAGTGCGGCGGTACATGCATGTAAGTCGGCAGTGTCTGGACCCAGAGCAATGCTGTGGGGGGGCTGCATGTCTGTCTGGGTCATGGTGGAGCCTGATCTTGAGGGCTAGAGTTGTCCTGGGCTCAGACCAATCCCAACAGGACCAAGTCCGGGGGTAAAGACCCAGCAGCCCAGCAGCATGGAGGACGGTGGAAGCCAGCAGGCTGGGAGAGGAGCCACCTTCCTCGCGTTGACCTCCAGGGTTGCTGGAAGGGGGAGCCGGGTGGCTGGCGGCTGGGGCTGACATGCGCCCACCGGCCTGTGTATCCCCACGCCTGGGGGCCTGCCAGCACGTCTCACCTCACCAACTCCCATGCGTTGAAAATTCAGGCTGCAGCCAAAATGTCTTGAGCGGTCCCCGCAACCTTCACTCAGCACCACACCGGCTGGAGCAGCTGGGAGCCCGATGGGGCTGGGACAGCTGAGCTTGCTCTCTATTTTTTTTTTTTAGTGGCTTGTCCAAATATTGACATTTCTTGGAAGGCTGGAAAAAGTGGGTGGTAACAGCAATGGAGAAAAATCCCTCGGTCTGTTCCCCAGTTTGTGAACTGGATCTAGTCTGTCTGTCGGTCTGGCTTGCTAGGCCAGGATCCCACCCCCAGCCAGGGCCGAGGCCCCAGAGGCAGGGTCAGACTCTAGTGGCTTTGCCATGCTGCAGGATCCCTTAGTGCTCTGGGAGCCCCTATTCCCCCCCGCCCAAGGTCTCAGGCCTGGCCCTCTGTCCACTTTGCACTGCCCGAGTCCATCGGCCTTTGCACGGAGCTGGGGTCATGTCCCCTGGCTTGGACAGGGAGCTGGCATGAAGCTGGGATGGCACAGATGCCCTCCTTCTTGGGGCAGGTGCCCTCCATGAGTCCCAGGCTCCCCCACCCCTCAGAGGCCTTTGCCCCCAGCTGCAGTCAAGCCACGCTCATGTGTCCCTGGTCATTCAGTGTGAATGTCTGGTTATAGGCTCTGCCTCACAGCCCCGGGGCAGTCCAGTCCACCCTCCGTGCTGACCTGGCCATGGACGTGACTTCTTGACTGCCCAGCTGGAGACTGATTAACTCTTTTGGTGCCAGCAGCCCTAGGCTGTACACGTCAGGAGCATTTGTCATGAGAGGTTGCAGTTGGTTCCCTCTTGACCCTTGCATGCATGTATACACACACATGTGGATGCACACACATGCAGATGTACAGCGCATATACAAACATGATCATACGCTGATATACATGCATGTACACACATGCTCATGTGCAGATGCACAAACACAGATGCACAAGCACATGAGCTGATGCTCATGTGTACACACATGCACACACATGCAGCTACACACATGCACATATACCCACACACATGCACATGCACGCTATTTCTCTGTCCAATCTTGTCCCAACTCGAGGCTGGCTCACCCCAGGAGCGAGTCTCGGATAACTCTTCCTGGAATGACAAGAATCCCGTGTGCGAAGGCTCCTATTGCAAGCAGGCGTCACCCGGGAACAACACGGGCACTTCATGTTCTCGCCCTCCCTGGCGCCTCCTCGGCTTTCCGGGGTAGCCAGGCCCTAGCGGGATCCCAGGGGTCTGCTGAGGGAGCAGGCGCTTTGCTCCAAGTCTGAAGTCCAAGGGCTTGGTCCTGAGCCTGGTAAGTTGTTGGTGAGCTCAAGCCAAGGGACTGGATCCAGCGGCGCCTTTAATTCAATCAGCCAAGTCTGATGCAATAGGAAGGGGATACAGGCTCAGGGCCAAGGGTGGGAAACAGGGTGGTGGTGTGCACGTATGTGTGGATTTCAGAGATCAAACCTAGACACGAGTGATCTTGGGCATGCCTCTTGCATTGCACATGGATACACGGTGCCCTTTTCTTGTGCCCATGCGTGCAACCTGCTTCTGCACGCCTTTGCATGCTGTGGCTCACTCAGACCCCCTCCCATGCACTTCGCTGGTCATTTGGGCAGCTCTCCCCTGCCCCCCTAATGCGCACACACACATTTCCACATCATCTTCACACACCCAGATCTCTGAAACACACACACACATATCTCTGACACACTCATGCCCGCACACACTCAGATCTCTGAAACATACACACACACACGCTCAGGTCTGAAATGCACGTGCACTCACTCAGATCTCTGAAACATGCACACATACATACTCAGATCTCTGAAACACACACACACGTACTCAGATCTCTGGAACACACAGACACATGCATGCACTCAGATCTCTGAGCCTCTGAAGCACATGCATGTATGCAGGCACATCCACACATGCACCCCGATCTCTGAACCTCACGCGCGCACACACACATCTCTGAAGCATGCACACATGCTTGCACACACACACATCTCTGAATCTTTGCAACATGCACACATACCCAGATCTCTGACACATGTGCACACACCCCTTTCCCGTCCCTTGGCCCTGTGCCATTATCCCCTTCCCATCACATTAGCCTTGGTTGACTGAACCACAAAACGACTCCCGAAGTTCGCTCCCCTCCACTTCAGTCCCCATCTCAATCAACTCCCAGGTCTGCAGGTGAGAGGTCACGAACACAGGAGGGGTCCTCAATGTTCCTGGCTGAACCAGCCCCACATCTGGCGTCGGTGTAGAGACTGCATCTGTTGCTCGCTCTCCTCCGCAGCAGAAGGGAAAGGAGCAGCAGATCAGATGAGGCACCCCTGGCGCGAGGTGGGCTGCAAAGCAAATAGGTGGGTGAGCATCAGGTGACACCGGCCCACACACTAGCCCAGCATCCCAGCCCCTGGGAAGGAAGCATGCGCATGTGGTGTAGTCCCCCGGAGGGAGGCATGTCCTGGGCTGTCCTGTAGGCAAACACAGGCCGTCCAGCTCCAGGCTCTCAGCCTGGCAGCGGACGCTTTTGCAGCCTGGCTGCCTGCTGTCGCCACTTGTAGCTGAGCCTCGCTGTGGGCAGGGGCTGTGCAGATCCCTGAGCTGTCAGCACCTTGCACTGCACAGCTCTTGAGAGGCCGAGGGGCGACCGATGAGCTAGGCAGAGATGCCAGCCGGTTGCCCTGTGCATCCTAAGCAAACCTGGTCATCCTCCTCCATATGGTACATTGCAGAAAGGCCATGAACCATGCTTCCCAGCCCCTCTATGGCCACTCTGCTGCTGAGCTGAGAACCCAGCACTCGCTGCACGCAGGAGCCATGTCAGGTTGGACACGCCCCTGAGCCGCCCGGTCCCTTGGGCGTGAGCCAGCTGGGAGCCCTGGCACAGGGCCACCCGCGTCGCTGGGGATCATGCTGTGGTAACCAGGTGCTCCCTGGCCCCGGGGCTCCTTTGCGAGCTTCGGGAGCGCCTGCACCAGCCCCCACCTAGAAGCCTGGGCGAGGGCCTGACGTCAGCAGGATGCACCGTGGCCAGGGTCTTGCAGCAACACGCTCCTTCCCGGGGCCATGAATCAGCCGTGCGGGGGGGGGGGGGGG
>NW_017728960.1:1044270-1051950 GCF_001723915.1 Gavialis gangeticus
CCTCGTGCTCCCCCAGTGACTTTGGTGTCAGTGCGTCCCTACCCCCCGGCCACTCGACCCCAGTCCGTTGGCTGGCTGTCCAGAGGCTGATTTCAGTCTCGGCAGCTCCACAGATGGGACCTTGCAGTTCTGGCCTGCGCTGGCTCTTAGGTCACCCTGTCTCTAGCCCCTTGCCCCAGATTCACCGCTCCACCGGCCCCAAGCTGCTGCACTGCTGGAGTGTGAATGTGGCCAGTCCAGCCCAGCCTGCCCCTGTCTTCTCTCCATCCCTCCCTCCATCCGGGCGTCTGTCTGCCTGGTCCCCGGTGGTGTCCATCACGAGTTCCCCACATTATCGGTGCCAGGGCTGGCATCGCAGTCAGCCCCACTGATCCTGGGGCTGTGCTGCAAATGGTCCCTGCTAGGTTGCTGCAGCCTAGTCAGGCCACATAGGCAAAGGGACATTGTCCCCCATGGATAAGTGGGAACTGAAGGCCGGAGGAACTCGCTCAGAGCGACACGTGGCAATGCAGCACATCTACCCCCACCACTTGGCAGCCCAGGGTTGAGCTCCCCACCACGCCAGCCTGTGATGAGGTGACCCATTAGTTGGAAGAGCCGGCCCTGGGGGCCAACATCCCAGCCGGGGCTGGGAAGAGCGCAGGCAGAAGTGAAAGGTGAGTGCTCGGTGGCGTGGCAGCTTCCAAGCTGGGCCTGCGCTGGCCCGGATGAGCTGCATTGCAGCAGTGAGCGCTACCCCTCCTGCTGGCATGGTCACCCCAGCTGTGAGGGCCAGAGAGTGGCACACCTGTGAGATGCTGCCCGGAGCAGGAGTGCTTTCAAGGTGGCTACAGCGTGGCTAGACACAACCTGGGCTCTCCTCCCAGCTCTGCCCCAGGGCCAGCCCATCGCTGCCCTGTTCTGTGCCCCTCTACAAGGTGGGGAGGCCAGTGGGTGACTACCCCTATGCATAGGGTACAGCGGAAAGCATGGCACCTCGGAGGGGAGTCATGCCTGGGATGGAGCAGGGGGTGGAGAGAAAGGCACCGCATTCGCCCAGTGTCCCCTCCCCGCAGGCAGTCGACGCGCGCGGGGGTCGGCAGCCGGAGCTGTGCGAGGGGTTAACACGATTGTCTCTGCAGCCGCAGCGTGCCGAGCCCCCTGGGAGCACCGAGGACTGGGCTTTCATTCTAAGTAACCCCAACGCAGCATGTGATGAAATGCACGGGGCCGGCGTGACAGGCAGAGCGTGCGGGCCAGCGACGCCGGCCAGGACAGCTGCAGGTGCCTCCGCAAGGTAAGACCCCCCTTGCGCTCTCCAAGCCATCTCGAATCTGCTCACAAGGTAGTGCTGGTTTCCCACCCATGGGAGCAGGCACGTCTGGGTCCCTGGAGGGGTCTGGGTGCTGCTTTCCCAGTCACTTCGACTCTCACCCAAGTGACTAGGGGTCCATGGGATGCTGGTGACGAGACGTGGTTGGTAACCCTTGGGGAGACCCATGCGGCAGGGGGTGTTCAGAGGGGATTTCACACCGCTGGAGCAGGACCAGGGATTTCACACCACTGGGCACTTTCTGGATGCTGCCAGCCACAGGCATGCCATGACACTGCAGGTGCCAAGCCAGGCGGGGGTCCCTGTGGGAAAGGGAGGGACACGAACCATCCCTGGAAAAGGGAGCAGGTGAAATGACCCCATGCAGCACTTTCCCTGGGCAGGAGTGACATGCTCTTGAGAAGCATCAGGAACCCTACAGAGAGATGTCTCTCCGGCGGGTGCACCCGTGGCAGGGTGGGGATAGGCCAGTGCCGGCAGTGGCTCCATTGGGAGGCATTTCCAGGGGGTGCCACCTCCAGACTTCTGTTCGGACCCGTCCTGCTGGAAGTGTGTGCGGAGGGGTCTCCTGCGATCAAGACAGCCTAGATCTCAGCTGGGATGTATCGGCAGCCTCAGCACAGCGTGCTTCCTCCCCACCAGCTGCTGTCCCGCTGTGAGCAAGGGGGAGCGGACGGGCGAACTGGGCCCATCTGGGGTTGCCATAGTTAGAGCACAGCACTCGTTAAAAATCAGAGCTCTTGTCCGCTCAGGCCAGGGCTTTGCCTTCTGCCTCTGCAGGAGCTGGCAGCTGCCGGGAGGGAGGCTACAGGGTGTCCCAGGCAGGTTTCTCCCCCTTGACGGACTGCATCTCTGGCTGCATTTGTGCCCCCTTCGGGAGGAATTTGCATAGCTGGGGAAAGCCCTCAAGCCTTAGAGCAGGGCTTAGTAGATAGCGGTGGCTAATGCGTGCAAAGATCACAGTCCAGCACCGCCAGGAGCCCAGGGCAGAGGTCAGAAGGGCACTTCTCTGCAGCCAGGCTGCCCGGTGCCCTCTGCCACCAAGCCCCGAGCATGTGGTTTGACTCCCAGAGGGAAGTGATGGAGCTGCCCCCATGCCCAGCTCACATGGGCGCAGCAAGGAGGGCAGGAGCAGAGAAGGTTTAAGCATCACTTTACAGGGCTGTTGCCCCCAGGCTGCTCTGATCTCCCTACCCTGTGCTGAGTCCCTGTCCTCAGCCTCCTGCCTCTGGCTTGGCTTTCTCGTTTGGCCGGTTGCAGCCAATTCTTACAGGGAGGGCAATGGGCCGGGGGTCAGGAGAGGCAGCTCAGGGCAACTGGGGCTGGTTGCTTCCCTGTCTCTTGTGTGCCCAGGCCACCAGCTCTTTGGGATGGGAGCTGGTCCCTGGGCTCTTGCATAGCAGCTACTCCCAGTCCATCCCCACCTAGTCCCTGGTGCTGCCCTGGGGACCATGGGCTGGGAGTCCACATGCTAACGAACCTCATTAAGCATTTGTCCATTAGGCATTTGTCCTGCCTTCAAGGCTTCATACCCCCCCCACCTCTCCCCCAGGAACGGGGGCACTGGGGAGCTTGTGTTAGCAGCTCTGGGTACTGGCCGCACTTCCCATTGGGGCAAGCGGGGAGATGGATGGAGGAGCAAGCAAAGAAAGGGGGACAGCCTGGCTCAGGCCTGGCTCAGTCAGGGGCTTTGCCCCTCCAATGTGACCCAGGGTCCCCCTGCCCTCGCCCCACCCTTTGGGGCTGGCCTGCAGGTTTTTCCAGGCCTTTGACTTTCCAACCTGACCTTCCTTCTCCTCTCCCCCTCCCGCCCCGCGTGTAAGGTTTCTGTACAGCCGCGGTACAAAAGCCTTTTAAATCCCACTTCCCCGAGAGACCCGGAGCTGGGGAGTGAGTAGTCAGCACAGGGGGAGGGGAATGCCCCCTCCCGGTCCTCCATGCCCACACCACTGGCTCTGCTGGAGCTGCTTCGGGTTTGCACTGATGTACCGTGGCACCAGCCACGAGGGAAGGGGAGCCACAACTCCTGGGTTCTTTCCCAGGCTCGGCAGATAGCGACGTGCTCTCTCCACCCCTGGATCAGGGCTTTGCTTCACAGAGGCCCCATGCACCACCCTTGGAGCTGGGCCGGGGTCCTTGGGGGCCTGCTTGAATGTGGGCACAGGGAATCATGCCCCTGTGGTTCCAGCTTGCCCCCCAGATCCACAAAATGCCCCGTGAGGATGGTGTCTGAGCAGAGAGGTGGGTGGGTGAAGGTCATGTCTGGGGGCAGGTGGGAAGAAAGGGAACCCCAAACAAGTTGCGCAGTGCTAGCAGGTGGACATGGGAGTGAATCTGAGCCACGGCAGGCATTTTGGGCTCTAGCGGGGACAGGAGCTGGTTCGAGACAGCAGCAATCGGGGACAGATGCTCACAGAGGCTGAAAGCCACAGGGAAGCAGCCGGGGGATACGGACCTGCTGCCTGGCTGCCTCCCTGGAGAGGGACAGATCCTGGGATCTGGGGATAGAGCTCTCCCCCGGGTAGGGGACGTCTGAGGGGTGCAAGCAGGGGGTTGTTTTGGGCCAGCTGATTTTTGTCCATCCTCCTTGCTCTGTACAAAAAGCCGCCAGCTCCCCATGCTTCACCTCTCCTCACTGCCCTGTCTGCAGAAACAGGGGTCTTTAGGGGCCGAACGAGTCCAGGGGAAGCTGGCAGAGCAACACGGGCGAGGGGTGAGGCTTCACTTCGTAGGGCCCAGGACTCTAGCCTCTGACCCCCGGCAGCAGCCTCACACCACGGCCGAGCGGGTACAAAACAACCAGAAAAGAGATAATTGTTCTCCAGTGGTTTCTCTCCTCTGGGATCCTGCTGGTCCCAAGCACCTCTCCTCCGCTGGATGGTTGAACTGACAGGGCTGTTTCCACGCTGTTCTCTTTCCCCCCGTGCCATTCCTTTGCTGAGATGCTGCCTCACCAGCCTGGCTTTTGTTGGATATTAGGAATGAATCCAAAATATTTTACAGTGGTTTTTTCCCCCCTTTTCTCTCCCTGTCAAACCAGCTGATTTGAACCTTTCTAGAAAATAAAGGGGAGACCATGGGAGGAAAGGAAAGCATTGACTTGGGAGGAGAGGATTCAGAGGACGTAGAGCAGAGGCCATGGATGTCTTTTCCCCTGGCTGAGTTTTCATTCAGGGGGTGCAAAGGGGCTTGGAAACAGGTATTTATAAAAGCCATGCAGTCAACCTGGTGGCAAAGAGGAAAAGCAAGCGTCCAAGAAAATAGAGCCACATCTTGGCAACCTTTATACATCGGAGCAGATTTACTCTTGGTTCTCGTGGGTTTAAACGTGGGGAGATGGGACCTGGCTTTGCTTCCCTGTGGATGAGGAAAGTGAGAGCCACTGGCTCTTGCTAGGATATATTGGTGTGGTCAGAGGTATGAAATCTCCTGAGCCCTTCTCTTCTCTCATCGTCTCCGTTTCAGGCCTTAAATGTCTCGAATTCAAGCCAGAGTTGCCCTTTGCTGCTCTCCTGCCCAGCACGTGCCTTTGCTGGGCAAGTGAGCGGGTCTAATGGTTTTCTGTAGGAAAATTATAGAAAATTATAGAAAATTAAGGTTGGAAGGGAACTCAGGAGGTCATCTATTCCAACCCCCAATCCAGCAGAACAGTCCCCAATTCTTCCAAATCCATGAATCAGGGAAGTTTCTCTTTTTCTCTCCCCACTCCCCTTTCATTAGCTTTCTGTCTCTTCCCTGGCAGAGGGGTAAGAAGATTTAAAATTAACCCTTGCTCTTCCTATATATAGGATGATGAATTTTCCTAAAACCCTCACGCTCTCATTCGTTCCATCCCACCCACAATAGTTTCCAGCTGAAACTTTCCCCGGAGACCCACGTCTCAGCAGCCAGGGAAGTGGAGACCTGAGAGCTCCCCAGACCTTTAGGTTTCATGGCCTGGGGTTGTCAAAGAAGCATGTTCAGATCCGAACCCACATCGCCCTGCTTGTTCTCGTCCACTCTGAGCTGGCTAGTGAATTTGGGGGGGGAGCGGAGGGTTTGGTGCTGGGGGTGTTTTATTGTTCCTTATGTGGTCTGGGGAGATAAAAAGAAAGGTATCAGTCATTACATCCCTTCCCCCCTCCCACCTCCCCAGAAAAAGGAGTTTTCTGATAGAAAAGCCCATTCTGCTGAAGTGAAACTGGTCACGGCGGGGAAAAGGAAACCCGCTCTTCAGATTGCAATGGAGACCGAAGCAGAGAAATCTTTGCACACAAACTGGAGATGCCGACCTGGGGAAATAGGGTACTCTGGGGCACTCTCCAGCTGGGCTCCCTGGTCCCATTCTTGCCACTCTGCTCTAGAAACATTCTGCCCTTCAGAGCAGATAAATTCCCCTTGCTCACTGCTTGCCCTAGACAGGACTGAGAGAAAGACTGTGCAAGAGCCAGAGACAGGACCCAGGAGTCCTGATCTCTGCCCCCTCCATGCTACCCCTTGCTGTAGCACCAGACCCCCTCTGTTCCAGGACAACCCGGGAGTCCTGGCTCCCAGCACCCTCTGCTTGAACGGGCGAAGAGCACTTCCACCCACGCTGCCCTCCCGGGGCTGCTGGCAGCTCCTGTTCCCAGGCAGCCCCTTCCCCTGCAGTGATGGCTTTGCCTTTGTGCTCTCCAGGTTGGCGAGATGCAGTGTAGCTGCGTAGCAGAGGGCATGCCAGCAGTTCCCAGCTCCTACTGGATCTCAGGTGAGAATGGGAGCCAGCTCCTTTCTTCCCCCCATGGAGATGGTCGGTATCCTGGGGGCAAACTTGGAGCTCTGGGTCCAGTTCTGATGTCCTGAGCCCCTGCCTCTCCCAAAGCACTTTGCAGAGGGAGTTGTTTCCCTCCAACATGGATAGGCAGCTGGTTAACAACCACACACAATGCCACACAGGAATTGCATGCCCAGCGCTGAAATGCAGCCAGCTCTGGGGTGGCACATGGCACCTGTCTACCAGCTGCACACAAAGCTGCATCCCATTGGTGGCGGGGGAAGATGGGTAGGAATGGTGCATGCATAGCACTGTCCCCGGGGTCCACCTGTGCTCCCGCTTGCTCTACAGGGCTGGCGTTCCCCGACTGGGCCTACAAGGCAGAGTCCAGCCCTGGCTCCCGCCAGATCCAGCTGTGGCATTTCATCCTGGAGCTGCTGCAGAAGGAGGAGTTCCGGCACGTCATCGCCTGGCAGCAGGGCGAGTACGGCGAGTTCGTGATCAAGGACCCCGACGAGGTGGCACGGCTGTGGGGCCGGAGGAAATGCAAGCCCCAGATGAACTATGACAAGCTGAGCCGGGCGCTCAGGTGCGAGGCAGGGGCAGCGCTGCCCAGAGGCTTGGTCTGGGGTTCCCTTGTAGCAGTACCCCTGGGAAGTCCTGCAGCCTGGGTACTGGGTCAGACAAAGCAACCGGGCTCATCTCTGGGCCTGATCCTTGTGGAAGTGTGCTCAGCTCCAGGGCCATGCATGGCCTATCACTTTGGAAGTGAGCGACAGCTGGGATTTAGCTGGGCCCTAACCTGGAGGGGCTCAGGGAGGACCAGACTCAGCCCAACCCCTGGGAGCCAGGAAGGAAGGAATGGTGCAGGGGAGAGAAGAAGTGTCCTCTCCAGCTCCTGCTTTCCTTCCTCTCTCCTTTGGTACCCCTCTCCCTTTCTTCCTCCCAGGCACAGTGGGATGCCCTGGGCTGGCAGACCCAAGGCAGGCAGGTACCAGTGCTGTTGCCCAGCCATGGCCAGACTCCCCTGTTGCTGGTCCTCACCCTGGGGGAGGGTTTATAGGACTCCCTTAGTGCAAATCTTCCTCTCCATCAGCACTGACAGTCCATCTGTCCTTCCTTCCCTCGCACTGTCTCTCCGGGCTCCTGTCTCCCCCAGGTATTATTACAACAAGCGGATCCTGCACAAGACTAAGGGCAAGCGCTTCACCTACAAGTTCAACTTCAGCAAGCTCATCTTTGTCAACTACCCGCTCTGGGACCTGCGCTGCCCTGCGCCCCCGCTGCTGCTGGGAGCCGCCGGCATGTGCCGCCCCGCTGTGGTCTCCACTGGGCTGCAGAGCGAGGTAACCGCAGGCCGACAGGGAGTGGTTTACCCAGCCTAAGGTGGGTGTGGGCCCAGGCTGGGCTTGGGGCTGAGATGGTTTTGCTCCTTTCCTCGCTCCAGTTCCTACAGAACGTGCTCGTCACTCGCCGGGCACTGGCCGACCAGCTGGCCTGCCACCGCAGCCTGCAGGAGCCACTGGGTGCAGATGGCACAGGGGACAAGAAAGCTGTGGCCGGGGGAGCCCGTAAGTCCTGGGGGCGGGTGGGTGAATGGCTGAGCCAGGGGCATCATGCAGCCCATTTTGCTGTG
>NW_017728960.1:1056950-1059801 GCF_001723915.1 Gavialis gangeticus
AAGCGCTTCACCTACAAGTTCAACTTCAGCAAGCTCATCTTTGTCAACTACCCGCTCTGGGACCTGCGCTGCCCTGCGCCCCCGCTGCTGCTGGGAGCCGCCGGCATGTGCCGCCCCGCTGTGGTCTCCACTGGGCTGCAGAGCGAGGTAACCGCAGGCCGACAGGGAGTGGTTTACCCAGCCTAAGGTGGGTGTGGGCCCAGGCTGGGCTTGGGGCTGAGATGGTTTTGCTCCTTTCCTCGCTCCAGTTCCTACAGAACGTGCTCGTCACTCGCCGGGCACTGGCCGACCAGCTGGCCTGCCACCGCAGCCTGCAGGAGCCACTGGGTGCAGATGGCACAGGGGACAAGAAAGCTGTGGCCGGGGGAGCCCGTAAGTCCTGGGGGCGGGTGGGTGAATGGCTGAGCCAGGGGCATCATGCAGCCCATTTTGCTATGCTAAGAACAGGTCTGATGGCAAGTGGGGCTGGACGTGTGGAGACCTTGCACTGGAGCAATGCAGCCTGGGCATGCACACGTGCAAGAGCGCCTGCACACTGGCGCACGCTCGCCCTCACCTCCCATGCAAGGCTGGCACCTGCCAGTACATCGCAGGCCCTTGGGTGGGCACAGCCAGCTCCCCTCTGAGCTCATGGGCACTGGGGTGGCAGGGCTCAGACGTGCACGTGCCAGGATGGGCAAGGAAGGCACCCATGGCAAAGCTTTGCCTTGCTGCCGTGGCATGCAGGGGCCGCTGATGCCAACATGGGCCCCACGAGGTGGGAACTGGAAAGGCCTGCCTGCCTCCCACACCCTGATGTCAGCCGGGCCTGGCACAGGTGGCTACAGGTGCCTCCTGGAGAGCTGCCCAGGCTGGAATCTGCGCAGGCTCCCGCACCCAGGGTGCGGCTGGGAAATCACAGGAGGCTGCAGACAGGGAGGGACGGAGGGAGGCATCTGAAGCAGGGGCTGCGCTGACATCCTGCCAACATCCCTCCTTCCCAGGGCTCGGGCACGGGGACCAGGGCTGCTTGTCCCATGCAGCTCCTCCCGGCCTAGAACGGGGCCTGCAGGTGAAACCATGTCCGCGGCTGCAGCGGAGAGATCAGTGCCGCCCCGCTGCGCTCACCGTCTGAATGACTGAAGGGAGGGGAAGGGAAACAGGCACAAGGAGGGACCCAGTGGCTGCATGGGGGGCAGAACCCAAGTGTCCTGACTCTCGGTTTGGTGCCGGAGCAGGCTGCTGCCAGTCTTACGCCTCTCCCTGTCTCTCCGCAGGCTTTGGCTCCGTCCCTTCGCCCTGCTTCTTTGGCTCCTACTGCAGCCCAGGGGTGCAGGATGAGTTCCCCCACCTGGCTGCCTTCCCGCCCCCCAGGCTCGCCCCTAATGGCAGCCGCCAGCTCTGCTCGCCCAGCCACTGCCCCGTGCCCAGCCCGCCCGAATGGCCACGCTTCTCTGGCCATGTCTTCCCCCACAGCCAGGTGGTGCTGCCCCTGCCAGAGCACACCCAGCCCCATGGTCCCTTGGGGCTCCCCAAATCAGATGCCCTCTTGATGGGGGTCAGCTTCCTGCCCCCTCGGCTGCAGGGGCGAGCCTTCCCTGGGCATCCACTGGGCACCATGCAGGGGGCTGCAGAGAGGCTGCAGTTCCTGCCGGACCTGTCCCCGCCTGAAGAGGAGGAGAGGGAGGATGAGGAAGACCAGTGCCGAGCTCCTTCTGCAGAGCACAGCCAGGAGGTGAAGCCTGAGGTGGAGCTGGAGCTGGAGGGCACGGCTCTGGGCAAAGACACAACCTTCCTGGGTCCTGGAGGGGAGGGCGATAGCCCGTGTTACCCCTCCGAGCTGAGAGCCCCTGCGGGAGCTGCCCCCCACCTCCCCTGCCTGTCTGGCTTCAAGGCCACCTGGCCCTTGGACCCCACCTAAAATCAGTGCCCCGGTGCCGTGTCCCCCTGCCATTTTGCCCCTTCCTCCTGCCTGGCGATGCCCGAGCCTAGCCCCATGCCGCGTCTGCCTGTGAAGCGTGCACAGCTTGTCTCGTCTCATCTCGCCCTGTCTGTGTAAAGGATGAACCGGGCTGTGAGAATAAACCCAGTTTACAGACAACCGTCTCTCTGGCTCTGTCCCTGCCCCGTTCCCTTGTCGCGGGGGGTGGGACAGGACTGTACCCGGTGTTTTTTGTCCACATCACCTGCAAATACTGTCTTTGAGATGCTTCATCTGGCATCGAGGGGAGAGCTTATTCTAGGGATCTCTGGTTTGATGCTTTCCACTACATGAGCCAGGAGAGTGACCAAAAGGTACCATTGCTCTGAGGCAGTATAGCTCTGCTCGTGTTTTGATGTTCCCCTGTTTACTGGTGGATGCTTTGCCTGTGTCATCCAGCTGCCTAACGGGTTAGCACTTGCCTAGCTGCAGTGCTGAAGGGTCCGGGTCAGGAGCTGCACCCTGGAGCACCGGGGGCTGTACAGACACGGCCGTGACCCTGTGTTACAGGGAATCCCTTTCTTCTCGTGGGGGGTCTGAGCACCAGTGGCCTCCTCCGTTTCATTGTCCGGGATCATATTCTTGAAGCGGGTGGTGGTACCTGCAAGCAAGGCATAATGCGCAGGTCCCAAGCCAAGTGCTAGATCCTGACTTAACGAAGCTGGGCGAATTAATTGTCTGTGGCACGGGTGCCCCCTCATGGCCACCTCTGGTTTTAGCAGATGTTCCCCATGGCTCATGGTTCTGGTGGTGGGGCAGATACGCACCCTCTTTCCCCCACCCCGCTAGTAACCTCAGGGGTAGGGGCTGCGCAGGATGAACCGAGCAGGATGCGGCCCATGTAAGCCAGGGTGAGGTGGGCTGCAGGACACGGATGCTTGCACTTAGGGA
>NW_017728960.1:1064801-1066927 GCF_001723915.1 Gavialis gangeticus
CTTTCCCCCACCCCGCTAGTAACCTCAGGGGTAGGGGCTGCGCAGGATGAACCGAGCAGGATGCGGCCCATGTAAGCCAGGGTGAGGTGGGCTGCAGGACACGGATGCTTGCGCTTAGGGAGCTCAGCTGGGCCTGCTCGAGAGGCTGAGAGAGTCTCCCTCGGGCTGTGACCCCAGAGGGCTGGATTCGGGGCTGGAAGGGACCTCAAGGGGTCATTTAGTCTGGCCTCCTGCCTGAGGCAGGATCTGTGTTCAAAATGTGTTTTTCTGTTTTAGCTAAAAATGTGTTCGGCGTGATTTAGCACCTGGTGTAGACACAGGCAGGTCATATATGAACACATCTTCTGTACTTGTGGTTTATCTGCCCCTGACCATCCAACATGGTTTTTAAATCTAGCTGTCCTTGTTCCCAGCCCAAGCAGAACCACGTTTATTTATTGGTCGGTTAATAGGGTGTTTCACACTTTGGATGCAATGTATTTTCCACAGTTCGGAGGGTCTGTGATGTGTCTCACACCCAGAGAGGTGGTGGCATCTCCATCCTCAGAGGTTTTTACGGCCCGGCTCAACAAAGCTTTGGCTGGGATGTGATATAGTTGGGGCTGGTCCTGCTGTGGACTAGATGTGACTTCCTGAGGTCCCTTCCAACCCTCATTTTTTGTGATTTTATGATTCATTCAGAGTAGCTGAAGCCGTGGGGATGAGAAGTGGGGGGCTGGACCACGCAGGCCCAGACTGTTGTGCCTGCAAGAGGAGGGATCTGCTTTGCCTGAGACATCGGGCCAGTGTCTGAGAGCAGCGATGGGCTCAGATGGTGGATGAGGTGGTGAGAGCCAGCCACCCTTGCACCGGGGAAGAGATAAATGTCCAACTCCCCTGCTGATCTCCAGGCCTCGAGACACCACGTGCCACAGGAAAGCGCCCTTATCTTCAATGCAGTCACAGTCCCAACCCAAGCGCTGACAAAAGGGCAGTGCCTGGAGGGTGCTGGACCTCCTGGCCAGATCTGCCAGGCTGCAGGGCAGGGGCAGGCCACTCGGTATACCCCTGCCACGATGCATAGGTCTTGTTCCCCCTGCCCTGGGCATGTGCAACTCCCCCTCTCCTCCTGGATCATGCTAGTGCCTTTGTTCCAGGTGGGTTTCTCCATTGCTGGAGTGACTGTCTCCAGCTGCATGCCCAGGACAGGCAAGCAGCTCCAGATGGCTTCCTGCGTGCACTGAGTTGTGCCCCATTAACTCCTGGGGTCAAGTGGCACAGCTCAGCGCAGGCACTAAGATTGCTGCACAGAGCTGGCTCCAGGGCTTGCTGCTAGCTGGCACGCAGGCTGCAAACAGAAAAGTGAAGCAGGCCACGCCAGGAGGGACTTGCAAAGCGAGTGCCACCCTTGCCCGCGTGCCTTGGAAGGACAAACTGTGCCACGGGGCCCTGAGGAAGAGGCTCTTTGGGAGTAAAACCCTTTGGTGTTTGCTGAAGCGATGCAAAGCCCTGTCGGGCCCGGTCCCCGGCCAGCAAAAAATGTTAATGGGTTCATGCTGCCCAAGTGAGGCCGTGCTCAGGCAGGGGCTGGGAAGGGGTCCCTAGGGTGCTCAGGCGTTGCATGGTGCAGCTGAGCGTCTCCAAGCCTATTAGGAGCATTAATTAAGGGGTTCAGGCCAATGGAGTGAGGACTGGGCAAACCAGGGGAGACTGGGAGCCAGAAGTGGGGGCTTGCTGGGGTCACGGAAGGGGCTTCGAGGCCCAGGCCTGAGAAGCAACAACCCTGGCGCTGGCTGGAGCAGGTGAGTATTGCCCCCCGTGCCGGGGGCCTGGAGAGAGATGGAGCAGAGCAAGGCAAGGGGGAGGCCGCCATTCAGCTCCCCTCACATCCTCGGCTAAGGCAGGGGTCACCTCCTGAAACGCAGCCACGGGGGGGGGGGGACCAGCCCTGCTGCTCCAGTCTCCGGCCGCTGGAGGGACCCCTAGCAGCTGATTGCAAAGCAATTAACCCTCCCCCCGCCCCAACAATTAAAAAAAAAGAAAAGAATAATAATCAAAAAAGCCAGGACGCATCCACCCCCGGGGGAGGTTGCACGGGGAAGCCCCGGGCAGGGGTCCGGAGGGCGCAGCTCGGCGGCGGCGGGGCC
>NW_017728960.1:1067264-1067707 GCF_001723915.1 Gavialis gangeticus
TGGCGGGGCCGCGTTAGGCCGCTCGGGCTCCCGGGGCGCCGGGCCGGCGGCTTCCCCGTCCCCTCCTCCCGCCGGGCGGCGCCGGCCCCGTTTCCCGGGGCTCCTGCACGTTTGGATGCGCCCCCCTTTCTTTTTCCGTTTTGCTTTTGCGGGCGGACTTTGCTCCTTTCCCCTCGCTCTCCGCGGGGGTTTTGTCTTTTTTGCGGTATTATTGTGAGTGTGAGTGTGCGTATGCGTGTGCGTGAGTGTGTGTCGTCCCTCCCCCCTCCCTGCCTTGCGTTTGTTTTGGATCCAGCGGGAGCGGAGGGGGAGGGAGGAGGCGGCACGATGTGGAGGAGCAAACTCGGGATGGACTTGCTGCTTCCCGGCTCCTTTTTGTCGGAAGGAAATTGATTTTTTTTTTCGCCCTCCTCCCTTTTCTTTATTATTATTATTATTATTAT
>NW_017728960.1:1067901-1076283 GCF_001723915.1 Gavialis gangeticus
CCCCGCCCTTCCCGTCTCCCCCCTCCCCGATCCAGCCGGGAATTTCGGGATCCGCGAGGACCGGGCGGAGGAACCATGAGCGTGAGGCCTCCGCAGGCTGCGCTGGACAGGTACGGGGGTGCCGCGGGTCGGCCTTGCCCCCCGCCCTGGGGGGTGGCTTGGGGGCGAGCGGGGGGCGCGCGAGCGTCGGGGTCCGGGCGCGGCCCCGGATGCCCGGCGTGCGTCTCTCTCGGGCTGCGTCTGCCTGGCGCTGGGCTGTGTTTCGAAGCCTTTTTTTTTGCTCGCCGCTTGCCATCCTGTTTGTCTGGGTCACCTTTCCCTTCCCGTCATTCGACTTCCTCTGTTCCTGTCTCTGCAGACTGCGGTGGGCTGCGACCGGGCCTAGTTTAGAAGTTAGTCCGGGGCTGGTACCCAGGGCCTGCTCGGACCCCGGCCGCCTCGTTTGCATGACATCCTGGTGTCGCTGGGCTGCACGGCCCTGCCTCGTCCCCCCCCTCGTTTGCCCCAGCACGCTCCCCGCTGGAAGGGCAGATGCCTTCCCTGCACCCTGAATGGAGCCACCGGTCCTTGCACCGCTTCCCCTGGTCCTGTGCAGGAATCTCGGGGCAGACGGGTGCTCCCTCGCCAGGGTCTCTGGGGCTTTGTGGCAGGCCTCTTGCAATCTGCTTGGGGATGTGGCAGCATGCGGGTATCGGCATTGAGGGAACCTCCCCCCCGTCTCAAAACAGAGGTGCCGCGCAGAAAACACTCCACTTCTTCTCCACCAAGTGTTTATTCTCCTCTCTCTTTGGTGCAAAAAGACACGGGATAAAAAGCAGCTATCTGAATGTGTTTTTTGTGCTCGGGTTGACTTATTCTCATTGCCCGCGTGCTTTCTCTGTTGTTCAGCTCTGCTCGGAGGATTTAATCGTCAACTTGCTTTGGGATTTCTAAATTCTACCATGCGGGAGCTGATTCGGGGCGTTTAGCAAAAAAATCGAGGCTGGGGAGAGACGGTCATGTCTGAGCGCACTGTGTGCTCTTCAGCGGCCTGGTCCATCCACAGCCTGGGTCTGCAAACACTTTCCAGCGGGGGCTATGCTCCCCATTGCAGTGGTCCCATTCAGTAGAAGTGTGGGGCTGCTGGAGATGGTTGCACCTCCGTGTGAAGCAACCTCTGGGATGGAGGATGTCAACAGACCGGCACATGTCCGCAGAGGACTGAGAGGTGAGAAGCAAACCTCTTGGGGGAAGTGCCGGGGGGGTCTCTCCTCTTGCAAAGCGGAGAAGGCTTTTACTTGTGCCTACCAGGGCTTGAAGCTGTGATTCGGTGCAGGGGGAATCTGCCCCTTTTAAAACCAATTGCTTGGTCTTGAAAGGGGCAGATTCCCCCTGCGCCATCCCTTTCGGCACGGTTATCAAGAGGTAGCCCAGGCTGCCTGGGTGAGGCACGCTGCAGCAGGGGTGTCTTTGAAGACTGCCTCTGGCAGCAACTGGCTGTGGGATGTGGCTGTGTTTTTTCATTGATGAGTCTTCGCTGTTAAAAACAGTAATGATCTTCCACTTCCAGTCTGAGCTACATCAAACCCAGCCACTCCTTTCCCAAGTAAATACAGAATTTGATTAGACAGATACGGGGCCTGGCCAGCGGGGGACTGGAGATTGTATTTACAGCCTAACGGGTTTCTTTCTTCCTTGGTCTCCTTGCCATGTTTCTAAAGGCAACTGAGCACAGCTACCAGCCCCTCCAGGGAGGTACTAGGGTGGGCAAGTCGTGGGAGGTGATTGGATGTGCTCGGCAGAAACACCTGCCCTGCCTGCATTGGCAGGCTCATGCCCCAGCCCGCTATCTGGGTGCGGAGGTCATTCGTGGTGATGAGCCCGAGCCGTCTGATTTTTGGAGAATTGAAGATGTTTTGGTTTCTAGCCCTCATGGCTGTGCAGTCAACCTTCTTCCTGGGATGTGCATGTGCAAGTCTGCAGGCTGCTCTGGTGCCTCAGCTGATGCTCGGTTTTTTCCAAGTGGCTACGTGCGCAGAGCAGATCTTCAGAGCCCCTTTGGCAGCGGTGAAACCAGCCAGCAGCCGTTTGGCTTCTTGCTTGTGTTGGAGGTGGGGTGGGCATGGAAGGCAACAGCTGGAGGTGTCGGAGGTGCCCGCAGGGTAGGAGGGTGAGGCCCCAAAGTAGGGGCAGCCGCAGAAAGCCCCCACTGGAGCCCAGAAGCGGAGAGAGAAGGCTTCCTCGGTGAATCCTTGCCTCCTGAGAAGAGAGCAGAAAGCCCAGGTGCCCAGCGCAGCAGGGGTCTCGGCTGCAGACCACCCTTCCTTCCTCCATCGGCAGCCTGTGATGGAAGGCAGCGAAGCTCCTTGTCCTGCCGCCAGCCAGAAGCTTGTGAGAGAAGGTCCGTGGGCAGCAGCCAGCTGGGACTCCAAACCTCCTTCCTGGCACTGCGAGGAGCAGGGGGCAGCAATGTTTTCACTCCTGGGCAGAGGAGACCCTCGGACTTCCTCCATATTTAGCCTTGATGATCGGTCTTGTGTGTACACATGCCCTTGCTCATGTACATGGGCTGACCAGAGGGTTACGTACTTCCTCTGATCAAAGAAGGCACATCCTGTGGCCTGGAGCAGTTGCATCCTGGAAGATCACTTGTCTGCATGATGGCTGGCGCACTGGGGACTGCACCAGGGATTTCCAGAGCTGAAAGCCAGAGCCACTACTGCATGAGCTCTACAGCCACGTTTGCCAGCCTGGGTGGTAACAGGTTCCTGTTCCCTCTGGGAGAAGCACAGAGAGGGGCCTACCACCTGCTCACCCAGACGTCCTGCCACCTGGACGCTGTGGTTTTCTCCGCTAGGGACTGTCCATGCAAGACAGCAAACTGCTCTGCACAGGCCTTGCAGACCTTGTTAGCTTCTCTTCCGACAGCTCAGCATCCTTCCAGCTGCAGAGTATCTGCTCTGTGCCACGCTGTGTGTCTCTGGGATGGACATGGTTGTGTTCACGTCATGCCTGAGGTGATGCCACCCAATGCCAGGGCTTTGGTCTGCATGGGAAAAATGCACTTCTCCAAACAGTGAAGTGTCGGTAGTGCAGAAGGGAAAGTGTGGCCAGAAATAGAACGGGGAAATAGGCTTGTTCCTTTGCTGTTCAAAGGACTTTTGCTCGTCTTACATCTGGCTCTTGTCGTGGTCTTTGTACCCCAATATGCGCCCCATTTCTGTGCAGCTCTGTGCGGTGGGGCCAGGATGGGGAACACCTTAAGCAGCCGAAAGGTCTCTGCAGCAGGAGGAGGAGGAGGATTTCTGCCCTTGTATCCTCTGCAGCTTTCAGTTCCTCGCCAGCTAGTGGCTGCGGTGTCCACAATGCACCCTCTGCCCTTTGACGAGTTAAATCACTGCAGGAAGTGGCCTGCCGCTGCTCCGCACAGCAAATCAGATTAGCGCTCACTGCACCAAAGGCTGAGTGCTGGTGGGGCTGGCTTGACCAGCTCAATGGCAGGCGGTGGGGAGCTGCAGCCTGGGCACCTCAGTGCTGTGTCCCTCCAGGGCAGAGAGTCCCTGGCAGGGGAGTGGTTATGTGGAAGACTAAATCAGACTCTTCACTGCTTGGCATCCAGCTGTGAGAGGCCCAAAGAGGACTGTGTTCCTCTGGTAGCAGTAGCTGGGTTCAGAAGTTGCCCCTTTGTCCCCACCACCCTGTTGTGTCACGTGGCTGCACCTTCTGCAGTTATGGCGGCGTTTTTAGGGCATTGGGTCTGCGCCATGCTGGCAGACCCCTGCGCTCGGGCAGAATGCCATGGAAGCCCATGCAAGGCCAGTTGTGAGAGCGAAGCCCAACTGGCAGACCCCTGCGGGGTGGTTTAGGGTTCAAGGGGCTTTCCCAGGACACCGGGGCTGCCTTTCTGCAGCTCGCTGCAAGATCAAGGTCGTGGCTTATGGAGCCCCAGGGCCTTTGTTTTATAAATAGGTGCTCCTTTGCCAGGTGCATCCTTTGGTTGGCCCGTCTTGGCCTCTTGAAGGCTCAGATCAAGTGTAGTGGCTTCTTAACCTGGCAGGGGAAATACCATGTATCTGTGTCCAAGAAGGCAGTTTTCCTGAACTGCTCCACAGGAGAACTGCTCTTCTGGCGTGGTTCGGTACCCGCCGAGACACAGCAGCTTTAAGCCCAGTTTATGGAAATGGGAGTCTCCTCCCTTGCTTGGTCCAAGGGCCTTATGGCTAAGGGCAAGCAAAAGTTGGAGGCATCTGAACCCTAAGCCTCCGGGCTTGGGCCTGCAAGTAGGATGCCTGTCAAAGGCTTTGGAAACATCTGGAGCCCCAGGTGTGGGTGGAAGATGTTTGCCGGTAGTAGAGCCACTTATGGTTCTGGACTCTTGGATTTGGAATTCGTTTTGGCTAATTTGGCCTCGGATACAAACTAAAACTTAAAGAAAAAAAGTGTCCTGTGCTGTCTGATTGAAGATCCTTCTGGCTTGAATGTAGGTTTGTTTCTTCCTCAGACCATCCCTGGGACCAGACAAGGGGCAGTAAGAGGCAAGAACTCATGGAGGTAACGGATTTCCTCCCTGCCTCTCAGAGCACCTTGCAAGCGAGGTTGGACTGCCTTCCTGGCAGGGAAACTGAGTCACCAAGAGGGAAAGTGACTTAGTCAGGGTCACCCAGCCACTCAGTGGCAGAGCTGGGAGAAGAGCTGCAGAGTCCCAGTCTCTGTTCTGTCCCTTGGGCTGCACTTGTCTCTCCACTGGGTACCTCTCCCGGGGCTGTCATTCGCTATGTCTGCCTGGGTGGGGTGGCCAGGTGACCTGAGCAAACCCCATCTCTGATGTAGAGGCCTAACACAAATACATTCTCTGTGCCTCAGTCTCCCTAGTGTGCTAATGGGGATGTGGACCCTGCACCCTCCACCCGCAACATTGCTGCAACTGGGGAAAAGAGCCTGGAGCTCCCTGGAAGGGCAGAGCGAGTTCCTCTCCTTCCTCCTGCAACCAGTAAGAAGCTTTGCCTGCAGCTCTCCAGGCCGTATGTGGTGCCACCCCAGAGGGGTGCTAGGTGGGTACCGGTGCCCCTTGGCTTTTGGGGCTTGCTGTTTGGTGATGGTCTTTGGTTTCAGTGCATGAGGTCAAAACAGACCAACGTGTCCATCCTGCAGCTGACAGAAGCACCAGCTCCCGTGCCCCTGCGTGGGCAGCGGGGGAGCCCCCACATTGGCAGGACAGAGCCTTCTGCTTTGGCATGTTGTGCCTGAAAATATCCAGCCACTTGTGTGGCTAATTGAGGGACAGAGGCAGATTGTTCGCGGCATGGCCAGGAGAGAGGCCGGGCAGATCAAGTTGCAGGGAGGAACTGCCCCACTGCGCTGGCACAGGCCCCGTGCCGGCCGCCGGAGTCCCTGCCTAGCGCGTTGTCGTCTGCATTACGGCATTGCTTCCCGTTTCTGGGCAAGAGCCACATGGATGTGACATTGGCAGGGCATTGTCTCGTCTGCATGAGTCCGCTCCATTCATCACGGCCAGCACAGGGCGTGGAGCCTCTTTCCCTTTTGGAGTGGTTTCTGCAGAGAACAAGGTTCCCTTGTGTCCCAGGTGGAAGAGGCTGGGACAAGGCATTGTGAGTACAGCACTGGAAGATGTGGCGCGCACTCCAGCGGCTTCTTGGCTCTGGCTGTTACGTTGGCTGGGTGCGGAGAACTCCAATCCGGCCCTCTCGCGGGCTGCTTCCAATGAGCCCTGCCCGAGAAGCGGGTCTTGGTGTGGCTGCTGTGCCCATCCCCACGGCCTCTGGGTACCGTGGTGTGATGATGTGCTGGCAGGTCCCTTTGGGCTGGGTTGAAAGCCTATGACACCCTGGTATGGTGGTGGCTGATGGTTCAGTGCATGGAAGCTGCATCCTTCCAGGTGAACAGCTCTTTTCCCACCATGAGTTCCCCACGTAGATGGGCTCTCAGGTGCCTGCCGCCATAGCCTCTGTGCCATCACCATTCGGGCTCTGTTAGCTTTCTTGGTGATGTGTTTTGTCACAGGGTGGTGTGAAACTGCCTGTTGTTAGCACACTGGCCTGTGGAAGCTGATACCTAGCTGCGTAGGGTGGAGCGGGCACACAGCAAACAGCTGCACCAGCATCTGGGAGGTGGCACAAGCTGGGGAGGTTGGGGTGACCCATCCTGGACCCATGAGCTTTGCTCTGCAGTTTCCTCCAGGGCCCCTGAGAGGATTGGCTGCTTTTCGAGCGAGTATGCGTGTGATCAATACCAAAGTGTGGAGCTGTGGCATTTTGGAATAGGTCTTGCCTTCAGCTCGGACCATCTGGATCATGAGTGAGGATGGGAGAAGGCAGAATGATTCAGCACCACTTTGTAGTCACCGTCTGCTGGGAACGGTGTGCGCTGGGGCAGGGGGTTTGCACATGTGTGTGTACATGGGGAATAACATTCAGTGTGCACTGAGGCTAGTGGGTGAGCAGGGCTTTTCCCACGCTTCTGTTAGGCTGAACAGACTCAGTATTGGTGCCAGTACTTAGTGTTTGGGCAGCAGGCTCCTTTTTTCCAGGCTCTCGGCAAACATCACCTTTGTAAGGCATCAACATTGGCTTGTGCCTCCACCTCCTGCTGTGGCTGGCACCGTTGTGCTCTCCCCTGCTCCTGCCCTTCAGCCTTTGGAGCACAGCTCTTGAGCACTGGACGCTGCCTAGCTCCCAGCCCCTCCTGTATGGCTTTCAGCCTCCCTGCTTCTCCAGTCCTGGGCACGTTGGACATTTCCTGTGCCAGACCCTAACGCCCTTTTGTTAGGTATGGGTGTGAGCATGGTGAGCGACCTTCATGAGTCCCCAACTCAGAACAAAGATAGAGGAGCTTGTCTTTGGGGCATGAATTAACTCAACTAAAAGGGTGGCCTTGGTAGAGGCCTGGCCAGAGTTTTCTGTTATGTGAAGACCATGTCTGCTTGGGGACAGACCTTTCTGGTGTAACCCCAGGTCGGTGTCTGGAGTCCTCCTGGTATCATTGCCTGTGCGGAGGCTCAGACTAATGCAAGACCTCAGCTAAGCACAGAAGTTGTGTTCCTTAAATTTATAGGGGTGTAGCTGTACAATTCCACCCCTACCACGGCCCCATATGGATTGGGTTATACTGGTGTGACAGTAGGTACACTGCTCGAGTTTGCTCCTGCGCTAGAAGAGGAAACAGCTTTGCCAGTATAACCAGTCGTACCAGCACAACTGGCTGACAAATTGTACTCCTGACTAAACAACCCAACTGTCCCCAGCCTTCCGGTTTCCCCCAGCGGTGGTGACTGCTGCTGCTGCCATTAGAAAAATCTGCACCACACGGACAGCTGGAGACACAGGGACGGCAGTAAGATAAACAGAATTTGGGCTGACATGAAATCTCCAGGGCAGCCGTGCTGATTGCATTAATTCTCGGATTTAATTAAAATTCTCCATTTGAATGCAGCTGGTTGCAGAGGAGTCGCTGCAGAGTCCGTGGACTGGAGTTCGGTTTGCTGCGAAATGTAGGCGGGACGTTGGGTCTCATTTACTGAATGAAATCTCTTCCTAGCTGGTGAAGCAATTTGGGATAGGAGCTGCTGCAGGGAACCCAATCGAACGACAGCCGGCCCTTGACTTGAACTGATGGGATGGCTCGACTGTGTGGCATAAGCCGCGTGTCACCTGGACACAGAGAGAGGAAGCTTTGGGGGCAGGCGGTTGGAGCTCGGCTCTGCAGGCGGTGTGAGTGTGGCTGAAGGGTTGACCTGGAAAAGCGGGTGTCGGGGTATCTCCTTCCTCTTTCAGTTACAGGAGGGAGCACGGGCGAGCAGCCGGGCAGGGTCCCAGGGCTTGGGAATCCCCTTGGTGCCTGGTTAGTGCTGGTATCCATTCATGACCACTACGGGGTGACAGTCTCACTGGCCGCTATGGTATTTCTGGTGCACTTGACACCTGAGTTGAGCGCTATGCCCACGCTTTGCCTGACGAAGTTCTATGAGTAAATCCTATATCTTTTATTAGACCATGCCTATGTCCTTAGACCACCACAGCTACAACCTACGCCCCTGAAACATGGAAGATATGCTTTCACTGAGGCTTTGCTCCTCCCTGAGGTTGCAAGCCTGGAATTGAGGTAGCATTGCACCACCCATCTTCCAAGAGCAGCTTCTGTTTCCAGCTCTTGGAGGCGATGGTTGGGTTGTGGCTAGAGAGCAGGGCTGGCAGTCAGGATGCTCGAGGTCCCTTCCTGCTCCCACCCGGCCTGCTGCAGCGCGTTTCCCTTTTGCGCACAGGGACCTGAGGCAGAGGCCGGTAATGACACTGGCTGGGAGGGGACGGGGCAGTCATTCAGATGCTTCAGCAGTTGTACAGAGCTCAGCGTGACCTTCACACTCGTGTCAGGGGACTGCTCGGGGCT
>NW_017728960.1:1081283-1083249 GCF_001723915.1 Gavialis gangeticus
TGGCAGTCAGGATGCTCGAGGTCCCTTCCTGCTCCCACCCGGCCTGCTGCAGCGCGTTTCCCTTTTGCGCACAGGGACCTGAGGCAGAGGCCGGTAATGACACCGGCTGGGAGGGGACGGGGCAGTCATTCAGATGCTTCAGCAGTTGTACAGAGCTCAGCGTGACCTTCACACTCGTGTCAGGGGACTGCTCGGGGCTTGGCGTTAAGCATGTGCTGAAAGGCTGTGCTGGAAAGAGGCCAGGAGGCCGCCGTATGTCTTCAGCGGAGAGGCCTGTCCCTGTCGTGGAGGGGCTTTGGGACATCACAGTTGTTGGCCTCGCAGTGCCCCTCCGTGACGCGCTTCCCTTGGAGTGGATGGCAGAAGTGGTGCCTGCCTGTGCATACTTGTGCAGACTCGGACAGATAATGACAGCCTCCTCCAGGCAGTGGCATCTGCCAATTTAACAGCAGGCCCGTGGAACAAGCCCTGTCATTTTCCCCCGTCAGCTCTTTCCCACATGCCCTGGGCAGAAAGGTGTGCCTGGCAGTAGTTGTTAGACCCTGGCTGAGAGGGGGGTCCCAGTGTGTGGGGGTGCTGCGCAAACACTTCAGGAGACAGTGGTGCCTGGACCACCCAGGCTCACGCCGCAAATCTGTGTCCGAGCCAGGAACAGACGGCAGAGGTCTAGGTCCCAGCTCAGCCCCTTCCATTAGGCCGAGTTGCTGCCCTGCCCTCCCAAAGGTCAAGTCTGGCTGCCCACAGGATCACGTTCCCACTTCAGATGGGATGAGAGCTGCATGCTCTTGCTGCCAGGTGGGCATCTCCGTGGGGGCAGCACACATCTAATATCGCAGGAAAGCTAGCTAGAGAGGTGTGGGCATGCCTGTCCTGCCAGGGGCATGGTGGGCTGTGTGAGGCTTGTGTTCCCAGCTGACTCTAGCCACATTTCAGCAGAGTTGTGTCAGTTTGCCAGTGGGCTGCTTTGCTGTTTAAGGCGTCACCCAGCACAAGGGTGTGTCTCAGCCCATCCTGCCATGTGCTTGGCATGTCTGCAGTAGCACAGCCTGCTGCAAAGGGCCCATCCTGATTTAACAAACAGACCCAAAAAGTGGCACCTGCGGGACATTTGAAGGCTGCAAGGTCAAGTGCTTGAAAGCCAGGACTTGCTGGAATTGATATTACCACTGCTGCTGCCACGTCTGCCCTCCTTGCGTGTGAGTGGTTTGAATCCCTTTAATGACTTGATCCCCTGCTGTGCTTCCCGCTAGTCATTACTGACGGTACACTCCAGTGGGCACACCCAAGGGCTGCCTCTGGGTTATCCAGGTGGCCTCAATGTTGGCTTGGCCTCTTTAATGCTCATTTCTCAGGGTGGGTTCAAGGGAATTGACCAAATCTGCCTAGTCTTGGTCCTAGAATCAGAATATGAGGATGGGAAGGGACCTCAGCAGGTCACATCTAGTCCAAACCCCTGCTGCAAGCAGGACCAGCCCCTACTAGATCATCCCAGCCAAGGCTTTGTCTACGCCAGGTCTTGAAAGCCTCCAAGGATGGAGACTCCACCACCTCTGTGGGTAACCTGTTCCAGTGCTTCACCACCCTCTTAGTGAGAGAGTTGTTCCTAATATCTAACCCCAACTTCCCTTGCTGCAAAATCCTGGCCTGGAGCAGCTATGGCCTTCTGCATTTGCCCCTTGGAGGGCATCTGTGCTGGGAGGGCCAGAGCCAGCAGGGACACTGCACAGCTAAACCCATTTCTCTTCCCGAAAGGCTCTTAACATGGTCAAACCAGGGTTGGTTTTCACTGGGGTGGCAGAAGATGCCTGCGTCCTCCAGGCACACACTGCTGCTGGCCCAGCCGTAGGCTCAGGAGCACTAAGGTGAGCCAAAGGAAAGATCATCAGCTTGTAACCTAGACTGTGGTCTCCTCGCACCTAGCCAACTCCCGTTAGGTCACGATCGCCCTGCAGAAACCCCCCAGCCA
>NW_017728960.1:1088249-1104191 GCF_001723915.1 Gavialis gangeticus
GGAAAGATCATCAGCTTGTAACCTAGACTGTGGTCTCCTCGCACCTAGCCAACTCCCGTTAGGTCACGATCGCCCTGCAGAACCCCCCCAGCCAGCCCACGGCAGATGCCCAGCCCATAACAGTCCAGCCACAACAGGCTGAGTTTTGCAAAGGTTTATATACCTGAAACCCGGGGCCAGTCCTGGGTGGTTTCAGACAGCCTTAAGAGGAGAGGGTGCTGCTAGCCCAGCCTTTAAGAGCGGCATGGCCCTGGACTCAGGCTGCGGATGGAGTAGGATACCGGGAGCTGCACCCCCAGGGACCCAGGAGTTTCTGCCATTCAGCTTCTAGGAGCAGGCCCAGGCAGGCCTGATCGGGACCAGTGCAGGGCACAGGGCTTTGTCCTCCAAGGAGGTGGTTTTGCAGGAGTTCCCCCCCCGCCCCGGCCCAGTCTCAGTGGCCCGCCTGGCAAAGCCACAGCTGAGACTGACCCACTTTGAGGATTGATCCTGTTTCTCTCTCTTAATCTTTTAATTGCACCATTTGTTCCGCTCCAGCTCCCGAGATGGCAGCCGCTGCTTTGCCTTAGGTGGTTTCTGGCTTGATGGAGGGACCGCTGTGCTGTGATCAGCAGGGGCCCTTGCCCGGCAAGGGGTCAGTGGTCCCCTACGTGAGCAGATTTCTAGAGGGGAAGCGTCTCTTCTTGCTCTGGACCGCACCAGGGTGCCCAGGGCCCCTTTCCCATCGAGCTTTGCACCCTGTAGAAACCTGACAAAACGCACTCAGAGATCCGGAGCGTAGCCAGCTCCCGGAAAGCTCATCCCCCATGAGCTCTAGGAAAGCTCGTGGGCTCTGCCTGGCCATGACCTCTCTGCTGGGCAGTTGCCAAGGGTTATACCTGGGGCAGTCGAGGTGAGCAGCCTGGGAGCTATGGCAAGGGGTGCGGGGGCAGGAGCAAGGCTTGGCCTGCCCATACCAGTGGTGGGGCCTGGCCCCAGTGTTGCAGTCCTGGAGGCTTGGGAAGCAGGGATGCTTCCATGAAGAATCCTGGAGAAAGAGGCCGTCATCGGGCTAAAAATAAACATCCGAAACCAGAAGGAAAAACCTCAGACCAGAAACCTCTGTCGTAATGCACGGAGCAGAGGGGAGGGCCCGCAGGGAAGGATCCCCGGGCGCTGGCCCGGCCGGCTCCAAGTGGATGCCAGCTCAGGGTAGGTAGGATGTTTCCCTCTGGAAATGCTGGCCCCGGGCCCGGTGCATGCTTCAGCCTTGAGTCAGTGCGAGCTGAGGGCACTGGCCTGGGCGCTGGAGGAATGGCTGAGCCCCCCCCAGCACGAGAGACCAGGGAGGCGGTGACCACGCACTGCGTGTAGGGAGCCAAGCAGGGATGGGAAGGTTGGAGTCTCTTGAGACGATAACCGCTTTGCAGTGCCCTCCAGGGCAGGGCGCCGTCTCTGTGCACGCGCTTCAGACTTTCACGACGGCGGAAGTACCACGGTGCCAGCATCTCACCAGCTTCCGAGTGTCCTCCCTGCCCTCAGCGAAACAGGGGCATCACGGCCTGAATTACAGCCCGGGGGGAGCTGGTTTCCTCCAGAGACCGGTCCCCAGCTTGGCTTTGGGCCTGTTGGAGAAGAGCCCCAGAGACAGATCGGAGAGCCCCGCTCAGCGAGCATGCAGCGGATGCAAGCACTTGGAAACCTGGCCTCAAGCTCTCTGGAAGTCTGCGCCCATGAGTCACGCGGAGCTTGAATCTCAGCTGCTCTAACCTCAGAGAGCGGGGCCCAGACCCGCGCTGAGTAATGGGACGGAAAAGTCCACGTCAGGTTTGCTATTTTAAAACCCGCTCGAGCACGTGACGTGCGGCACGTCTCGGTGTGAATGGGACCTGGCCGGCTCTGCCGAGGCAGCTCGGAGCTGGCATTTGTGCGTGCCCCGTGCTCTTCACGCCAGCTGTCTGTAAACAGCGCAGAATGCTCCGTGCTGGCCACCGGGGCTTTCATCTCAAGGCACTTGGCTCCCCAAGGCTCCTGGCTCCCAGCCCACTGCTCTCACCGCTTTCCAGACAGCACCCCTTCTCCAGCGTGGGGGTTAGCACCTGGGGGGCTAGGTGGTTCTGCTTGTTCCTCTTGCCGGTATTGGAGCATCTTGCTGCCTGCTGTAGCTGATAGGGCCAGGCTGTCTCTTGCAAAGCACCAGATTGGCATTAAAGAAGGTCTTATAGGCATTAGCAACATCCTCCTTGAGCCGCAGCCTGACAGGTGTCTCTGTTCTGGATGCTGGCCACTGTCTTAACTCCACTTTTTCGTGCCTCTGGATGTCTGCAGAAGATTTCCCCGTGCCGGGCACTGTGGTTAGGAATTGCTAACAATTTCCACTCCGGGTCCCTGCTCTCAGTGGCTTTAACTTCGCCAGACTTGAACTGTGCCTGGGGCGGGAGCCTGCCCCAGATGGGATTTCTTTGTGAACTTGCTTTAGGAAATGACTTGCCTGGTGCTGGGAGCAGGGCTGGGCAAAACAGCGTGGCTTTCCTCCTACGTTGAAACCAGAGGATGCTTTCTTTGAAAGACTCAAGGCCCTTTGTGCTTTGGAGCAGAGACGGTTTTTAGCCAGGGGTTGCCCTCGTATTAGGGAGGTGACTTTTGTGTCTGCAGGCTTCAGTTGGACCCTCTACATGTGTGTACACCAAAAATGACTGATTTCCTCCTGGGCTTTCCCACGACGCCTTTTGGCTTTGTCATTGCCCCCCAGTGAGAAGGGGTCGGGAGCTGAGGCAGAGAGAGGGGAGGATTGGAAGTGCCGAGGGTGCCCCGGCCTCATGCCAGTTACACAGGCCTTGCTTTTCTGGATCACCCTCCATCTGCTCCAGGGCCACCCCCTCCACGTGCAGTCAGCTGGAGGGACCTGACCGGGCTCTTATCTGCCCATCTGTGATGGAGGCAGCAGAGAAATGCAGTTTTCCAAGGAAGCGCTCAGCTGCCCTGACCCACCCCTGCAAGCCCCTTCCTCTCCCGCTGCACACCAGCAAGTGAGGCATGGCTCCCAGAGATGGCTTCCCCCCAGGCTTACTCCCCGTGGACAAGAGGAGGCAGGGGTTGCCCTGGACTCCGTGCCCAGGCAATGCAAGACAGCACCATGCGGCATATGTGATGGGGAGGAGGCTGAATGAAGACCCCCGGAGTGACCCTATTGCAAGCCCATGAGCGCTTGACTGAGTAGTGCTGGAGAGCCCTTGGGACATGGGTTTTTTAAGGCAGTTATAGCTACGCATGGCAATCCAGACCCAGGGTGCTAGGGGCTACATGTGCACAGAGCAAGGACCAGCCCCACCGTGAGGAGTTAGGATCTGAGCAGAGGCATGGAGCAAAGATGCAAGTTCCCAAAGACCGGGAGTTCATCGTGGCAGGCAGGATGCCGTCCATGGCGATGTTGTGCCATGCCAGGCTGCTGGGCTGAGTCGGTCCCTGCATGGCACATGGGGTCTGCCGTTGCCTTTCCTTTGTCTCTTCTTTGCATTGCTCCAGCATCTTTTGTGCCTTGGCTACAAGGCCTGAACAACACCCTGGGATTTCCCCAGCAGAGACGGCCAGTCGGGTGGTGCTGACTCATCCCTGGTGCTTCCTGAAAGGCACTGGCTCCGAATGTGTGGGCACCATGGCCCCGAGCACTGCCCGTCTGCTTTTCTACCTCCTTGCCTTCAAAGTCAGCTCTTCCATCAGCCTCTCCATCTGCCTCAGGACATGAGGATTGTGTCTGGGGGTGCTTTGAGGAGCAGGGGTCGTGGGCAGGCATGCTACCCAGCCACACACACTAGACTCGGATGGAAACTTCAATCACATGGACCCGGCGCGCTCCGACTTGGCCAAGGGGGGTGGGGGGAGGGCAGGGAGAGGGGCAAGGGATTGCTGAGCTGACGGAACGGGCGGTAATTACCCTCCCTGCCTCGCTCGGGCCTATAATTGTGGTTTCAGGGAGGCATCTCGTACTGGAAATCTGCTGGAGCAGCAGAGCCTGGGGTTACGCTGCTGACTTTCCGTCCCTTGGGCTGGGCAGGGGGGGAAGGGAGGAAGAATCGCCCTTGCTGACGTGGGCACTGGACTCCCCGGTGGTGCCTGGGCTGGGGGCCCCCGCCCGGGGACGCCGCCTGGCCGAGCAGGCGCGTCAGTGGTACCCAGTGCACGAAGGCACACGGGGTGAGAGGCAGCTGCTGGGGCGTGTTGGGCTGAGCCTGCGGCTGCTTCTCCAGCCAGCTCTGCGGCCACCCTCCCAGCCTAGTGATCCGCCTCGTTTGGCTTCTCTGCTGACGAGAAATTACTTGGAATCAAAACAGCAGCACTCCCTGTGCACCCCCATGGCACCCTCAAAATGCCACCCCCGTGATTGGGACCCCATGCTCTCCCCTCCCAAAGGAGGGCATCTTGGGGGAGGAAACTGAGGCACCGAGGGGCAGCATCTCACTCGGGGCCACCCAAACAGCTGGTGTCAGCGCCTTCCCGGTGTGCGGACCAAGTCCTCCGTGGCCTGCCTTTTTAGCCTGGGCTTGGCACGGCCTTCGTCGGAAACCCACCGTGGGGCATCGCACCATCCTTCACTCCATGTATGAAACCCCACCCGGCACGGCCTGGGCCCCGAGCTCCAGCGCTGCCCTGAATTGTGCTGTTCTGGCCCACCGCTCCGGTGCCCAGGGCCCTGGCTTCTGCATGACCTCCTGTAACATTGTCAGTCCCCGGATAGGGCTGACAGCTGCCTGGTTGGGCTGCAAAGAGCAGGACTGGGTTAGAGTTAAGGTTAGACCCCCTGCACGAGTCCTCTGCAGGTGTGCTTGCAGGGAGGTAGTCACGCACCTGTGTGCATGTGCAGACCCAGCCCCACAAGGCCTGATCGGCCGACTCTGCCCCTTATCTGCATTTCCTTGCACCTTACGGCAGCAGGCGCGGGATCATCTTCCAGGAGGGTCTCGCACACCTGCCGGGGGGGATGCAGTTTACCCGCCAGCTTGGCACTGGAGAAGCTGCCCATTCACCTGGTGTAACCCCCGCTGCAGTTGTCTTCATGCCAGTAGAGCCGTGCCCCCAACCAGCCAAGATGCTTCCTGCTCGGGGATTGCAATGGGCGCCTTTGCATCCACTCAAGATGCTTGTGCTGCTTGATTCCAGGTGAGCTGGAAAGCACCAGCTCTTCCGGCAAGCAGCCCAGGCCTCCGCAGCCTTGGAGCAGGAGTACTTCTCTGCACCGATACATCAGCAAAGGGGTCAAGGTGCCTGGTGCCCTGGCTGGGTTACAGTGGAGCCTGGGATGACCCAAGGGACATTAGATGTGTTCAAGTCTCCAGGGTACGCTAGTGCTTGGCAATGCCCTTCATCCAGTGGGGAACAGGAGCAATAACACAGGCTGGGCGAAGGGAGCCAGGAGGATGTCAAGGGGTGCACTGATAAGACAGCCGGGACCCCGCGGTTTAGTAGCATCTGGTCAGAGAACGCCAGATCTCGGTGCTGAGGCTGGGCTCTGCGGGTGGGGAGGCAGTACCCGTGCTCATATGTCAGGTCAGTGGCTGACAAGATAGTTTGTCTTGGAGGGAGGCCTCATGGGGAACGGGCGAGGAGGGGATCTGGTGCAGGGAGGCACAGTCTGGGTGTACTGGGAGAGCTGCTCTAGCAGAGACCCCCACAGCCCAGGGCTCTCTGAGCAAGAACAGACCCACGGGCAGCTTCACCACTGGTCTGCACCCGTGGGGCAGCGGTCTGGGCACACAACAAGTGGCCACAGGACTTTTGTCTCAGATAAGGCTGGCATGGGACAGGAGGCGCTCGGTTCTTTCCCACTGCCTGCTCGGAGCAGCAGGTGCGGTGGGCCAGGCTGTCCCCAGACTCCCTGGTATTATCAGGCTGCCACACTCCCGTGGGAAGCTCGGCTTTGCCAGCTGGGGCTGCGTGTGTGTGTGTGTCTGCACGCGCCAGCAGCTGGAAGGCTCTTGCAGGACAGCTGGTGCTTCCACGGCTCCGTGTAGCTGCCCCCTCCATTCAGATGGTGCCCCGGGAGCATCACGCTGCATTCCCCTGGCCACCTCCTTTGCTGAGGGCATGCGGCAGTGAGGCCTCACTCTTGCCACTGCTCTGCCGCTGAGCTGGTGGCCAGGGTATCAGCCGCACAGGCTGCCTCGCTACCCAGCCAGCCTGGTCCTTGCACAGCCCCGGCCCCCAGCCCAAGCCCAGTTCCTTGCCACCTGCTGCAAGGGGCTCGGAGAAGCTGCTTTGGAGACGCAGAGTTTTGAGGCTTTTAGAGCTCAGGAGGGCTTTGGCCCTGATCCTGCATGTGCTTAACTTCATCGGGCCAGCGACTCAGCAGCGCTCCTTGCCACCTGTTAACCTGCAGCACGTTCCTGCAGGATTGGGGCCTCGCGATGCTCTGAAGGCAGCTGGGCACATTGGGCCGCTGGGTGCAGTGAGCGTGGCAGGGGCAGTTCCTCGCAGATGTGCATCTGGCCCCCGTCGTTTCTGGCAGCGGGGGCCAGGGTTGAGGGTTCCCCTTGCACTTGGGAAGGAACTGCCCGATCGGGGCCCTGGCTCCTCTGCCCCTTTTGGGTCCTGTGGGGAGGGGTAGAGCGGAGAGGTGCTCGGGCTCCAAACCCTGCTCCCCTTCCTTCCCCTGGTGCGCCAGCAGCTGCAGCGCCTGCTCACATCTGCCTCTTGATGCCTTTATCTCCTCTCTCCCCCCTCTCACCCCACAATGCTGACCTTGGGATCTTGCACCGTCCTTGTCTTGGGTGTCCATTTCTGTCGTCCCTCCTGGACAACAGACCAGCCAGTAAAAAGCACCCTCACCTGCCCAGGTAAGAGGGGTCTGGGAAAAAGGGGGGGAGCAGGGCCATTTCCTTGTGCTCCCACCGGCTGTGTTGGAGACTCTGGGTTTTCAAAGGGAAGCAGATCGCTTCAAAGGGCATTCGGGTCTCCGTGAGCATCCCGTGTCCCTCAGCCCTGGGTTGGAGGGCAGGCTGGCTGCCAGGGGGAGAGTACATCTAGGCCCTGGGTGCAGGATGGGACTGAGTGGCACAGAGGGAGGCGACAGGCTGTTAGGTCCAGGCCCAGCACTGGAGGCCAAGAGCCCGTCTTGAGTGCACACGCCGTCTGGGAGCTGCAGCTTGAGTTGGCATCACCTCTCAGCTGCCGGCACCAGCGCTCCCCACGGCCGTCGCTCCGGCCAGCTCTGCTGTGGGAAGGCGGCCTCGGTCCAAGGAGCAGTTGCAGGTGCTGGCTGTGTGGTCCCCTGCACAGGCGAGGTTGTTGGGACTTGGTTGCTGCTGGGCAGGGCCTGACTGCACACAACACGCCCCGCCGCCCCCGGGAGCCCTTGCATGGGGCCGAGCTCCCTTCTTGCCCCCAGACTTGGCCAGTGCCTGCAGAGCGCTGGACTAGGATAGCAAAGGTTGGGGTGGGAGGGGCAGGGGGTGAAAGTAACTGTCCGTTGTCTGTCTGTCTTTCTCTCATCCATCCCTCGCTGCTTCGTGTTCTTCCATCAGCCCCATTGCAGCCTGGTAAGCTCTGGTGCCGGGCGTCCGGCTGGCGTATGTATGTGTGTGTGTATCTGTTTGTCACTCTCGCTGTGCTCACACCGTGGACCTTGCATCGCTTCTCCCCCTGCTCATCCCTCCCGTACAGACCTCGGTGGCTCCATGTCGTGGCATGGGGGGTGCCCAATGCTCTCCCCAGGCCTGGGCCGGGGTACTCCTGGTGCCCAGCCTTGCTCCAATCTGCTGGGGAAGCGCGCAGCCTGTGCTCGCTTTCAGTCTACCGCAGGCTGGTGCTGCGGTTTGCCACTTCCTGTGTGAGGTGGGGGTGTCTCGAGCAAGCGGAAGGAGAGCCCTGTTCGTCACGGGCCCTCCATGATGACGTCTGTCTTGCCCCCTCCAGGTTGAGCAGCCTGTCTTCTCTGGGAGATTCAGCTCCAGAACGCAGGTCTCCCGGCCATCACCGCCAGCCGTCCGACTCCACCGAAACAACAGGTAACTCTGCCCGCCTGCTGTCCCCACGGGTTGGGGCTCTGAACATGTCATCCCGGGTTTTTCCCACCCTGTCAGCCTGTCCCTGGGGAGTCCTGTCTCTGTGACACTCCCGTGAGATGAGGCAGGGCAGTGCTATCACTCCTGGGGAGCCTAGAGGCAAAGCGCCATGACCAAGGCCATTTAGGGAGCCTGTGCAAGAGGAGGGGCCCTAATTGGGTCTCCAGCGTGATGCCCTGCCCCAGACCCTGTGTCGGGACCCCTTGTGGAAAAGGCTGCCCCTGGCTGTTGACAGGTACCTGGTCATTCAGGCCGGGTTATCGACAGTGGCTGGATGCGGCACTAGACCCAGCACTGTCAGCTGCAGACACCAGCCATGTTTGGGTAGCCCTTTGGCCTGTTCTTACCAGGAGCTGAAGCTTTCATGGGAGTGGGGGTCACCAAGCCTCACTTGTGTTGCATGTGCCTGTGTGCACAGTGTGGGGAGAAGCAACACCCCATCTCACAGCAGACCGCCCCCCCCACCCCCAGCTCCAATGACCCCAGCCCACCAGGACACTGTACCCTGGGCCAACACGGAGCATGGATTTAACTCCATGCTCCCTTGCTTTTCCTTCCCTCTGCACCCACAGGCTTGGTCCAGCGCTGTGTCATTATCCAGAAGGACGAGCATGGCTTCGGCTTCACGGTCAGCGGGGACCGGATTGTCCTGGTGCAGAGTGTGCGGCCAGGTGGGTGCCATCCATGTCCCCCTCACCTCTTTGGGGCAGAAGCAGTTGCGTGCAGCTGGGGCTCCCCTCGTTTGCTCTGACCCCGTGATGGGTGGGAAGAGTGTGTGGCCTGTTGGATGAGATTGGGACCCTGTGGTGGGTGGGTGGGAGGTTGGGGTGAGGAGGGCAGGGTTGATGGGTGCAAATAAGGTCATTTGTGGGGGTTGGCTCTGGAACAGAGCTTCCTATATCCCCACTAGTCCAGGCTGGGAGTTGCCCATAGTTGTCTGCTCCCCAGCACAGCAGCTGAGTTCCCATCCCCACCCCCCACTCCTTCTCTGCCCTACAGGCAGCGACAGGTTAACTGCGCCGCACTGCCCGCCGGTTATATAATCGCAGCAAGCTGCTGACGGCGGGCGAGGGGGGGCGGGGAATTCCCTGTGCAGCCCTCGGCAAACACCAATTCAGCAGCTTTTGGACCCGGCGGCTTTTGCTCCCGGCTGTGTGGGGGGTGGGGCAGGCACTCTTGGTTTTGCTGTCTAATGGCTTTGCAGGGTGGCAGGGCTTTGAGTCTCCGTTCAAATACACAATGAGCCGCTGTTATTGCCAAATGACCCCCCCCCCCGGATGACACGCAGGCCGGGGAGAATTCGGTTGTGTGGAGGGGCATGGACAGAGATCCTGTAGGTCTGGGAAGGCCCAGTCCTGTCCTCTGCTTGGAGCCTGGCCCTGCCTGCATGCAGCCAGCGTCTGCGGCCCGGACCAGGCATTTAATAAACGAAACCTCCTTTCCTCTCACCCCCTGACCCATGCATGGCTGCAGCTTGCAGCCTCTCTGCAGTGCCCCCCCATGGCCACTCTGGGCTCAGGCAGCACCAGTGCGTCGGAGCCCCTGGAGCCTGAGTTATCCCATGCTCTTTCCACCTTCGGCCTCTTTATTTCTCTCCAGTTTTCTCCATCTGGAGCTTCCCCTCACAGAAACAGGTCTCTTGGGTTTGGCTTTCACGAAAGAGAATTCTTCAGTGCAGCTAAACCTTAACAGCTTCATTGAAGAAAGGAGGGGTGTGAATATTGCTGGTGGTGGTGATTGGGTCCGAGGAAGAGTTTTCTCCACCCAAAGAGAATTGAGGGCTGGAACAGACCCACGAGAGATTCGGGGATCTCCATGCTCAGAAGCTTTCCAGCCCAGGGTGGATGCATGCATGGCCGGGACGGTTTGGTGAGGGCTGGAGGCTGGACAAGATGGGTTTGGGCCCTGCCAGCCCTGTTTCTCTAGTGCTTGGGCTCTGCTCTTGAAACCGGATCTGTGCAGGTCCTGTTCTGACACCTGCCTGAATGCAGGCAGGTGCTTCCTGTCAGTGCTCTTTGGGATCCGGGGGCTTCTGTAAGGACACATGGCCTTTGGGCAGTGCTCTAGGGCTTCTGACTGTGGCTCTGCATGTCATGTTGCTGCTCCTTGCTGAGCAGCCCCATGGACTGAATAAAGGCCTTGTGGGAACCGGGGCTGGCTGCCTCAGGTGCTTTGGTCTCCAGCTGCGTTCGGAGCAAGCACTGGGTCATTTGCTTTGCACTCACCTCTGTCCCATGGTGCTGGGCAGTGGTTGGTGGGGCACAGCCCCTCCAAGCAGGTCAGTGGCTTCTTTTCCCTCTGCGGTTTGGGGTCACCTTGAAGTTTGCAGGATCAGGGCCCTGTTGGACCAGATGCTGATAGCACAGTGCTGTACCCCGTGGAGGGAGCGTTGCATGCAACTGTGAAGCAGACTAGCACTGACCTGGGAGGGACCCAGTTGCATCTACTGCATGTTACAGAGCTGGACCTCCTTTCTTTTGCTGACCCCTGAGTTGCAGACTCTGCCACCCCCAGCAACTGGACCTGTCACGCTGTTGCCTGCAGCCCCCTCCCAGCTGCCAGGACAGGCCTGACTCTGTCCTCATTGCCTTGCAGGAGGAGCAGCCATGAGGGCGGGTGTGCAGGAAGGGGACCGCATTGTCAAGGTGAGCACGACCTCCCAGTCCTGTCATGCCCGGGCTGACACCCCCGGGGCTGTGGGCCTGGCTCATGCCTCTCTCCTGTCTCAGGTGAACGGCACAATGGTAACCAACAGCTCGCACCTCGAAGTGGTGAAGCTTATCAAATGTGAGTAGGGTAATGGGAGGCAGATTGATGGAGCTGTGTACCCCCTGGGTTGGTGGTTCGAGTCCAGCCCTGGGCACTAGCACCAGAAGGCTGTTGGCTGGTGTGAGCCACCAGGGCTGGCTTTGGGCAGGCAGGGGGCTTGTCATGGGTATGTAGGGACAGGGTAGGCAGATGGAGCTCCCTGCTCCCCTCCAGAGCAAAGGGACCCGCCAGGGTGGCAGAGGATGAGCAGGGGGTGGCCGTGGCTGTGCCGTCTCCCCATGCACCTGCATTTCAGGCTGAGCCTGGGAGCCAGGATGCATAGGCTATAATCTCAGCTCTGCCATTGAGCTGCTATGTGACCTTGGGGTGAATCACTTCCTAGTTCCCTGCTCCCAAGTCCCTGCCCACTCCTGGCCCACCTTATCTCCTGGACCACGTGTTCTTATCTCCTACCGCCAGCCTGGGACTCGCAGCACTAGCTCCAATCTTGCCTGGGGCCTGCAGGCGCTCCAACAGTGGCAGTAGGCAGTCACTGAGCTGCTGGGAACGTGTGCTTCAGGGCCCCAGCACAGAAGCAATCCCGGCCACATGGCAGCTTCTGTGGGTAGCCAGCTCCACAGACTGCTGTGAGCATGGCCACAGCCCTCGTCTGCTAGCAGGCGTGTTAGCAAGCTGCTGGTCTGCTCCTGGGGAGAGACAGTAAGGCCCTGCAGCATGGGAGAGCTAAGTCAAGGGGCAAGATCACCCAGCTTGTCCCAGATCCCTGACCTGGAGCTGGATGGCTAAGCCCTCCTGGATGCCCCTGCTCTACCCCCACAGGCATCCCTTTGGCCTTGGATTAACCTACAGCCCTGCCACGCTGGGGTGGGGGCACAGAAGGATCTCCCATTCTCAGCCATCTCATCACTGCACTGTCCTTGTCTTGCTCCTCTTCCCCAGCCGGCGCCTACGTCGCACTGACCCTCCTAGGCTCCCCCCCCTCCTCAGTGGGACTCTCCAACTCCCAGCAAGACGCCAGCTCGTCAGGGGCTCCCCGGGTCATGCCCACACACCCCCCGCCGCCTCCCCCGCCACCACCGTTACCTCCGCCCCAGCGCATCACTGGACCCAAGCCACTGCAGGTAACCATGGGCCAAGGAGGGAGTGGGAAAGGGGTGTTGCTAGCCTGCTACACCCTGCCTGGGCTACCCTGCTGTGGGCCTGGCAGAGGAGAGGACGGGAAGGGGAAACCAGAGCTCTGCCCGTCTCGGTCCCACTTGACTGGTGCCCATTTTGACTTGCAGGATCCAGAGGTCCAGAAGCACGCAGCCCAGATCCTCCGAAACATGCTGCGACAGGAGGAGGCTGAGTTACAGGTACGATGGCGCTTCCCCAAGGCCCCAGGGGCGATGGGCGGGTGTCTCCTCCAATGTTGTGCCTGCCGCAGCACAGCTTTGGGGTCCATCTCTGCTTGTAACCCCATCCCCAGCCTGCTGCACCTGATCAGACATTTGTGCCATCGCTCCCAGGCTCCTGCATCTGTCTGTGGCTTGGCTGGGGGTTCAGAGGATGAGCCACTGCAAGCAGCTGCTTTTATGGCGCGTGGGCTGAGGGACTGTACTTTCTTCCTCCCCACCCTGCCGCTGTTGCCAGCCCCATGCCCTCACTCGGCGAAGCTCTCCCAGGCCACCAAGCAGAGCTCCCCACTGCCTGCGCAGTCGCACGCTCTCCTCACATGTCTGTGGCCCACTCTTCTTTGTCTCCTGCCCAGCGCTTCTGCGAGGTGTACAGCCGGCGCCCAGCCACCGGGCTGGAGGGTCAGATCGAGGGCGCCCGCCGCCGGGTCAGCCAGCTGCAGCTCAAGATCCTCCAGGAAACTGGCAGCTTGGTGGTAGGCAGCGGCGGGCAATGGACAAAACACTATGATTTTGCATTCAACCCCCCCCAGCACATGCTGAAGTGGGAGCAGAGCCAGGACTGCTCCCCAGGGTCCCAGCTGCTGCCCCCCCCCCGCATCCCCTCTGCTTTCCCTGTGGGGTCTTCTTGGTGTCGCTGGCTTTGTGCCTCCTGTGGTATCCATGGGTTCAGGGGCTGCCTGCGAACAGCTGCAGGACCGAATGCCTCTCCTGGTCCTGCAATTTAAGTCTCCAGAGAGCATCGCGGCTGGCTGGGTATTAGGCTGAAGGCCAGGCTGGCTGCAGGGAAGAGGACACCAGTTCAGCTGGGCTGGGCTGTTCTCTTGGGTGGTGACCCATGCTCTGGACCCCTGCCAGGGTCTGCTCCCTGCTCGCTGTGCCCTGCAGCTTCCTTCCCTCAAGGGGCCTGAAATCAGAGAAGTGGTTCTGCTATCGAGGGTGGCGCCCACCCATTTTGCCCCTGTTTCCCCACCGGCAGGGCGGGAACGATGTGACGACCCAGTGCGTCCTCTCGCTGCAGGACTGTGTACGGTTGAGCAGCGACCCGGGCTCCGCGGGGCTCCAGGTCACAGAAGGTGAGTAGAGGGTGCCTGGTTGGGTGTCAGCTGCCTTCTCCATATCCCCTCACTGGCTACCGGTGTTTCTCCCAGGTGTCAGGACCAGGCAGGCAGGAAGGGGAGACTGTGGGTTCGGGAGTCCAGGGTCCCAGTCCCTACCCAGGATTCTCATGAGCTAGAGCCGCCTCTTGATGGTGGGAGCCTGTCTTCCTCCCCTTGGGCCCAGAGCTGGAGTCCCGGTGGGGCTGCGTGAGCCCAGGCCACCTACCATCAGCCCAGCTCTGTATTCTCCACCAGTCTTCAAGCACCCAACTCTCATCTTCCATTGCCTCTGCTCATGCGTCATCTCCTTTCCAGGCCGCCTCTCCCTGGACTCTCAGGATGGCGACAGCGGCTTGGACTCTGGCACGGAGCGGTTCCCCTCGGTGAGCGAGGTGAGGGCCGTGCTGCCAGGGGGTGGGTCACAGCTCCGTGGCTAAAGTCTTTGAATTTGTGCCTTGGGTTTTGTAAGCCAACCTGGTTTCCCCTGCACACACATGCAGCCCTTGCGTGGAGGCTGGCAGTCCCCTGAGGAGCAGGACCCTGGGAAAATGGATGTGCCCGTTGGAATTGGTGCAGCCGGGGGCAGTTCATGGACCTGGAAATACCTCCCCAGGATGGGCCAGCTGGGTCCTGGCTCCGCAGGGCAGAGCTGAGGGGGATTGGGTGCCTTGGCTCTGCCTTTCTTCCCTCGGATGTGCTGGACAACTCTGATCATAGCTCTAACTCAGAGTTTCCCAGGCTCCTTGTGCTCATATGGCATCGCTGCCATGTCCCAGGGATGCCTTCAGTTACTGACTTGCATCCCTGGCTCCTCAGCATCATGCTCTCAGAGGAGCCAAGCTCTGCTTCCCCAGTCAGCACAGGTCCTCTGATCTGGGTGCATTGGAAAGCCTCACTCTTGTCTGGGCATTTGCAAGGGGCCTCAAACTCCACCCTGGGGTTATAGAGCAGTCAAGCCCAGCAAGCAGCAGAGGCCAGAGAGCGAAGCCTGCTGGGTACCACTTATGGGGGGAGTAGAGGTGGAAGGAGGCTTGTAAGAGGGTGCCTGGCACAGAGGCGTGGGGGAAAACCCCCAAGTGTGGAGACAGCAATGAAGACAGGCCAGGAGCTGAGTTGGCACCAATTGGACTGTCTGTCCAATTGGTGCCAGTACTTTTACACTGGGTAGGTCTGGAGGAGGGGTCCTGCAATAGTAGTGGGGCAGGGAGCAAGAGGGGGAGGCCTTCATTTCAGACCAGCTGAGTCATCCTCTGGCACCTGCCCCCTCCCTGATCACGCCGTCGCCCCCTTGATGCTCTCATCCCGAGCAGATCTCCCTGAACCGCAACTCAGTCCTGTCCGACCCCGGCCTCGACAGCCCGCGAACGTCTCCCATCATCACCTCCAAGATGTTCCAGCATCACCGCCGGCAGGGCTCAGATACGCCCTTCGCACCCTCCACAGAGCAGGTGGGACTAGGGCAGAAGCATGGGGGAGCGCACTCCCTTCTGCTCTTCCAGGTGGGCCTGGGTCAGGCCAGCTGCCGGAGATGAGTTGGGCAACTGGGGAGGGCGTTCTGTGCCCTCTAGGTCATGCCTGGCCCTCATGACCCACGATGGCACCATGCTGCAAGTGGCGGTGTGAGATGCCCTCCCCTCTGGACCACCGAATGGGACAACTTCCTGGTCCCATCCTGCTTCTGTCTCCTCCAGGGCTCAGACCGGACACTGCGGCCTCTCATCATTGGCCCCGAGGAGGATTATGACCCAGGCTATTTCAACAACGAGGTAGCGGCTCCCGAGACATTCCCACCTCCATGTTCTGTCCCAGCGGCCACTCAGGGGTGGCGCAATGTGTTCGCAGATCCCACCTCCTGCCCCCCGTGTTGGTGGCCAGGCGCCCTGCTGGCAGCCCTGCAGACACAAGCAGAGATCTGTGGGGGCCTCATCTTGGCTAGGGGAACCAGCCCGTGTTGAGCTCTACCATGCTGCAGCTAACCGCTGCCAGCTGTCCAGCTGGCGGGGCAGTCCAGCGACCGAGGGCAGCTGCCTCATGCACTTGTCCTCTGTGTTGACCCAGGTGCCCCCACCATGTCTCAGCACGTTACTCTGTGTGTGCTGCCATCTCATACGAGGCCTTGCATTCAGGAAAGAGAGTCCTTGTCCTTCCCCTGTAGCCCTTATCTGCATTGAGTACTGCCCCAAATGGCAGGCCAGGGTAGGCAGAGCGGCTACGATGGCCCCAGGGCTGGCTAGACTGGGAGGGTTGTGGCTGGGGTGCCTCCCACTGGGCTCTGAGCTGCGGCAGTGTCACCAGCAGAGGGAGGAAGAAGCTGGGGATTTGGCATGCTGCAACTCAAGGGAGCCCTTCCTGGGGCTGGCTGTGTGCCTCAGGCCTCTTGCCAGCTCAAGTATCTTTCACTTTCCCTCCCTGCACAGTGTGACAGCCTCTTCCAGGACCTGGGGAAGCTGAAATCCCGGCCGGCTCACTTGGGGGTCTTCCTGCGGTACATCTTCTCCCAGGCGGATCCCAGCCCCCTGGTGAGAGAGGGGTCCCCCCTGGCCAGCCCCTCTGGCTGCTGCTGACCTGCCCCAGGTCACGGGAGGTTGTGGCAATGGCCCTGCCGTCCCTACGACAATAGTTTGGGGGGGGGGGGGGGGGGGG
>NW_017728960.1:1104332-1111353 GCF_001723915.1 Gavialis gangeticus
GGGGGGGGGGGGGTGGTGGTGACTCCTGGTTTGATCTTCCCCAGAGGACTGATCTGTTCAGGGCAGGGGAATTCCCACCTGGGGGCCAAACGGTGGGACCACTCCAGCTGAAGGCAGTGCTGGGCTGGGGGCCTGGCTTGGTAGGCAGGGCAGTGCATTTCCCACCCCTCCCTCGTGGCCCACGGTGGGGGCATTGGTGCCAACGCTGCTGTCATCTGCAGCCCTGGGCGCACTTGTCTGCATTGCTGCTAAGCAGTGGAGACCTCCCAGTGTGGGGCCAGTGCTCAGCCTGCCACGAGGGTCCACAGGGCCACACAGGTGGGGCAGGGTGGTAGCGCAGTGTGGGATGCCTGTGCCGGTGCGACAGCCCTCCAGCCCCTGCCACGGTCTCTGCGCGCTTCTCCGTCCTTCTTTCTAACCTGCCTCACTCTCGTCTGCGCCCTGCTCCTCCTGCCCCGCAGCTCTTCTACTTGTGCGCCGACGTCTGCCAGAAGATGAACCCCAAGGAGTCCCGCACGCTGGGCAAGGATATCTGGAACATCTTCTTGGAGAAGAACGCGGTGAGGGTGGGAGTTGCTCAACGCCTGCCTGGAGCTCCCCTCCTGCGGGGGAAGGCAGGGGCGGCCTGGAAATGGCCCTGGGTTGTCCTGCCTTGAGCATCCCATGGGCTGTGCAGACGCAGGCTTCAGCAAGGGAATAGCATAGGTGGCAGTGAGAAGGGCTGACACAAGTGGTAGCTGCTTCTGTCACTGAGCTAGCTGTCTCTGGGCAAAGACCCGGGTAGCAGCCTCACTTTGGCTGAGTGACCCAGGCTTGCCAAGGTCCCCATCCCCTGGGGTTTCCTCTAGCTACCCAGGGTTTTTAGCCTGCTGCTTAACAGAGACAGCAGCTGATGGGGATCTGTTTCTCGTGGGTGAAATTCTGAGCCAATTCCCTGCTGAGGGGCAGTCGCACGGGTTTGCCCTGAAATCCTGTTCCCCGGTGCTCATCCCCTGTGGCCTGGGCGCAGCCTGGCTCCGGGGGGAGCTTGGGCAGGATCCTGCCCAGTCACAGATGCGAGCAGTGGAAGGCGCTGCCTGTTGGCTGCATGGGTAACTGTGGTTCAATAACAGTGGGGTCCAGATGAGCAGACACGTGACTGTTTTTTGGTTTTTTTTAAAACTCCACAGGCACTGAGGGTGAAGGTGGCTGATTCGCTGTTGCTGGAAATAGGTGAGAGTCTGTCAGCCTGTGTGCAAGATGCATGCTCCTTGGCTATGCTTCCCCTTTGGTGCAGCGCCGGGAGGGGGGCTATCTGCACAGCAAGTCTTGCAGATATCTCCCCCTCCCTTTTATATTGTCCCCACCCCCTGGGGAGGAAGTGTCTTGTGATAAGATAAGGTGGCAGGATGGCTAGGTGCTGTGACTCATCTGGGGACGTGATTTCAGTTGTGCCCATCAGGGTCTGTAAATGGGGCTGACATTTCTGTTCGCATTTGGGGGTGGGGGGCGAATAAAGGCTCTAACTGAGATCGGGGCCCCTAGTGCCAAGTGTTGCGTAGTCAGAGTGAGATGGTCCATGGGTCCAAGCTGCTGAGTGCACCCCAGTGCAGCAGGGGCTGAGCCCCCAGGGGTTGGTCAGCTGGCTTGGTGGCAGGCTGTGTGCTTCCCTGGAGCTGCCGTCACACCCAGCCATCTCTGCGCACCCCACGCCATCGAGGGATAGCAAGTCAGGGGCTCACCTCTCTCTTCCTTGCCCTTGCCGGCTGCAGAGTCTCGCCTGCGAAACGGGGAGGACGTCCGGAGCGCCCTGTCCGAAGCCCAGGACACGGTGATGCCTGAGATCCAAGAGCAGATCCAGGACTACAGGTAACCGTGTTGCCCACTCTCCTGCTGCTGCCTGGGAGCTAGCTTGTCTCAGCATCCCATGCCCCCTCCAGTGCCTGCGTCGCAGAGGCTCTCAGCCCTGACCTATGCCCATCTGTCCTCAGGACGAAGCGCACCATGGGGCTGGGGAGCCTGTATGGTGAGAACGACCTGATGGACCTGGATGGGGACCCCCAGAGGGAGCGGCAGGTGGCAGAGAAACAGATCACCCAGCTGGGTGACATCCTGTAAGTGCCCTGAGGCAGCCAGGCTACATCCCCGGGGGTCAGGCTCTGGGACCTGAGTGGGGTGGAACTGGGGTTTGCAGTCGGCCTGGGTTCGAGGGAAAGCGGGCGTGTGAATGAGGTTGCGGGGAGGGCAGTCCACCTGCTCCCATGTGCCTGCTTTGGGGTGGGCTGAATCAGGCAACAAAGGCTTGTTCCCAGGTGCTGCCTCTTCTCACCCCATGTCCTTCCTTCTCACCCCAGGTCGAAGTACGAGGATGATAGGAGGTGAGTGGCTTTGGAGCCGGTGACCATGTGCACAGACGTGCCAGGGCAGCACAGAGGTTTCCGTGCTTAGGGGCACTAATAAAAGCCACCTGCTTCCACCGCTGGGTCCCAGCCTCCCTGCCAAAGCTGCAGCCCCCCATGTGCCCCAGATTTGGCAGCAGAATCACTTTGCCTCCCCCCATGCAGGAGCCCTGCTGGGGCATCAACACAGTGCAGAACAGATCACATGCCTGGTGGGAGGGTTGGCTGTATGTTTGACCCCCTTGACACTGAACCTGCTCACCTGAGTACGACTAGCTCGTGTGGGCAGAAGCTGCCAGGTCCAGGCCCCAGCTCACCCTGTAGCACCTGGACATGTCTATAAGGACTCTCCTGTTGGCAGACACAAAGCCTTGGGTGGCTTTTGGCAGGGGTTATAAGCAGCATCCCTAGAGCAGCCCGGGCATAGCTGCACCAACAGGGCCTCTAATCCTGTATCCAGCGCTGCTCAGGCCCTGTCCTCTGTGCCACAGCTGACTCCCATGGTGCAGGCAATGGCCCCCCTGCGAGCACGGCCCTGGGTCCAAGCTGCAGCACGTGGCTCCTTCTCTTGCAGCTCCCCCATGGCCTTTGCCCTCCGCACCTACGTGACCCACGCAGGCATCCGTGGGTCAGAACCTCGTCCTGCCAGCACCAGCGAGAAGTCCCAGGCCCTCCCAGACAAGGACAAGTGGCTGCCTTTCTTCCCCAAGACAAAGAAGGTTGGTGAGGTGCCATCTCCCCAGGCCCAGCTCATTGCGATGCTCTCCCGCAGTCTCCCTGAGCCCCAGCTCTCTTGGCACACACATCTGTAGCTGCTCAAGCCGGGCCAAGAGCTGAGCACCCCTCAGGCATCCCCTTGCAGCATTCTGGCTCTGGCTGAGGGTCTGATGTCCTCCCCTGGAGAGGAGGATGTCTCTTGGGGCTTCTGTTCCTGGAAGATCCAGTTCAGACTCTTTCCAGCTCCCTAGCACATGGGCTGGGATCCGCTACCAGCCACGGGCAGGGCACAGTGGGCACGAACGCAGCCCCGTGGTGTAACCAGCTTGGAGGGTAAAGATGCTGCTCGGGTAGATGCTCTGTGCTGGCAGCCCTTGGTCTGGGTGATGCGCGTGCGCGCGCGCGCGTGTGTGTGTGTGTGTGTGTGTGTGTGCCTGTTACACTGGGCTTCTTCCATGAGAACTGGTATGCATGCATGTGTGTGTGTGTGTGTACATTGCTGCCCCCTGCTGGGTGGAACCAGGATGGTGTATCCTAGGCCCTATACAGCTAATTGGGGAGTCTCCTTTAGCTCAAGTTTTAGCAGCTTGAGGTTCCCAAGCATCCGGGGCCTGTCCTACTGCCGGAGGGGGCAGCATCATGACTGACAGAGTGGGACTGGCTGGTCTTCCTTTCCTGTCCGCTTGTGGCAGATTTTGTCCCCAGGGCACATGGCAGCACATTAGTGAGTTGCCTGGGGCTTTGGAGTGAGTCAGTAGTACATCAGGGGCTAGGGAGTGGACATGGGCTCTGGCCTGGCCCCTGGATGCTGGCTGGTGCTTCTCTAATCCCTGCCTCATGTCTCAGCAGAGCAGTGGCACGAAGAAGGACAAGGACACGATGGAGGACAAGAAGCGTAACCCCATCCTCAAGTACATTGGGAAGCCCAAGAGCTCCTCCCAGAGCAGTGAGTGCAGGGGCCATGGGGCAGCTTGGGGGGCAGGGGGGGACCTGCAGGAAGGTCCATGGGGCAGCCATGTTCTCCTTGGGAGTTGCTCTCTTGCCGGTGGCCTTTGACAGGGTGTCCCACTCCTGGAGATGGTGCAGCCCCTTGCCTCAGGGCTGTCCCTCTTTCCACCTGGCTGCAAGTGGATCCAGGTTTGGGAGTCCAAGGCCTTGTCTGTGTTGGGGTTCAGCTGCAGTGCAAGCCCCACGTCTAGCTGGGGCCTTGTGCTGATCTCGGAGTGATGTGTGCCACAGCAGGCATTGATCTCTGTGACCCAAAGTTCCTAGGTCTGGGCTCGGTCTGTGCTGTGAGGAGGGGTCCCAGACCTCCTCATTGCAGAGCCCACATCTGCCCAAGGCCTGTCCACCTGCCTTCAGCCTTTCCCCGCTTGTCGGAGGCTGCAGCAAAACCCTTCAGGCTTCCCAGCCAGGGCAGATGCATGATTTCTCCCTCACCTACACTCCCCTTCACCTTAATTCAGTCATGTGCCCTCCCTCCAAATATGCCCCCCCAACGGGCACAGTGTCTGCAGCCAGTGCCAAGTTCTGCAAGCCCAGCTGCAGTCTTGCTCATCCCTACTGAGCTGGGGCCTGGCACCAGCACTGGTTCGCTCTGCTCTGTGCAGCATCAGCTGGGAGGCTCCTGGTCTCCAATGGCTGTGGCCACCAAGACCAGTGGGAAGGAGGAGGCTGGGGCGGGAGTGTACCTCTGAGGGGGGGTCTTGGATAAAACCAAGCAGGTTGTGTGCCAAGGCGCAGTTGGTTTTGCACAGAAATTGGAGACTGGGCTAAGATGCCCCCTGAGAAGTGTGTCAGTGTCCAGTGCCACCTGCAGCTGCCAGGCTGCCCAGGTGGTAGGTCCCTGGGGTGGGGGGCGAAGCATCTGTGTGTCCCCCATCGCTGCTCTCCCTCCATCTCCTTTGCGTTCTCATGCCGCAGCCTGCACCCTCCTCTTCAGTTGCCAGAGCACCGAGCCGACTTGACATCTCATTGTTTTTTCCTTTCAGCATTTCATGTCCCCTTGTCCCCTGTTGAAGGTAAAAGGCCTCTTTTATTTTACGCTGCATTTCGCCTCATTTCGATTTCCTTTCCTCTGTTGCTCTATCAACAGGGCCCTTCCCTTGAGGGCTCTGACCATGGGGTGGGCGCCGGGACAGGCAGCATGGCTGGGCCCCCGGGTTCGGCTCCTGGCTCTGCAGGGGGAGGCATGGGGGAAGGGTGGGGTTGCTGTTTTGGGGGAGGGGAGCTGCAGTGCTACCCTAAACCCCAAAAGCACCCCCAGCTTCAGCTAGCTTCAGACCAAACAGGGGGGCCTTCCCCCACCCTGCTACAGCTGTCAGAGGGGCTGGGTTGCAGCGTGCAAAGGGGTTCATGAGTCTGGTGTCCTGAGGGTCCCTGTGTCCCTCCAGTCAAACCCGGCAATGTGAGGAACATCATCCAGCACTTTGAGAACAACCAGCATTACGAGTCGCAGGAGCCTGGTACGCAGCGCCTCTCCACTGGCAGCTTCCCCGAGGACCTGCTGGAAACCGACAGGTAGGGGGGCTTGGCGCCGCGGCTGCAGGGGCCTTGGGTCGCAGGGTGGCCATGCACTGGCCTCGGGTGCCCCCGAGTTCCTGCCACCTGGATGAACTCAACTCGCTTCTCCAATGCAGCTCTAGGTTGGAAGTGAAGCTGGGCCGCTCGGAGAGCCTGAAGGGCCGGGAGGAGATGAAGAAATCACGCAAGGCCGAGAATGTGCCGCGCTCCCGGAGCGACGTGGACATGGACGCGGCGGCAGAGGCAACACGGCTACATCAGTCAGCCTCATCTTCCGCCTCTAGCCTGTCGACGAGGTAGGAGCCCACGGGTGAGATGGGGGCCCGTGTGATGTGTGGCTCCCTCAGGGAGCCCCCGGCTGTGCTATGCTGTACAGCGTGTCGGCCAACGTCAAGCCACTCCTGTCTCTTCTCAGATCACTGGAAAACCCCACGCCTCCCTACACGCCCAAGATGGGGCGCAGGTGAGTGCTGTTGCCTGTGGCCACGGCAGGGCTCTGGGCCCAAGCCAGGGGCTGACCCCCTCCACCCCTCTCTGCCATCCTCCCAGGAGTATCGAGTCTCCCAACCTGGGCTTTGGCACGGACTCCTTCCTGCCCCACCTCCTCGAGGATGATCTGGGCCAGCTCTCGGACTTGGAGCCGGAGCCGGACACGCAGAACTGGCAGCATACGATGGGGCGGGAGGTCACGGCCTACCTAACGCAGAAAGAGATCGACCGGCAGGAGGTGATCAATGGTGAGGAGTCCTCGGCACCCAGTGGGACCCCAAGGCCCAGAGGCTGCCCTGGGGGAACACCAAGCTGGCTGCAAGGGGCTGAGTTTGGCCAGGAGGGTGTGTGGCAGATGGGTCAGGTGGGGGAACCACAAGCAGGCAAATAGGACAAGGCGTGGGGGAAAGTCAGGTTGGAAATTGCAGCCATAGGGGCAGGCAGGGTCCGACCAGCGCTTTGCATAGCCGAGAGGGCAGTTTGCTGTAGGCCAGGAAGAGTCCCCAGGGGAGCCTGAAGCACTGGCCCGTGCCTGACCCCTCCTCTCTCTCCCACACCCGGAACAGAGCTCTTTGCCACAGAGGCATCTCATCTGCGCATCCTCCGGGTCCTGGATGTCCTCTTCTACCAGCGGCTGAAGAAGGAGAGCCTGCTGTCACGGGAGGAGCTGGCACTGCTCTTCCCCAACCTCCCAGACCTCATCGAAATCCACAGTAAGACCCTGTGCACCTGGGCTCCCTGCCAGGCACCCTAGGGGCATTCAGGGTGCAGCAGCGTAGGTGGAGCGTGGGGCCCAAGTGTCTCATTGCAGCACCTTGGCTGCTTTCTTGGCTTTCTCATTCCCTCCCGCCTCCCTGCGCCGCGGTGGCCTCGTGTGCGGTGAGCTGGAAGCCTCTGCTGCTGCCGGGGCCTAG
>NW_017728960.1:1116353-1122498 GCF_001723915.1 Gavialis gangeticus
GGGTGCAGCAGCGTAGGTGGAGCGTGGGGCCCAAGTGTCTCATTGCAGCACCTTGGCTGCTTTCTTGGCTTTCTCATTCCCTCCCCCCCTACCCCCTAGCTCCTCCAGAAGCTGGGGCTGGAAGCAGCTCATTGCATGAATGGTCCTGCCCCAAGGGCATCCACCAGTCACTGAGCTGAGGGCCCCCAGGCCCCAGGGCCTGATAAGGCAGGAGGAGGAGGTTGCAGGAGTGTGGTGGAGAAGCCAAGCACTCGCAAGTGATGCAGGCTCTATAACCTCAGGGTGGGGACGTGACCCTGGTGCCCTGGATCAACAAGGGGCATTTGGAGCCCTAGAAGCAGAGGCCTTTCCCTTGGCAGTGTCGCCTGCCCTGCTCCCTGGTAACACACGGCTCCAATCCCCTCCTTCTGTCCAGATTCACTCTGTGAGTCCATGAAGAAGCTGCGGGAAGAAGGACCAATCATCAAAGAGATCGGGGACCTCATGCTGTCCCGGGTGAGTCGGGCAGTGAAGGCAACAGGCTTCTGGCCCTGGGGTACAAAGGGTGCAGGAAACGGGGCTTGCAGGCAGGGGCACTTGTTTGACAGCGAGACTGAGTTGGGCATTCATGTGCCTATGGACAACCAGAGTGATGAGCTCTGGGAGGGAGTGGTGGCCTCACAGCTCTGTGTTCCCCCCGCACTGCTGTATGTCCCACATCTGGAGCCACAATGACACAACAGGTGCCTGAACCCACTCTATCCCCCTCCGCAGTTCGATGGGCCAGCACGCGAGGAAATCCAGCAGGTCGCAGCCGACTTCTGCGCCTACCAGTCCATCGCCCTGGAGCTGATCAAAACCAAGCAACGCAAGGAGACCCGCTTCCAGATCTTCATGCAGGTATCTCCTCCCCCCCACCCCCGAGCGGTTTCTCCCCAGCCCCTCCTGACTTGGTGTGTCTGCCCTCTCCCTGCTTCCCCGGGAGTCCTGCTTCCTCTGACTGCCTCTTTGCCCTGCCCCAGGAAGCCGAGAGCAACCCGCAGTGCCGCCGGCTGCAGCTCAAGGACCTGATCATCTCTGAGATGCAGCGTCTGACCAAGTACCCACTGCTGTTGGAGAACGTCCTCAAGCACACGGAGGGTATGGGGTGGCGTGGAGGGCAGGGGGATGCCTGAGCCCCACTCAGGCTTCTCACTTAGCTCAATACGTCCAGGCAGAGAGACCTGCAGGGGCTGGGCTATGGGAGGCGAAGTCCCCCCTCATCTCTGGGGGGAGCAAATAGGGTCTATAAAGCCATTGTAGAGGAGGGCATGTACAAGGGGCAGCTGGAGCCCCCCACCTTGGCTGCAGGGCAGCGGACCAGGCTGGGTGCAGGGCAAAGTGCAGGCCTGATCCTGGGCCCTGGCTCTGGGAGCCTTTTGATTGTATGGGAGTGTTGAACCCCACCATGCCATATGCACTCCGTTTCTGACCACCCCTCTCACCCCCAGGCAGGACCCCAGAGCATGAGAAGCTGAGCCGTGCCCGGGACCAGTGCCGGGAGATCTTGCGGCACGTGAACGAGGCGGTGAAGCGGGCAGAGAACCGGCATCGGCTGGAGGCCTACCAGAAGCGTCTTGATGCCACCTCGCTGGAACGAACCAGCAACCCGCTGGCAGCCGAGTTCAAGGTAGCACCCACTATGGGGGCAGGATGGGACAGGCTTGACTCTGACCCTGCCCTCCCCGGGGAGAGCTGAGCATGGGCTCTGTTGCCCCCACAGAACCTGGACCTCACGTCCCGCCGCATGATCCATGAGGGGCCCCTGAGCTGGCGCGTCAGCAAGGACAAGACCGTGGGTACGTACCCACCCGCAGCCGGGAGCACGGACCAGCACTGCCCCCATCCCCCTGGGTCCATGCAGGCTCCTGCAGACAAAGGAAAAGGGGAGCATGGGGAAAGAGCAACAGGTATGACAGGGAGGAAGTTTTCCCTCCTGCCCATTTGTGGGGGCTCCTCTCTGCAGCCAGCCCAAACAGAGCCTGCAGTCCAGCCCTGCCTGAGATCCACGGCCCTCTGATTCCCCTGACCCTCATTAGAGCCCAGCTCCTGCAGCCTGAGCTTGAGGGCAAAGGCAGCTCCATTCACAGCCGGTGTCAGGAGGCTTTTATCCACTATGCATCACTGCTCTACAGACACCCCAATTCCAGGCTCTGTAGACTGGCCCTGGGGGCTCGGGGCTGCAGCAAGGAGCTGCCCCTCTGCTAAGCATGAGGCAGGCAAGGGTTGCATCTCCAGGGCCTGGGGAGGTCCCTTGTTACCCCCGGAGAGGAGTCTGGTTGACTGGGTTGGGTAAAGGAGACAAAAGGGGTTCAGGACAACAGCCCTTTTGACTTCCACGGAGAGTTGGGGGCTGAAGGGAGGTCGCTAGTCCCAGCTTGGTATCGGCAGGGTGGAGGGGGGCACAGCCTGGCTCCTTCCCCAGCTGCTGGCTGGAGAGCAGCCTCCTCCCAGGGGAAGCCCTGGCTGTGACCGGAGGAACGTGGGGCATCGGCAGCACCGTGGCCCGAAGGCACCTTCTGAGCTGGACCCTCTCTCTCTGCCCGCCCCGTGCAGATCTGCATGTGCTGCTGCTCGAAGACCTCTTGGTGCTTTTGCAGAAGCAGGACGAGAAGCTGGTGCTGAAGTGTCACAGCAAGACGGCACTGGGCTCCGCCGACACCAAGCAAACCTTCAGCCCCGTCCTCAAGCTCAATTCGGTGCTCATCCGCTCCGTGGCCACAGGTAGCGGGAGCCCCGGGGGGCAGCCTGTGCCCAGCCATGCCCAGCATATGCCAGGGTGTCTCCCTGGCAGTGGACTTGTGGGGTGGGACTTTCAGCCCAGTCCTGCAGGCTGGGGACACACCAGCCAAGGAAGCGGGAAAGCGATAAGACCCCCCAAGGAAAGGGGTTGGTATTGTTCATCAGCTGCTCCCCCCAGCGCCTGTCCCAGGGGAACAACAGACAGCCCTGGGTCCAGGCCAGGCTCAGGGAGGGGCCGCATCCAGGGGTCGTGCAAGATGCCTGGCCCTTGCTGCAGCGTCCTCATGTCCACTTGCTGCAGATAAGCGAGCCCTCTTCATCATCTGCACCTCGGAGCTGGGACCCCAGATCTATGAGCTGGTGGCGCTGACGTCCTCGGAGAAGAACGCGTAAGGCTCAGGCTGCGCCCACGTAGGGCAGGACAAGAGATGGGGGGCCGGTGGGGATGCAGGTTGGGATTGAGGGACAAGGGCTGTCCTGACCCACGCCAGGGGCGTGACAGGCTCTCCCCTGCGCCTGGCAGGTGGATGGAGCTGCTGGAGGAGGCCGTGCAGAGTGCCATGAGGAATGCCACCTTCCCCCCGAAGCCCCGGGCGCAGGAGCCCACGCACAGGCCAGCCCCATCCAGGTGAGGATCACCCTGCTTGGGACTCCTGGGACTCACTCGGCATGCTGAAGGGCCCTGGTCAGGCCAGATTTGTGCCAAGGGCTCCCCCACTAACCTGTCTCGTCCCTGCCAGCCTGGTGCTGCAGGACACCGAGGGCTCCCCGCTGCTGGCACAAAGCAGCAGCTCTGGAGCGGAGATGGAAGAGGTCTCTTCAGGTAAGTCCCCCCGTCCCCTGCCTGGGGTCCAGCAGCAGGTTCTGCCCCTCCGAGGAGCCTGGGTCTGGGCAGCACGGACCAGTGTGGATGGTGCCCAAACCCACCACTCTGTTCCCTCTCACCCCACTCAGTGGACAACAACCCCGGCGACTTCCTGGGCAAGGAGAAGCCCCCACTGCAGCAGGAGGAGCCCGAGGCAGAGCGCAGTGAGGGCATGGCAGGCAAGGAAGAGGAGGAGGAAGAAGAGGAACTGCCTGCAGCTCCTGTGCCTGCCCTGCCCCCCGCGGAGCCGGACGACGTTCACCCGCAGCGGCCAGAGCCAGATATGCACCTCGCCCTGCTGGAGCCGGCACTTGGGAAGGGGCTGGCCGAATCAGCCCTGGCAGATGGTGAGCTGCACGGCCAGAAATGGGCCTGGTGCAGCATCCGGGGTGGGCTGGCACAGGACGGGACATCAGCAGGGCTGGGACAAGCCTTTCACCCTGGCACAAATGCTCCCATCCATGGGGCTCGCAGCAAGGGGTGGGTTGGGTGCTCAGGTCCCAGCCAACCTGCCCGTGCTCATGCTCTCTCCCCTGGCAGTGGAGAACCTGCGGCACCTTCTGCTGCGCAGCCTCCTGCCCTGCCGGGACCTGGAGCCTGAGGATGACCTGACGCCCACGCCCTCGGTCATCGGGGGCACCGTCCAGCCCTGGGATGCAGCACTGCCCTGCCAGGACCCTCCGGTGGAGCCCACGGGGCAGGAGGGCAAGATTCGCCCAGCAAGCGGTGGGACAGGACCTGAGCCCGGAGACTGGGTGGACGCAGGGGCCACGGAGGGAACATCCCCAGCAGGACTGCAGGAGGCAGAGATGTCCCCGAGTGCTGAGGGGCAGAGCGGGCTCAAGGTGGTGCGCAAAGGTAGGCCAGGAGGGTGACTTGGGGTGCAAGGGGGGGTCTCTCCAGGGTGGGCTGGGAGTAGGGTCAGTGCTCTCTCGTCTCTCCCAGCACCTGCTGATCACGGTGACCTGCATGCAACTGGGCTCTGGGGCTGTTTGCAAACCTCCCCCCATCTCTGGGCACAGCTGGTGACTGGGCTTTTGCTCCTTGCACCTGTCCATCACTCCCAACCCCCTTCCCCCCCCTTCCCTCTCTCTTTTCCCCCCTTCTTTTCCTGGTGTCTTTGCACAGCTGAGGTGGAGGGCACTAACCCAGCCATGCTCCTGCCAGGCGGCAACCAATCAGAAACTGCATTGCAGGAAGGAGGCAGAGCTAATGTAGATGGTAATGCCATTTTTGGGGGCAGGGGTTGGGAACGATCCCTATCCTGCCCCTGGGCGCTGTTTCCAGCTCTCCAGCACCATAAGCCCGTCTCTCCGGAGCCCTGTGCTGGAGCACAGCAGGCGCCCACAGGCTCAGTGCTAAGGTCCCGATCCCTGGCAACAACCAGGGGTTTGTGGTCAGGCCCCGGTTCTGAGCGGGTTGCTTCTGTGCCCCCCTGTCAGGGGTGATGCTCAGAGCATGGCATGATGCCTGCTAAGGTCCCGATCCCCAGCAGGATCCAGGGGTTTGGAGTTGGGCCCCGATTCTGAGCAGGTCCCTCCTTTGCCCCCTCTCGGGGGTGATGCTCAGAGCATGGCATGGTGCCCGTTGTTACCACCTGCCCAGCTAAGGGAACTTTGCTCCCCGCATCCCATGCTGCAGGCAACTACTTCTACGTCAGCATGCCGGCTGAGTCCTCCACGGAGCCCGAGCACCCCACGCCGCCCACCAGCCCCTCAGCACCCCCCTGCACCCACTCCCCAGCCTCCAGGAGGAAGGAGATGGGGCCCTGTCCCGGCAGCCTGGAGGGGCCCCTGGAGCCGCCCGCACCCGGCCTGGCTATCCGGGACGTGGACCTGATCTTCCAGGTCATCGAGCAGCTCATACTGAAGCTGGGGCAGCTGAAGGCGAGTGCTTCGGGCTGAGGCAAGGGGTCCTCAGGAAGGAGGTGGGGGGACGTGTCCTGCCCCCCGCTCATGCCCCCCTCCCACCCCATGTAGGATGTGGAGGCGGCCCACCAGGAGCTGCTGCAGTCGCTGGGGCAGGGTTCATCGGCCGACGCCACACCCGTGGGGGCTGCCGCGCCGGAGGCGGACGCATGGCCAGAGTGTCCCCCCAGCCCTGTAGGCAGCAGCCCCCCTGCCCGGAGGAGCCCACCGGCCAGCGAGCCAGGTAAGCAGGGGCTGGTGGAGAACACCTGCTGGCGGGGCTTTAGCCAAGCCCCACCTGTGCCTCAGTTTCCCCTGGGGATGGTGCCACTGCCCTACCCCACTCCCCATGTGTGTTCCAGGCTGCGAGGACCCCCGGTGAGACCCCCTTGAGCTGGACGCTCGGGAGCTGGAGCTGCCCCCATCCCCCAGGGGCCATGCAGCGGCAGGGGGAGCCAGAGCGGGGAGTTCAGAGAACTGGAACCGGGGGTCGGGGCGCCTCCCTGCCCCCCCTCTCCCCCGCATGCTGCCCACTGCCTCCCTCCCAGACTGTCTGTGCCCCCCTCTGCCGCATCTTGGGACTGCGGCCACTGCCGGGGCAGGCTGGGGGTAG
>NW_017728960.1:1122777-1127133 GCF_001723915.1 Gavialis gangeticus
ACCCCCTGAACAACCCGGGGTGAGGGGCAGCTGGGGTCAGCCCTGCCGCCCCTGCCAGGCCCTGGGTCAGGGGGTGCAGAGCTGGTGGGAAGTGCCCTGTGCCCTCCACATTGCCATCGGCTTCTGCATGGCCTTGCTGTGCTCCCTCCCCCTGTTTGCGGTGTGGGGGCCGGCGCAGGGTGTATAATCTGTTGGATTTTCCTCCTTTCGATGATAAAGAATTTTTTTTTTAAAGAAAAGAGCAAAATGAGTTCTTTTGCGCGTGGTTCTTCCTCCTTCAGGCCCCCCACGGGGCAGCCTGGGAACAGTCCTGGGGCTGCCAGCGCCTCCCCTATGCAGGCACAGACTGCTCCTCGTCCTTGGGGCCTTGCTTGGTGAGGGGGTCACGTGGCAGCATCAGTTCCTGGATGCGGGCAAAGGTCTCGCTCTCGGCTGGGAACTGGTTCTTCTGCAAGGGTGACAGAAGCAGGGGTGGGGAGGTGTGCTGCAACTTCTGGCCCTGGGGGCACCAGGCCCGGAGGTAGTGCCCATGTGGCAGGACTCACCCCCAGAGACAGGCGCAGCAGCCCTGTCTGCCCCTTGGCTCCCGTGCTGGCCTTGCTCCACTGCTGCTGCTGGTTCTCCACAGCAACCAGGAAGGCTCGCAGGCCCTGCTCCGTGATCTGGTTGCCTGGGTAGTCAGGGAGGTGGTGGTCAGGGTCCAGCAGGCACCCCGGAAGGAGCTGGGGGTTGTAGATCCCCAGTACAAGGAAAGAGCCCGGCCCAGGACAGGTCCCAGCTCCCAGCTGGTGCCCCCCACACTATTCCCCACAGGCTGCTTGACACGGGGGGGACACAGCCAGCTGGGCCCTGTACCCCCAGGACTCACGGGTGAGGTTGAGGTTGATGAGCACGCGGTTGCCCGGCAGGAAAACTTTCCCCTCGCGGTGCTCAGCCTGCTCCAGTAGCGGGTTCATGATCTCGGTGAGCTCTGGCACCTGCATGCAGCAGGAAGTAGGTCATGGCGCTGGTGCCCTCTGCTCTACCCAGCTGCTAATGCCCCCAGGCCTGGACTGGGTCTGTCCCAGGCTGAGGTGGGAGGCCAGGGCCACGGTGCCAGGCTGGGCAGGGCCCACTGACCTCTGGCTCCAGCGGCTGGTTGCGCTTTTCCTTGTTACCAGATTTGGCACCTTTCCCACGCACAATCTTCTGCTCCGGGGTGGTGAGCGCTGCAAGGAGATGCGGCCTGTTGCCACGTGGGCACCTGGCCAAGCCCCACCTACACACCAGGCTGGCGGCAGGGGGTTACAGACCCCCCACCCTGTGCTCTCCCAAGGGGCTGAGAGCCACAGCCCAGGCTTCCCCCGCATGATTCCTACTCTTCTTGGCCTGCTTCACGTCTTCCTTCTTGGCCAGCATGAAGGCTGGGCCGCTTGGGACCCCACCAAGGCTGGGGCTGCCCACCTGCCCCCGCTCCTCCTTCCTCTGCGGCTCCTGGAACAAGGGCGCAGCCTGTAGCAGGGGGCCGGCAAGCTGGGGGCTGCGCCATCCCTTGTTCTCCCCCCCAACCTGTGCCCATCCTCACTTTCTTCTTGGCCACATTCTTGCCCTGCTTGGTGGGCTGCAGCTTGTCGATGGTCGTGTTGCTGACCAGGCTGGACGGGCGGTCGGCTTTGACCTCGTGTCTCTGAAAGGTGGGAAGAGAGGGTTTCAGGGTGGAGCTCTGGACTGCCCCCCACACACAGACCCATGGGGCAAGCCCAAATGACCCCCTGGCACCAGGGGCCTGGCACCATCCTCACCACCCGGGAGCGCTCCTGGGACTCCTTCTCTAGCAGAAGCCGTCTCCTCTCCACCACCTCGGTGTGTGTCAGAGCGAAAGGCCCCAGCACCTGGCACAGAGTAAAGGCAATCAGGCCTGAAGTCCACCCCCAAGTGCTGCAAGGCAGGGGGGCAGCAGGAGACCGAGATGCCCACTGCTGGACTCACTTCAGCGAGCCTGGCTGCGCCCTTGTCCCCGATCTGGTTGTGTGCCAGTGACAGGGACAGCAGCGAACGATTGAGCCGCAAGCCCTGGATGGACAGGGATGGAGGGTGTCAGCCTGCAAGAGCCCATGCCCCCAGCAGACCTGGCCTTATCCCTCCACTCCCCACAAACCCCTCACCTGGGCGATGTGGTTGGCCCCCACATCCCCGATGTGGTTGAAGCTGAGGGTGAGCGAGACCAGGCTGCGGTTGGCGGTCGTCAGGGTGGACAGCGCCTGGCCCAGCTGCCAGGCAGCCGCGTCGTCAATGCTGTTGTTGCGCAGCGACACATGTGCAAGCCTGTGGGATTGGGTGGGAGTGCCATCAGCCCTGCTCCCCCAGCCCAGTGAGGGGGGTTTCCTTGTAAGAGGGGCATGCCCCCCCATCCCGGGACAACCCCGCAGGACCCCTGGGGCCAAGGCCACGCAGGGTCTAGCCCATGCCCTTCCCCAGTCCTGCCCTGGCCTCACGTGCTGTCCTCGGGGATCAGTTTGTAGAAGGAGCCCTCAGGCAGTGGGTTCCCTTCCAGGGACAGGGTCCTGCAGGGAGAACAGAAGCCGCCCGGGCTGTGGCCACCTCTGCGGTGAGCTGCCCCTGCTGCGAGCTTCCAGGGATGGAGGGACCAGCTCTCCCCTGGGCCCATCAGAGCCCTCAGGTGCCAAGAGCTGCAGGCTACAGCACCACAGCCCTTTGGTTTGTCTTCGTAATTAGTGAGAGGTTCATTGCCTTCCATGAAGACCCCTGCCCCGTGCCTGCCTTGCACTCACTTGAGGTTGGGGCAGCTGGGAAGGATGCTAACCAGCGACGACAGCAAGAGGTCCGTCAGGCCGACCTTCCAGAAGCTGCGGAGGGAAGCACAGCAGCCCGTTAAACCTGTGAGGCAACCGGTCCAGTGATGCTAGCCTTAGAAAGGGAAACTGAGGCACCCAGCGAGGTGGAGACTCGCCCCAGGTAAGGCGGGGCAAGCCGAGTTTCCTGGCTCCCTGCCCTGCTGATCACCCACCTCAGCTCCCCCCCAGCCCCATGTGCTGGAAGAGGGGCCCAGCTTGGCTGTCACCCCCACAACCCCTGGGCCGGGCCAGGTCTCTGCTAAGCCAGACCTGGTGCCAGGGGCACACCTCAGGGCCCTGCCCCACAGCACATGCCACTCAATGCACTCACTGCAGAGCCTGCAGATTGCCCAGGGCAGGCAGACACTTGCTGAAGATGCCCAGCATCTTGTCTTCGATCTTCCAACCTGCCGGAGGCAGAACAAGGCTACAGGTCATGGGAGGTGGGCAGCAGCCAGGCTGCTGCTACCTCCATCCACCCACTGCCAGTACCCACCACCTGGGCTGGGAACGTGGAAGCTGAGGGCTTAACCAGGTTCAAAAGCAGGTGGATACCTGCTTGGAGCTATTGAGGGGCAACTGGACAAAACAGATTTATGGTCTGACCCAGTACCTGGCAGCTCTTATGTGCTAAGGGCCTGGCCGGCGCAGGCCAGGGAGGCTCCTGATGCCAGCCTCGTGCAACACCTGCTTTCTGCAGTCACACAGCCCAGGAGCCTGGGGACAGCAGGGCACGGAGACCGCCCAGCCCGGTGTAGCCTGGAGCAGCAGCTGAAATGGCTAAAGCCCCAGGGCCCTGGCAGGGACAGTGCTGGGGCTCCCCATCCCCGTGCCAGCCCCATGCACTCCTACCGCAGCATCAGGGAGCTTCCAGCCAGTTCCCAGCAGCACGGCCTAGGGCTAGAGCTAGAGCATGTAGCATTCCCAGCACCCCGAGCAACCGGCTCACCTCGCATGAAGACCTCGCGGACGCTCTTGGGGTCATCGAGCTCCAGCTCGGTCTGGATGCGGGGCCGGAAGTAAGCGTACTTGCTCTGGATGTGGGTGGCACTGGCCTGGCCCTCCACAGCCTCTGGCTCCTCTGTGGGGTGGAATGGAGGCAGGGTCGGATCCAGCACCACCAGCAGTCGGCCTCCTCCGGGACCCTCCACTTCTCTGGGAGCTGGTTTGGCTTCGACCCGTCGCCAAAGCAGCCCCAGATCCAGGCCCTGTTCTGACCCCCTGCCCCGGCCTTGCTCCCCAGGTCCTCCACAGTGCTCCCAGCCCTGTGACAGCCCCCAGACCCCAGCCCCAGTGCCCAATGAAGCTGCAGGTGGGCAGAGCCTGGCCCAGCCTACCCCACTCACCCGGCAGCGAGACAGCGCGCGGGCGCACGGTGACGCGGGGGATGTAGGTGAGCCCGGCGCGGGCGCACAGCTCCGGGAAGTCCTGCTCCAGCAGCCCCGTGCACTGGTACTCCTCTGCCAGGGGGGCACGGATGTTATCCCAGCCCTTGACCCCACCAGCCCTATTCATGCATCAC
>NW_017728960.1:1128403-1150457 GCF_001723915.1 Gavialis gangeticus
TAGTGGCTGGGGATGTGGCTGTTCTTGGGCGAGTCGTAGTGGCCGGGGGGCACCGCGACGCCCTCCGCGCCCCCGGGGCCCGGCCCTGCAGGGGGAGAGACGGGGGGTCAGCACCGGGGGCCCCGATCCCTGCTCCACCTGGCTTGCCCCCGCGCTGGAAAGGGGTGGGGGTCCAGGCTGTACCGTGGGGCTGCGACGTGTCCGGCGCCGGCTCCGAGCCCCCGATCTCGGTGTAGGACATCTCGCGGCACGCGGGCGACTTCATCTCCATGTAGCTGCCCTCGGGCGCCTTGGCCAGCAGCACCGGCAGGTCCTTGATGGTGGCGTAGGGGTTCTCGCTGCCCAGCGAGCTGTCGCTGCCCCGCGATGCCTCCCGCACGCAATCTGGGGGCACACGGGATGGCTTGATCTGGGCCAGGTTTCTGGCTTGCAGGGGGGACAGGGGCTTGCGACCCCCACTCCCTGCCCAGCGCCAAGGGGGTTTGGGCGCCCCCGGACCGGTACCTTTGCTGTAGAAGTGCCGCAGGCCGTTGCTGTAGCTGTAGCTGTAGCTGCGATCCATGGGGCTGCCCCCTGCAAGGGAAAGAAAGAGAGGGGCTGCGGGTGCGTAGGCACCCCAGGACTGGGAGGGGAACCCAGGCGCCTGGGCACCTTGCTCCATGCACTAGCCCCCTGCTTCCCTCCACAGCCAGGAGAGGAGCCCAGGTGTCCAGGCCCCATGCCCTAGCCTGCTCCCAGCCCTGGGAGAGGAATGCAGACGTCCGAGTCTACCTGCTACACCTCGCTCTGCCCCCCTCCAGCGCTGAGCAAAGACCCCAGCAGTCCTGAGCTAACCCCTGGGTCGCACTGCCTTGCAGCAGGACGGCCTGATCCAGCCAGGCTTACCCCGGTCCCAGGGGCTCAGCGCCGGCGTGTGATGCTTCCAGTCTGCTGGCAGTGTGGCGTTGCCCTCGGGGCCGTAGCCTGCCGGGCCCTCGCGCTCCTTCATGCTGGAGAACATCTGGGGCCCGGGCACCTGTCGCCGAGATGGCAGCCGGGATCAGCAGGCCCCGAGGCTGCCAGGTTCCCCAGGGCAGTGCCGTGACCAGCGCCAGGCCTTACCTTGAGGGAGCTGGCCCGGTCCTGGGTGCCGGGAGGCGGGGGCGTGCGGGTGCACTGCGACAGCGTGTGGTAGCTGGGGTTGGAGTAGTAGTGGGTGTAGCTGGGCGGTACATCTGCATCATGGGGAGAGACGGGTCATCCCCATCCCACAGCTCTAACCACTAACCCTCCCTCCCCCCCAGAGCAGGGGGTGAGCCCAGGCATCCAGGCTCCAGGCCCCAGTCCAGGCCGTGCCATGGGGACGGCTGCCCCAGCCTCACCTGGTACGACATATTCGGAGCTGCCAGGCCGGCCCACGGTGTAGGCCGCGGCCAGGGGCCGGACCTCCTTGCCCTTCTGCCAGTGCCGGTAGTAGAGGAAGAGTGTGGCCAGCACCAGCAGCAGGGTGGCCAGGACCACGATGCCGATGATGGCGCCCAAGGAGCTGTAGCCCGCTGGAGGCGTGGGCTCCACCGTGAGCGGGTGCTCAGGGTCCACTGGGCACCGGCGAAAGACAGGAGCCGTGAGTCCCGGCTCCCACCCTTCCCCATCTCCAGCCGCTGCCCCTATTCCCCTGCCACAGCCAGGCAGAAAACCCAGGCATCTGGGCACTACTCACGCATCTCGCAGCGGGGGCCGGTCCAGCCTGGCATGCACTGGCAATGCCCGGTAGCGGGCTCGCAGGTGCCATTGTGGAGACAGTCGCAGGCCTGGACACACTGGAGCCCAAAGGTGCCAGCTGGACATGCTGGGGGGACAGAAGCGGGGACTCGGTGGGTGGCTGGGGGGCAGTGGGGTGGGGGCTGCAGGTGGGAGCTTGGACCTCACAGCCCCAACCCCTGCTGCCGAGAGAGTAGGGGGGAGCTCAGGGGTCCCGTGCTTCCCTGGCTCTGACCCCTAGGCCCCGCTCCCCTGCTAGAGCCAAGGAGAGAGCCCAGGAGGCTGGACCCCACTCCTCCCCTGACCTGGGAGAGAGACCCCAGGCATTCAGGTGTCTCTCAGCACCGTCCGTCCCCCATGAGGATAAGGGCCCTACTGCTGCTACCAGCAGGTAGGGTTCCCGCCAGGGCCCCCGCGGGGGCCAAGATCGTGGGGGGCTGGAGCCTGGGGCTGTTGCCAGGGGACTCACGCTGGGAGCAGTTGGCGCCGGTCCATCCGGGGAAACAGATGCAGGTGCCATCCACAGGCTGGCAGATGGAGTGGTTGGAGCACCGGCAGGGTACTGCGCACTTCTTTCCGTAGCGCCCAGGCGGGCAGGCTGAGACATGAGGCAGGCAGCTGTCACGAGCTGGCCAGGTCTCAGCTCAAGCAACCCACCCCACCCAAGTGCCCCATAGATCTCCCCTGATGGGACCCCAGCCCCGGCACTCACGGCGCTGGCAGGCAGGGCCGCGGTAGCCAGGCGTGCAGCTGCAGGCGCCGTCATCAGGGGCGCAGGTGGCTCCATTCTTGCAGGCACAGGGCAGGCTGCAGTTCTGGCCCCACCACCCATCGGGGCAGCCCAGGCTGCAGCGGGGCCCTGCAGACAAACCACCATGGATGGAGGTTCAGTGGGGTCCTCGCCCCCCCACTATGCCCTGCAACCCCCCAACCCATCCCAGCGCCCCTCACCTGTCCACCCCGGCAGGCAGTGGCACTGCCCCGTGGTGGCATCGCAACCATTGGCGTGGACACAGTCACACTTCTGGCTGCAGCCAGGGCCATACGTGCCCATCTGGTGGGGGAGAGACAGATACATGCAGAGCAGCTGAGACCCCGGCACCCCTGACCCCAGGTGCACAACCGCTGTTGGGTCCCATGGTCACAAGTAGACCCCCGTGGCACAGATGGATCGATGTGCCCAGCGACTCAGACACAACCGAGAGGACTCACTGGGCATGGGTCCTGGCAGCGGGCGCCACGCCAGCCGGCCACGCAGAAGCAGGCGCCACTGACGGGGCTGCAGCGGCTGCCGTGGGCGCACTGGCAGGTGTTGTTGCAACCAGAGCCCCAGGTGCCTGTGGGGCAGGGGCTGGAGCAGGCCACTCCATGCCAGCCTGCAAGGGGGGCAGGAGCAGAGGTCAGGCATGGGGCCAGGGGCAAATGCCCATCTGGCCCCACCTGCACATCTGGCCCCTTCCAGGCACAGCTGGGAGGGGCTGGAGCAGGGGCGGGGGGTCACACCTTCCTTGCAGAGGCAGGAGCCATCCAGTGGGGAGCAGGCAAAGGCATGCTGGCAGGTGCAGGTGTGGGCGCAGCCCTCCCCGAAGGTGCCAGGTGCGCAGGGCTGCTCACAGTGTTCGCCCTACGGGGATGGGCAGGGGTTACAGGTTACACCCCCTCAGCCTGGGCTGCATCGACCACCAATTCCCCCCTGCTCTGATCACTGTGCTGCACTGCCCTCCCACCCCCAGGAAAGAATCCAGGTGTCCTCACCAGGCCCCCCTCTGCTATAACCACTCAGCCATACTCTCCACTGCCCATACTCTCCTTCCCCAGAGCTGAAGAAAGAACCCAGGAGTCCTGCTGCCCCCCCCCCCTCCAACCACTGCACCCTACTCCCCTCCTACTGCTGGGGAAAGAACCCAGGTATCTGGCCCCACAGCCCGAAGCCCACCCCCGAGACCCACCGTGTAGCCAGGGGTGCAGTGGCAGTGCCCCGTCACAGGGTCGCAGGTGCCCCCGTGGAGGCAGAGGCAGGACTCGTGGCAGCCGGGGCCATGGGAGCCGGGCGGGCAGGTCTCGTTGCAGTGCAGCCCAGCCCAGCCCACCTGGCACACGCACTCCCCCGTCAGCGAGTGGCAGCTGCGGGGCAGAGACGTGGGGTCGGGGCAGGTCTCCGGGGGCAGATACCCTGCCCCAGACCCCTGGAGGGACTCCTTCACTCGGAGTCTGTTTGCACCAACAGGTCGTCAGGGTGCTGGTGCATCACACTGGCACGTGCATGGGCACGAAGCTCATACATGCATACACGAGATGCCCCATGCTCAGCATTGCCCACCCGTCCCATGTGCCGTGGCTTTGCCCCCACGGCCCCTACCTCTGGCTATGCTGCAGGTGGCAGAGGCAGCGGGTCTTGCACTCAAAGCCGTAGAGCCCCTCCGGGCAGAGGCGCTGCTCGCACCGGTCCCCATGGAAGCCGGACTCACACAGGCAGGCTCCGTTGATGTGGTAGCAGCGCCCACCATTGGCACAGTCGCACACCTCGCTGCAGTCCTGCCCGTGCCAGCCGATGCGACACTGCTCCTGGCATCTGGAGGCAAGGGATTAATGGGGCACTGGGGTGTCCCATGGTGGCTGCAATTGTCTATGTGCAACTGTGGAGAAACTGAGGCATGGGCCCGCACCAGCAGTCGCGACCAGCCCCCGCCCCCCACCCACACACACCCCAAAAAAAGAAAAACCAGGAGTCCGGCCCCAGCCCCCCCCCCCCCAAAAAAAAAAAAGCCAGGAGTCCGGCCCCAGTCCCTGCCTCTAGAAAAATAACCCAGGAGTCCTGATTCGCCGGTCCCTTAATCTAACCACTAGGCATCAGTGCCCATCCTCAGCGGAGACCGCACTTTGGCTCTGTATCAGCTGGGAACCGAGGCGTTTGAGCCCCCTGTTGCTCCTGCTCACCCCTGCCTCCCCTCCTCCCCCCGGGCTGATGGGTTTGGAGGCCAAGGGTATTTTTTCCTCCCCATTGTTCACACCACCCTCTGTGGAGCTGGAAGCAGCCGGTGCTTCCTTCCTGCCCCGCCACCTTTTCCATCTGGAAACTGCCCCCCCTCCCACTGCTCCTGGGATATCCCCCACATCCAGCCTCCCTAAGCCAGGCAGGAGGGGAAACTGAGGCACAGAGCGGCTAGGGGGAGGGCAGGAGGTTTCCCTCTGCACTGAAGATCCTCAACAACAGTCCAGAGCAGCACGAGGGTCAGATGCCCCCCGCCATTGGCACCTACTCACCGTTCCCCAGTGTAGCCAGGCGCGCAGCGGCACTGCCCCTGCAGCCGGTCGCATGCACCCCCGTTGTAGCAGCCACACTCACCCAGGCAGCCAGAGCCGAACCGGCCCTCGGGGCATGGCAGGGAGCAGATGGTGCCCTGTGGTGGGGAGACAAGGGGTCAGGGAAGGATCCTGATGCCCCTGGGGCAAGCACATGTCTGTGGAGCCTCCCGCCTCAGTACCTACCATCCAGCCCGGGGGGCAGACGCATTGCTGGGTGTCCAGGGGGTGGCAAATGCCCCCATGCTGGCAGGGGCAGTGCTCCGGGCAGCGCTGCCCCTCTGTGCCATTGGCACAAGGCAACTCGCAGCTGGAGAAGCCAAAGCAGATGGGGGTTAGCATCCACCCAGGGTAGCAGGGAGACCATGCCCCCCCCTCCCCTGCCCCACTCACTGGGCACCGGTGAACGCTGGTGGGCACAGGCAGGCACCCATCTCGGGGTCACAGAGGGCCCTGTGCTCGCACTGGCATTGCAGCTGGCAGCCTGCACCGTAGGTGCCCGGCTCGCAGGGCTTTTGGCACTGCAGGCCCTGGTAGCCAGGCGGGCAGAGGCAGGCGCCAGAGAGCGGGTCGCAGGTTGCCCCATTGAGGCAGGTGCAGGGGCTCTGGCAGTCGGGACCCCACAGGTGAGGGTCACAGGCTGCGAGGAGGAAGGGGGCACGTTAATGAGGACAGCCCATACCCCACATGGTAACCCATTGCAGCAGGACAAACTTGAGGCACAGAGAAAGGGAGCCCAGGAGTCCTGGATGCTGGACCTGCAATGGTTTTTGCAGTGAGTCCTCATGCCTGCACCCCTTCTCAGAGCTGGGAGTGGGATGCAGCAGCCCCAGTGCCCACCCTGGCTGGGCATGGAGCCTGGTACTCACTGCTGGAGCAGTCGGCACCCCGCCAGCCCCGCTCACACTGGCACTGGTCGGGTGCCACACACCTCCCGTGGACGCACTCCAAGGTGCAGCGAGCTGTGGAGAGAAGGGGGGAGAGGTCCATCAAGTGCCCAAGACCCAGGTGGGAGCAGCCCCTACCCTCCACGCCGTGCCAGCCACAACTTCCAGCATCCCAAAATGCAGCCACTTCTGGGGTAGCAGGTGGGAGAGACTGGTCTCTGCCCCAGAAGCCAATGCTCTTCTTGCTAAAACCGCCTCCAGCTCCCAGCCCCGGGCCACAAACTCTTCATTCCAGCATGAAGTGGGCACCACCCAGAGATACTGAACGGGGTCCAGTGGGACATGAGCCCACGCTGGCCTGGGCTTTAGAGCTGGAAACTGGCTCCGAGCCAGAGACATGCGGAGGGGAAGGGCAGGGCTGGGCACGGTGATGGGGGGCAGCAGCATGGGGGTCTCTGGGATGCAATTCAGAGCGGGAACCCAGGAGTCCCCGGTAGCACCTGGCCCCCGGACTCACGGACGCAGGCGTCTCTGCTCTCGTAGTAGCCCTGGCAGCACTGGTAGCGCCGGCGGTAGTCCACTTTCACGGCCTGCCGGTATGCCGTCTTGTACACCACGCTGCAGGGAGGCGGCCTGTCAGACCCTTGGGCCAGAGTGGGGCAGGGCTGCCCCATGGGGCACCAACAGGACCCACGGGAAAGGGGGGACAGGCGCTCACCGGTGCCGCGTGCATGGCTTGGCTCCATCGCAGGGCTCCAGGGAGGCCTGGGCATGTGGCTGCAGAAACGACTCCTTGGTGGGTGCTGTGAAGCTGCAGGGCAGAGCGCACGGTCCCACCCAGGGCTGAATAGGGCCCCGAACACCTACGGTCCCTACCTGCCCCCTCTGCCCCACTATCCCCGGATGCCACAGCGCCACCCCCCTCTCCTGCTTTACCAGGAACCCTTACAATCTCCAGGGCTGATTGCCAAGTCCCAGCTCCCGGAGTCAAGGAAATCCAACCAGGAACTGTTATGGAGCCCCCCACACTGCCCGCAGAGCTGCTCTTACCTTTCCCAGTAGCTGCAAACGTGGGGGGTGCTGGGCTTCAGGGCCCAGCCCAGGGGCAGCTGCAGGCAGAGGAAGAGGAGGGTCAGCGGCTTCATCCTGGGGAGAACGGAGCAAAGGGGGAGGATGGGGGGCGGGGGCAGAGCTGCAGCCCTGCTCAGGGGCTTCCTACTGCCCAGCTGTGCTCCTAGCCCACCCTCAGCCAGGGGGAAACTGAGGCAAGGTGCTGTGGAGCCCACTGAGTAGCAGTGTATGGATGGAGGGGCTGGAGCCAGGAGTTCTCCTCCCCCGTCTGCCTCAGTTTCCCCAACCTGGCCCTGCTCCCCTCCCACTCTCTCAGACCCAGGCATGCATGCTCATTTGCATATCATATGCACATATGCATTTGCCCCAGCTACAGGCAGGAGCACACCTACAGCAGCCAGGAGAGACCAGGGTGTGCATGCATAAGCATGCTTATTTGCATGGATGCATTTGCTCCAGCTGCATGTGTTCATGCATATACATATAAATTTGCGTGTCATTTGTATATGTCCATTTACTCCGGCTACAGGCAGGCGCTCACAGCCACCAAGAGGGTCTGCAGTAGCCAGGGGAGACCTGAGCTTACATGCATGTGCATGTTTATTTGCATATCATTTGCGTATATGCATTTCCCCGTCTACAGGCAGGAACTCACATCCCCAGCCTGGCTGCAGCGGCCAGAAGAGACCCAGACATGTATGCGTAGGGGCGCACATTTGCATATCATTTCCATATATGCATTTGGCCCAGTTATGGGCAGCAGCACAGCTGCAGCAGCCAGAAGAAACCCAGGCATGCATGTATAGGCATATTCATTTGCATGTGTGCATTTTCCCCAGGTGGGTGGGTGGACAGACAAGGAGTGTATGGGGTTAGCTGGACGGATAGACAGACACAGGGTGTGTATAGGGGACAGATGAATGGACAGACACACACAGAGAGTATGGGAATAGATGGACAGACAAAGGAAACATATGGAAATAGATGGACGGACAGACTTAGGCAGCACACAGGGATAGATAGACAAACACCGATGGCTGCTCCCTCCCAAGGTCCCAGTCCTGCCGACGCTCATGGGAGCTGCTGCTCTTTGCAAGCTCTGAGCCCCCTTGCATGTGCAAGCAAAGCCCCTCCTGGGTCAGCCACTAAATCCCCTTCCTTCAGAGACTGTGTGCCCCTAGTTCCACCAGCGATGCAGCCCACTAGCAGCCTCCCCATCCCCGCCGCATCCCAGCCTCTCCCAGCCAGGTTCCCCATCCTGCACCCACAGCCCACCCACCTTCCCCTTTTGGTGCCTTCCTGTGGCATTCACCGCCATCAGGGAAACTGGGTCAGATCGACCCCGGACAGACCGGGCTGGGCACCCCTGCCCACGGGTGGATCTAGACCTTGGTCAAAGGGGGTGCAGATGGCAAAGTACATCATCCACGGATCAAACAGCAGCTATTTCTCCCCGATTAAAAATATACTAAACGCTCTGCTTATCCTGGGTGCACAGTTTGGCTTGGACCCAGCCTTGGGTGGGTGCAAAGGGGTGAACCCAGGGCTCTTGGTCCTTTTCCCAGCAGACGAGAGACCCCTGGGAAACCCACTCCTGCTGCTGCCCCCTCTCATTATGGATCAGGCCTTCATTTAGTCCAGGAGAAGGAGACTCCTGCTCTAAACAAGCAGGAGGGAGAAAGGGGAAACTGAGGCACAGAGCAGGGTGGGGCACAGATGCCAAGCAGGCAGCCCCCGTGCCCCCCGCTCCCAGCGCAGACCACCCCATGGGCCCCGCTCTGGGCCAGGCGACCGCACTTCCTGACGCTAGGGCCTGTCCAGTGTTGTGAGTTTTTAAGTCCGTTGGAGTCCTTTTACTGGCAATTGAGTCATTTCCTGCATGGAAATGTCGTGACTTCACTAGCCCGGCGCACAGGGGCCTTCGTCCACACACACGCTGGTAAACAGGCGCACTTGTGTGCTCGCGTGTATACATACACACAGCTGCAGCCACCCACTAATGCAGACACATGCACACTTTCAGAAAAGCCACAACTGCTTCTCGGTGCACACGCACATGCCAAACACACCGCGCCTGCTTGAGAACCAACTGCAGTCATACATGCACTCAACCCCTTCCACCTTCTTATCTCACACACATGCACATGCACACACACAGCCCCTTCTAAGCCCTTAACACACACACCCGTGCACACACACATGCACACACACACACGCAACCCCTTCTAAGCCCTCCTGTCTCACACAAACACACACATACTCAACCTCTCCCACATCCTTCACACACACACACACACTGTCCATGCTTGACCACCACGCACACAGACCACACATATATACTTGATACTGATAATACACCCCACAGCTCACAAACAACCCAGCTACATACACATATGCAATACCATCCGCATTGCATATATCCCTCCGTGACACACCGGCCATGGACACGTGCCTCCCACAGCCGCACGCTGCACAGTGCACACAGACGTGTAACATACCCATGATGGGCCCCCACAAACACGCCAGGACCCTGCATACGCTGCACCCCTGCCCTAGCCTGGATGAAGCGCATGGGGTCTTTGCTGGCAAGGGCAGTGTGGACATCGGCCCAGTCAGTGATCAGACACATGGCCAGCTGTGGGGTGGAGCCCAGCTCTGGCACATGCAGTCCAGGCCTGCTCTGGCCATGCGTGCCAAGACTAGGGCACACAGCTGGTACCCTGTATCATGTGGCCATGCAGCATGAAGCCCAGGTGCATCGTGCCCCTGAGCCCCAGAAGCCTTGCCCTGAGCTCATTCCCAGCAGTTTGCTGACCTGCTGGGACAGGCAGTTGCTCCCCCCAGGATTCCCAGACTGATGCTGTCCTTGCTCTTCCCATGGAGAGGGATGTGCCAGGAGGGGTCCCAATCCTGTAGCTGCACCAGGGCTGTGCCTCCGACCCCTGACCCCACCCAAGAATGGGAGAGCTGGAGACTCTGAGCACAGCCCCTGCTTAACACGCTCTTACCCCATATCGTGCAACTCCAGGAGCCGCTCGGGCTACACTTCTCCCCTTCTCTGAGGTTCCTTTCCTGGCTTCTCAGAGCTCAGGCCTCCCACTACAGCTTGCAAAGGGACAAGCCCAGGCCAGGCCCAGCTGCTGCAGCATCCTCTGGCAGCTCCTAGTTAGCTTCCCCACTCAGAGACCTCAGCAGAGCTCAGAGGCAGGAACCAGGCTCCGTCCCATGCCACAGGCAGAAAAAAAGGATCCTGACCTTGCAAAAAAAGGATCGGGATCTTGCAATGCCACATGGGGATCCCTTCCCTTACCCCATGCGCACAGCAGTGGGGGAGGCTGGGGAAGGCAGCCCAAGTTCGAGCCCTCCAGGAGACATTAACCATCCTCCCCCGCCTGTGAGTGACTATAAAGGCCCCAGCTGCAGCAACTCTACACCAGTTCAGAGGATGCACCCAAGGCCACGCAGGACCATCTGTGCCAGAGAGGGGAGGAGACTGGCACTTTGTATGCACCCACATTGCACTAGGGAGGGTGACTGAACTCAGACAATCTTGCTTCAGAGCTGCTGTGTCAGGGGGAGCTGCATCCTTGGATGGGATGATGACCCACAGGATGGGGCAGCAGCCTCCCGGGAAAGCAGAAAACCCTCCTGGGAGCAGCATACACAGGTCAGGACTTGCTAGAGAGCCCTATGGCTTGTGCGCCTTCAGTTTTTGGGGCTGGGTGTCCTGACCGCTTGCTCTCCGAACGTCCGGCCCCAGCCTGGCTTCTCCAGCTGGGAGCATGAAACCCCCATGTGCAGCCCTGGCATCGCTGCTGGGGAAAAGCCGCAGGCTCTGGATGTCTCCAGGGCCACGCGCTCAGCCCTGCTGTGTGGGTAGCCACAACTCCTGCTGCCAGGGCCCAGCCCCCCAGTTGGGGCGGGGAGGCCGATTTTGGTTTCCCCAAACCCACGCAAACATCCATGGCATGTGCGGGTGGGGAAGGAGCAGCTGACTCTCCCTGGCCTGGCCAAGACACGGGTCACAGAGACGGGAGCTGCTGCCCCTAGATCACTGGCTTGGGGAGAGAGGCTGGAGGGCTCCAGGGCTCAAGTTGGGGGGTCTCCAATCAAGGGGAAACTCCATAAAGGAAATAAACCCCTGAGGAATGCTGCTCTGGTCCCAGTCAGACAGCAAACTCAGAAGCCTGGCGGCCTAGGCTAACAACAGAGCTACCTGGATACAAGCCTTGGGGTGGACCCGGAGTCCTGGACTCCAGCATCCAAAAAATACAACCAAACCGAGCCAGGAGCTCAGAGAGGCATTGGCATTCATTGCACAATCCCAAATAGGTTGAAATATGTAACCACATCCCTAGCGTTTAAGCTCAGGCTGACGCTCGGCAGCGCCGAGATGATCACTGATGCCATGAGCAGGCAACGCCAGAGCTTGGAGCAGGAGTGAGCTGGAGAGACCCACGATATCGGCAGGCACAGGAGCCAAAGGCAAGGTCCCCAGGGCTGTGGATCTGCACCAGAAACATGACCAATAACTCTGACCCATGCCTGCGACCACCGGGGCTTGGCTCTGGCAGTGGTGTGTGATGATTATGGCAGGGCTGCAAGTGGAAGGTGTCCTCTGGAAATGGAGGTTTGCAATGCCCGTGGCAGCTTGGGGTGCCTGTGGCCTGGTTCCACTGTGCCCAGCCTGAGCAAGGGACCCTAGTGCAGCCTCATAGCCCTGGGGCAGCTTATACCAGCTGGCACTGAAGCCAGCAGAGCCCCACTGCTGTGGTACAAGTTAGCACAGATGTGTCTCCATAGGGTAGGCTGGGGCAAAGGCAGATCGTGCCCTGCCAGCAGGGCTCTCAGCCCTGCCAGGATGCCAACAAAAACCGGACAATGGCAGCGAAGCATTTCAGGTGCTTAAACGTTCCTAAGGTGACCGCTGCACCCACCGTGCAGCCCCCTGTCCAGCCAGGAGGTGAGGAGGAGCAACCTCGACTTCATGGGCCAGTCTGGGAGCAAGCCCTGGTGCAGTCGGAGCTGTACGGGCACAACTCCCAGCTGCATGAGTCTTATTCAACCCAGAGCCCCGGTCTCTGCAGGTCTCCCATTTCCCTGTCTGTGCTCCGGCTGTCTCAGCAGCCGTTGTTCTTCTGCTCCCAGAGGCAAGCTCCCAACCACAGCAATCACCCTGGGAGGCAAGTCTGAGAGCAAAGATGGTTTTCATTAGCCACCAGCATTGGTGGTGCTGGGAAACCTGATTAGATCCTCACACAGGCTGGGGCCAGATCCTGCCCCCCTCTCTCCAGACCCCACTGGGAAACCTGGCATGAATCCATTCGCCGGGGCCCAGTTTCACCCTGACACTGCAGAGATCAGATGCTGCATCTAAGACATCCCAGGCCAAAGATTTACAGACACAAAACTAGTTGCTCCTTCTGTTCCATTGTATTTTGCATGTCGCCGGCACAGTGACAAGCTCAGCATCATGACAGGCTTATGCTCTTTGTTGATCACCCCCCAGCAGGATGAGTCAGCAGACAGGCTCCCAAACACAGGAGTCCTGGCTCCCCAGGCCCCTGCCATCGCCACGCTTCATGACACCCTTTGCTGGTCTAGAGACCCGGATTTGCTGTGATGCGGGTTCCCAGAATGGGGAGGGATGGAGCAGAACGAGCCCCGGTCCCTATTAGCACTTCTCCAACAAAACCACCCCCAGTTGCACACCAAGGCCATGCTCTTTGCTCTCCAGCCGGAGATCACGCGTCTGTTTGTCATCGTAGGAAAACAGCCTGTTCAGAACAGCCTGTAATCAGGCTGGGCCAGGAAGTGAGGGGGCAAGAGCAAGGCACAGATAAATGATGCAGTAAGAAGTGGCACTGCCCAGATCGCTGCAGTCAGGCAAGGTCAGGAAGGAGCTTGGGAGATCTGCAGCTAAAGAGACCCTGGCTGGATGCTGGTATGACCAAAGCTAGTGGGAACATCCTGCCTATGACAAGGGTCCACGTTCACCTACTCAGCCCAGACTCTGATATTCTAGGCACAGTCGTGTAGAAATGTCCTGGCTACATCTGGGTGCAGGGCCCCAAGGAACTGAATAATCTAGGTACAGCCAAGGAGAAGCTGCATGTTCTAGGCGCATCTTCCAAAGTGGTGCTGGGAGAGCTGCATGTTCTAGGTACCTCTAAGTGGAAGCACCCATGGGTCTCAATGGTCTAGGTACATCCATGTAGAAGACCTGGGTGGAGTCAAATGTTCTAGGTAACCAACAGAGCCAAATGTTCAAGGTACATCTAAGTGGAAGGCGCCCACCAGTCTGGATGTTCTAGGTACATCCATGTAGAAGACATGGTAAATGATACTGATAGAGACAAATGCCCTAGGGACATCCAGATGGAAGGCTCCCACAGGTCTAGATGGTCTAGGTACATCCATCTAGAAGATATGAGTGGAGTCAAATGTTCTAGGTAAGTGGCACGGATAGAGTCAAATGTTCTAGGTGCATCCAAGTGGAAGGCGCCCACCGGTCTAGATGTTGTAGGTACACCTGGGTAGAAGCACCTCTTGGGCTTCTGAAAACAAACCGGGCCTGTCTGGGTAGAAGACGTCCATGGGAACATTCCCGGTCCTGGGAAGAACACAGCGGGAGCCCTAGAGCACCCAACATCGCTTCCATGGTGCATCTCTGCACTGGGGGAGGCCAGCCAGGATAGAAGGAGTGGGATCGTAGGAAACAGGGACCTCACAAGGTCACATCTAGTCCAGCCCCTTGCCCTGACTCAATCCTCCCAGCCATGGGTCTGTCCAACCTGCTCTTGAAAACTTCTCAGGGTGGTGACTCCACCATCTCACTGGACAGCCTGTCCCACGGTTTGACCACCCCGAGTCCCAAAGGTCCTCCTCATCTCCAACCTCCACTTCTTCTGCTGCAGTCTAAGTCCTAGAGAAGAATGATTGATGCTTATAGATGGAGGGTCGCCCTTGGCTGGGACCCCGCACTCCTGGGCTCTGTCCTGGGTCTGGGAGAGGGTCTCAGGTAGAGAAGAGCTGGAAATCCCAACTCAGTCAGATGTGAGGATGAACCCCCTGGGATGCATTCCCAGCTCTCGGGGGCTGCCAGACTATGGATCTAGACTCCAACAGCGTATCTAGGGACCCCAAGCTCAGGGCAGTGCCCAGAGGCCTCTAGCCCAGGCCCAGGACAGGGAGCAACAAGGCAGTCAAAGCCCATTCATCCTCCCTGCGGCTTTGCAGTGCCCCGATAGGGTAACAGCTCCCCAGAGGCGCCCTGCGTGGTGTTTACAGGGACGTGTGTTTTATGGCCTCTAATAAACCCATGTGGGAGGAAGGAGGAAACAGAGACTTCCCGCCGCGCAGCTGGATGGACGCTCGCTTCCTCCGCGTGGCTCCTGCCCATTGCTGCGGACTCTCTTCCGAGCAAGTGGCTTTTTCCTCGTGAATGGAAAAGTGGAGCCTGCCTCGCTCCCTGCTGCTCCCCGGGGGCAAGGCAGGGCTATCAGCACTCCACGGCGCAAACAAGCTCCCCGCGTTGAGAAAGGCTTCTAAGTTAGCGCTGAAGTGTGGACACCTCTGGGGTGGCACGCCGCAGCCACTAGCAACATACAACCACCCAGTTAAAGGCATCTCTCCCCTAGCAGGGCCTGAACGGGGTGCCCCATGTCTGTCCAGCTGGGCTCCCATCCAGCAGCTCAACTGCTGCCAAGTCATTTCTCCACCTTGCACCTCATTTTCCCCATGGGTGCAATAGGGAGTAGAACCGCTAAAAGCCACAGGGGCCTTGTGCCTTCCTGCTTCTAAGATGCCACCTGGCTGATCCTAACTCCATGCATCCTGAGCTGGCTGACAGCTGGGAAACTCCAACAGCTTGAAACCTACTACCTGCTCAGTCCTGGAACAAAAACAACCATTTTTAGAATTTCCTCTGGAGTGAAGTTTTCAAGGGGGGGGAAAAAACCCCTCTCTGCGCTCATACAAACATTCCTGACCCATCCAACCACATGTCCTTCCAGCCACCGCCTTTATACAGAGTACATTAGGATGCCTCACCTCCGACCCGGTGCCAAGCAGAGGTGAAAACACTGAGCATTGCCACATGGCTGCTCAATCTCCCGGAGGGAGAAAGCTCCTGAAATCATGTCAGAAGCAAAACACTCCCATGGAAAAATCTGAGCGCGATGGAGCGGTGTTTTCCGGTGGGAAAAGACCGGTGCCAGGATCTATATGACCCACTTCAAAAGTTTCCCTGTATGTGCTCCCTGGCATGGCTCATTGCACTTGAGCTCCCTGCACTCCCCCTCCTAGGAAATCAGCTTTATTTTCACTCCTCATGCCCATTTTATAGCATCGCGGGGGCGAACACCAGGACTGGGCGAGACTCAAGGCTGTTTCTATGGCTGGGATGGTGGAGAACGGCGGCACATGGATCCTGTCGCCCTCCCAGCTATGAGACACCTGGCACAGAAGCACTGCTGTCCACCTCTTCCATTTACTATCCCCCGAAAGAACAAACCCAGTCCAAAACCAGCTGGCTGAGAAGCCCAAGGTTCCTGTTCCCATAACACGGCTCTCGACATGTTTCCTACACACATGGGGAGTGGGAGCACGCAGAGCGTCTTGAGCCAAGACAGAATAATAGGAAACAAACAGATTTTTCTGGCAGTGAAAAGTGAGGAGTCATCACAACGGGGCAGACAATGGAGCCGTATGGACACAATAAAGCCTGCCCAGGCTGGGCTAGGCCTGGCCGGGCTGGGGGAGGGCAGGCCCAGCCAAAATCACGCCTCTGCTGCTGGCTGGCCTTCAACCAGGACCAGTGGGGAGGAGGCTGGATTACTGGCTTGAGCCCTGGACATCTCGTGAGCGGCAAATGCCCCGAGGCCTGAAGCCAGAGTGGGGAAGGGGCCCCATCCTAGCAGGAGATACTGCCGTAAAGCTCCTAATAAAGAGCAGGGAGATGCTGGCACAGGGATGGTGCCTGGGGACCAGGCAACACCCCCAGAGCTGCCTCTATGACCCCCACAAGCCTCAGGGTCCCCAGTGCATCCTAATACATCATGTGCACTCCCAGCATGTGCCTCGGTGACACGTGGCTATGCACGGCCCCTCTGCAAACCACAAGCACCAAGGGGAGAGAGGAGGGGGTGGTCGCGCCTCTCCATCCCAAAACCCCTTCCTCCAGGATGATGGAGACAGGACCCCCAAAACAGGACGACACAGATAGATGTATGCCCCTGCAACGCCTGCTGGTTTTGCACAGGCATGTCTATTAAACCAGGATAAGGATGGACAGACACGCAGCTGTCCTGGGGTAGCTCACAGGAGGTCCCTGGGAACAGGGCCAATAGAGCAAATGGATGGGTGGACACAGAGCACCCAGGGTTGTGTGGGGATGGATGGATGGATGGAGACAGAGAAAGCAGATAGAGGTGGGATGAAGAGAGAAAGAGGAGAGAGAGAGAGACTGAGATGAGTGTGGGAATAGACAGCAAGGGGGTGGGTAGATAGTGGAAAGCGCATGGAGATGGATGGGGAGATGCCAGGCTGGATGGAGACAGGCCAGGAGCTACCCAGCAGAGCCAGGGAAGTCGTTGTCTCTGCGAAACGCCAGTGGGAACCGCAGGAGATTCTCTAACAAACTTAAAGCCGACAGGCTGGGACCCAGACCGCCCCCGCCTCCAGCGCAGCTCTGGAGCTGTCCTCCGCGCCCCCCTCCCTGGGAACCCTGCTTCCAGCACAGACGAGTAACCGGAGAGCCGGCGTCTTGCTGCAGCGCCAGGGCCAAGCTCAACATCCAACGACGGGCAGAGCTGAGAGCTCCGATTCCAGCCAGGTCCAGGGCACGGCGCTGGGGCCTGCTCGGACCCAGGCTGCAGCTGGCCCAAGGGGCGAAGGGGGCAGCTGGTTGGTGTCCGTGTGGATGTGCCCCGCCATGGGTTAGGTGCCTCCCCTTGCAAAGACCAGCTCAGCAAACCCATGGCAGAGCAGGGGGCTTTGGCTGGAAGAGCTGGTGGGCTGTGGAGGAGGGAACGGGGGAGATGGGAGCCATGCACGGGGAGGAAGCAGGGCCCCCGCTTTCCCTCTGTCCCCATCACTCATGTCAAGCCCAGCGCTAAATACACTATAACCCCCCAGCCTCTATCGATTGCCTGCTGCGCACAGGGAGCACTGGAGAGAGACAGCCGCTCCCCGGCCCTCGCGGCGTGATGAATAGGTTCCTACTGCCCATGCTAAAGACCCTCACTGGAGGGGATTTCATTAGCATCGACAGGCCAAGAGCTCCTGACAGGACAGGCTCTGGGCCCTGCCTGCTCCCAGCTTCGAGGGCTGCTGGCCCTGGCTCACAGCAGGGACCCCAACAGCAGCTCAGGCTGCCTGTCCGGGTGCAACCATGGCCCAGGACCTGGCAAACCTCTACCTTGTCCTGGGGCAAGCCATGATCTTGCCCTGTGCCTCAGTTTCCCCTTGCATAAAGGTGCCCAGCTCAGCTTCAGTGCCCAACCCCAAGCCAGCTGGCTCAGGTCACAGCTGCAGTGCAGAGATAGCTGGACTACAGGTCAACCCTATACATTCCTATGGTGAGTTGACCTGTAGGCTGAAGAGCTGAGCACCAGGTCAACCCAGACAAGCTAAAATAGTTGGGAAAAAAATTCTTTGCAAGCATCCAGGTCCAAAAGCATCCACCGAAAGAACCTGGTCTGCCAATGTCCTTAGACCAACACGGCTACAGCCAACACCCCAGGTCAACCCACTGCTTTCTTATGCCATGTTACAGGGACAAATCTAGGGCAGGACAAACCCCTGTGTCAGCCCCTCTGTCAGGCCCAGGACAGACAGCCTTGAAGAGTAGCCGGACGCACGGGCTGGAAAGAGGAGTGATGATGGTTCTGCTCCCTTAGCAGCAGAGCCGGGTCCGTGTCCAGACCCAAACCCTGGAGGCCTCCAGTCCCAGGCAGAGAACAATGCTGCAAAGGAGCAGCCCAGCAGACAGGGAGATGGGGACAAGCCAGAGGCAGAGATAAGCATCAATCCCGCTCCCCAGGGAGGTGTCCCCGCTGCTGGGTGAGCAGTCCTGGCATTCCTGGGCTGTGAAGCCAGGCCAGAGTGCTATCAGTGCTTCCGCGGGATGCTGTCACGCCTTTGTCACGTAATGGCTTGGGACGGTGTGGATCAGCAGTCCCAGGGACAGTTAGTGCTGCCCCAATGAGGAAACTGAGGCCCGGTAATGGGGCAACGACTGTCGTCAGCTCCAGCATCAGAGCTGGGAACAGAGCCCAAGAGTCCGGGCCTCCGACCTCGACCCCCATCCCCGAGCCAGGACAGACCCAGGAGCCCCCTCTCCCTGCTCCGGCAGCTCCACACTCCCCGCTCAGGGTCCCAGGCACCAGGACCCTCCCCAGCTCTGGGCAGGAGTGTTGCAGAGTGGTTAGGACACGGGACTGGGGCTGCCCCTGCCTCAGTTTCCCTGTTTCCACAAGGAGGGCTCTGTTCTAGCACTCTTTCCCTTTAGGACTATCTGCCCTAGGAAGATGTGGGGGCCAGGGCCAGGGCCAAGCCAGGGAGGAGCTGCTATGTCAGCCCCACGCGCTTCCGTGGACATGTCCCAGGCGTGGCTGCACTTCCTCTGGGTGCGGGGAGTGGGGGAGCTGACAGCTCCCTTCTCCCTGCCCGACACCCTCCCCGGGGCAGGGAGCCTGAGCAGCTTGTGGGGTAAAGCAGGAGATGACTCCTTGCCCCCCAGCCCTGAGGTCATCACAGCCCAGATCTTCATCTTGGTGCTCCCCTGGAAGCCAGGGTGCTGACCCCCTGCTCTGGTCTCACCATGCCCTCATGCACTTGACCCCACCAGGCAATGCCAGACCCCGAGCTAAAGCCCCTTGGAAACAGCCTCCAATCCCACCATGGCTCTGGGAAGGAGTCTGCCTCGAGCTATAGGCATCTCTGCCCCACAGTAACAACCCTGGGGCACTTACCCCATCCTGAGCCCTGGACCAGAGCCACCCCCAATGCAGGGAGCACGGTGAGATGCAGGAATACGGAGATCCCCTTGCTTCTCTCCTGGCCAGGGGGACACGAAGCAGCCGTGGGGGCAGCCTGCCCTGCCCCAAGCCCTGCCGCAGCCTGGAAGAGGGGTCTGGACTGGGGAGGCGCAATGTGCAGAGGAGGAGGAGCAGGAGGGGGCTGGGAACAGGCACTCAGGAAGTTTTGACAAGGAAACGATTGAGGCTGCCAGAGCTGGAGGAAAAGGGAAAAAAAAAAGCCCCACATGACGGGTTGCTGGCAGGGCCCAGCCTGCGGGGAAAGAGGCTGCAAAATACGCCAGGCGTCAGGCTCCCCACCCCAGGCAGGGCGGACCCTCAAGGACCAGCTCCACCTTGCGGACCCCAGACACACGGACCCGGCGCCTCTTTCTCAGGGCTTTCCTTCTGCCGTCAGAGTGAGGTCTTTGAGCTGCAGCCCCAGACCCAACATGCAGTTCCCATCTGTGCCCCCTGCAAGGGAAAGCCCAGCGTTTGGCAGTGACAGGCTGATGCCCCCCTTCTCTCCAGCCCAGGCAGTGCACTCCTTGGAAACGCTGCACACAGGGACAAGACTAAACCACCCCAAGCAGCGGAGAGTGCAGCCTGAGTGAGCCACGGTCCCAGCGCCAGCCGAGCTCCCCATCCTGCCTTGGACAGAGGGGTTCTGATGCAACATCCATACATGCACACATGTGCAGCCCTGTTGGCTCTGGAGCTGGGACAGCTTGTCCTGAGAGCAAGGCCTGGGCCCCGGCTCCAGCATCCCACCCTTTCCCCAGACGCTGGCTGCAAGGGGGCATCAACCTCCAGGCAGATCCCAGAGGCCCTGGCAGCCGGGTCCAGCCGGGAGCCCCCTCCCCAGCCCTTGTCCCCAGCTCAGTTCACAGGGTGAACACAAGGCAGCTGTGCAGATGAGCTGGCAGCTCTGACCCTGCTCCCCAGGGCACGTGGACTTGGCAAACCTCTACCCAGTCCTGGGGCAAGCCATAGCCTTGCCCTGTGCCTCAGTTTCCCCTTGCATAAGGCAGCTGCAGGGATGCTGAACAAGCAGAGAGTGTCCCTGGAGAGACAGGCCTGGAGGGTGGAAGCCAGACCCAGGCAGTCAAAGGTCCAGGAGCATCCCCTGCCAGCAGTTCGGGGGAATGCACCCCATTGCCTCCTAAGGAGAGGGGATGCCTTGGTTCTCAGGTGACCGCAGCACGTCATGGAGATCCCCGGTGCTGGAGCAGGCGCAGAACCAGGCTTTGCCGCAGCCTCGGGCCCAGGATGCAAGCTCCCTCACTCTCAGCATGTGTAGCACCAGGCGCATGGGGCTCTGCCGCTGCTGGGTTTGGGCAGCACCTGGCACCTTGATTTCCCTATCTGGCATGAGGGTCCCGGTGGCAGCCAGAATCTGCACATACCCAGCTGAAAGAACCACAGGGTTGGGGGTTCAGACCCCCCCCACATTGCAACACCCCTGGGAAGAGCCCTCTGGGGCAGCCTGGACCCTAGCCAGCATTGCAAGGGGGCTTAGCTCCACCTCCCAGCAGCACGAGGTGCCACAGGATCTAGGCTCCTGTCCCAGAGTCAGGAGGGAGGGCGGAAACCCAGCCAGAAGCATTGCCAGCCAGGTGGGCACAGGTTCAGGGGGCTGCTCCCATCACAAGGGACAGCCCCAACAGCCAAGAGAGATCCTGCGAGTTTAAAGCCACAGGACAGAGAGAGGGTCAGGGTCAAGGTCAGGGTCACCATCACTTCTGGCCCTGCTATCTCTGTCCTACACACCTCCCTGCAGCCAAGGGGATCTAGGCACTGGGATCCCTTTGCTCCAAGAACAAACTGGCCTCTTGCAGGCTTTGCTAGTGGCAGGAGATATGTCCCCCGGAGGCATGCAGCTGGGAGTGGGGTCCCCATGCCACGGTGGCACTGATGGGGACTCCTAGGGATCAGCTCAGCAGCCGCAGGCCATATGCTCGGCTGTTTGCAGAGCTGCCTGCAGGGGGGACTCGTGGACTGGCTCTGGCACCTCCGCAGTGCTGATGGAGATGGGTGTGCGTGTGTCCGGGCGCGTGTGCACGCCTGTGGATGCATGGTCCTCATTCAGTCACTGCTCTCTGTGCAAAGCTGTCTGTTCTGGGTACGCAGTAGTGTCAAACGCTGGGTCTAGGCTCTGCCCTGCTGCCTTCCAGCAGAGAGGCTGAGCAGGGACCCAGTGCCCAGGCTGGGGGGTGCTTGGCTTCCTGGTTCTGCCCTGACCCACAGCAGGCAGGAGGGAGCCAAAAGGCGGGGTGGGGATGATGACCACCAGAGCCTGCCAGCTCCATCCAGAATCAGCTCAGATACCTCCCCCACCCCCCCAGCAATTGATTTGAGACCCCTCTTGCGAAACGCTGTCACTCGGTTTTGGACGGCAGAAAATCAGCAGAGATTCTTCTGCTGCAAACACCTGCGGGAGGGCCGGGGGTGGGGTTGGAGCCCCTGGGCATCCAGGTCTTTGCCACCTCTGCATTGATCTGGAGAACCAGATTCGTACCCAGTGCAGCACCCTTGAAAGGATCTCCACCTCTCCAAACCCTGCCCAATCCCTGCCATCTCCTTCCCCTCTCCCACAGGCATGCTGAGATGCTGCATGCCCAGGGCTTGCCGGGCCCAGCCACAAAGAGCAGAAAGCGGAGAAAAATCAGGTCCTGGCTTCAACTCCAGGGCCTGGCTCTTCCCCCGGGGGATCCCCAGTGGCCTTGTGCCAGATCAGCCTGGCTCTATGTCACAGGGGCTGGTTTTACCCCCCACCCCAGGCGGGAGGGGGCTTGGTGGAGGCTGGCCCACGCTGCGCTCAGCTCTTCCTTGGGAGTAAGTACATTAGCCAGCCTCAATTGATGTCAAGCCGCCGTTAATTGCCTCTCCTCGTTACGCTAATAACTCTAATCACTCATAATGATTTTCACATTCCAGCACGCCGCTCCGGCCCCCCTGCCCTTGCCCGCTCCATTAGGACCCCGGCTCCCCACACACCATAAATCAGGCTCAACGGCCCTGGGCTCTGTGATG
>NW_017728960.1:1150638-1151947 GCF_001723915.1 Gavialis gangeticus
GGCCTTTCTGCAAAGGGAGAGGAAGGAGATTGGGGTGGGACCCATGGGGAAACATGGCAGAGACCCCAGGTGCTCCCTCCCATGGCTTCCAGGGTTGGAGGAGCAACCTGTTAACCCAGGGTCCTGCCTGGATCCCTGCATTAGATCACAAATACAACTGGAAAGGGCCTCAGGAGATCACAGGATGGAGCCTGTGACCCTGATGCATGCACATGGCCTCAGCGGTGCTATCCCAGGGGGCAAGAGGGCACCCACAGAGGCTCTCCCATTGTCATGGCAACTTGGGATGCTGAGACCCAGCAAACTCCTCTTCAAGACCCACTCCCCCCAGCTCTCTGGCTCTGGGTCACAGCTTCCTCCTGCAGACCCTCCACCCACTAGAGAGCAGGGAGCCCCTAGCCCTGGGCACTGCCCCCGAAACAGCCTGTCCACTGCTCCTCTTCAACACGGGCAAAGAGATGATGGAGAAACCCAGCTGGCCTCGCCCCCCCCCCCCCTTCCCCCAGCTGGGACAGAAATGTTGTTCAGGGACCGTTAAGCATCATTTCAATTGTGCCTCATTAGAGCAAAGAGGCCTCTCCAGCTCCCCCCACTCCCTGCAGCAAGGACCAGAAAAGAGGGGGAGGAAGGAGCTCCTAGGTCAAGTGCATCAGAGCAGCTCTGGGATTGTGGAGCACAGGGCAGCAGGGGCTGGGCCCCCAGGGTCTGATCTGGGCAGAAAACCCAGCTAGGGGGAGCGGGGGAGGGGGGTGTTTTTCCACCGGGAATCTGGACAGATGCTTTTCCCCTCCTTGCAAAACCAACTGAGCTCCGGGAGCCACAAGCCGCTGGGGTCTGGGGTCCAGGCCTGCCAGCAGTGGGGTCTTGGGAAGGTTTGCACCCTGCCCACGGGTCCTGGCCCATTCCCACTGCTCCTGCAGCAGTCACAGCTGGGCCAAAAACTCCCAGGCAGTTGCAAAGCAGCTGGTGACCAAAAGCAAATCCCAGAAGCCCCCATCAAAGCACTCACCTCAAAACCCTCCTGCCTGCCACTCACTGGTGATGGATGAATTGCTCAAGTATTTTCCTGCCTCTGCTTCTGGAGGTCCCACGTCCTACACTGCCTGCTGCTGTCTTCCCAGTGCCACCTGCTCTGGGGATGCTCCCGCAGGTGCCTTCCCTTAAAGCCCCAGCTCCCAGAGTCCTGTGGCAACGCGCACAGCTCAGCTGCCATTGCAATACAGTGCAATGCTGATCCCAGCTGGAAAGCATGAACCCTTCAGGCTCCAAGTGCAGCTGGGGCCCCTCCAGGCCCCCCCCCCCCCCCCCC
>NW_017728960.1:1152680-1156000 GCF_001723915.1 Gavialis gangeticus
CCCCCCCCCCCCCCGGCCCTGACACTTTCAGGTGCAAGCCCAGACCTGGAAAGCAGCGGGGGCTCTCTCATGGCCACATCTCTCTGTGCCCAGGTGGGCTGAGCACCGGCCCCATCTCCCTGCAAACGGCCCAGCATGCTGAGATGTGGCAATCAATAACCCGCTCTGATTCAGAGGCATTAATAACGGCATCCCTCCCCTGGCCTCCACACCAAGTGCATTAACCCTGACCACAGGGCCGCGGGCAGTGCGAGCCACTGATGCATGGAGGGACAAGGGAGACCAATAGCTTCTCCCTGGTTGTATTTTCCGAGCCGTGGAGCAAGGAAAAGATCCCCCAGGGTGGGGATTTCTGAGCTTTCAAAAGCACGAGAGAAAATCTTTCCAGGAAAGATAAGCCTGGGTGCTGAAAGAATGGGATTTCCAGCTTCAGCAGAGGTTTCCAGACTCTGGTTGCTGTCCCTGAGAAACCCTGATTACTCTGGGTTTGGGCTGGGGCAGTCCAGCAGCGGGGGCTGGGAGTCAGGACTCCTGGGCTCTTTCCCTGCCACGCTGCGGGGGGAATGGGGTCTGCCAGCAGAGCGGGGGACTCAGCATCAGGACTCCTGGGTTCTCTTTTGCTCAGACTCCGGGCAGCATCTGGCTCGTGCCTCAGTTTCCCCACCTGCAGAGGCAGCAGCAAGGCTGTGGGGCTCCCAGTTCTGCTGCCCAAAGGGTCAATTATTAATTATGGTAACGGCCGGCTGGCCTGTCTGGAAGGCCTCAGCAGCCCCAGGCAGGGGGACCCCTGACTTCATGGGTTTTGTGGGCAGCTCTAGCAGCTGTCAGGCAGAAACAGGCACCTGGGCCCCTGCCAGCTCTTGCTCCGCGCAGCCGCTAAGTGCCTCGGGGCTGTGGCTCATGCAGCAGCTCGGGCCAGGCCTGCCCTTTAAATAAACCAGGGCACGCTAGGAGGGGAACCCAGGAGTCCGGCTGGGCCACAGCAGCCGGGATGAGGTCTGAGCTGAGAAGCCACAGAGGCTGCAAGAGCAAAGGCTGCCGGCGGCACAAGAGCCAATGCCAGAGTCTCCTGCGGTCAGCGGAGCTGGAGCCAGGACGCCTGGGTTCCCTCCTTGCCCCCTTGGCCACAAGCAGAGCCCAGCTTCCTGGCCCGCGGGGCGGGGGCGAGGCCGGGTCCCCGCAGGGCTGTGAGAGGCTTCATTAATTAATGCTTGTAAAGTGCTTAGAGACTCAGGGGCGCAGAGCGGCACATGGTGGGGCATCAATCACCCCAGAGCGCAGGGCCTGGCGCAGCCGTAAATCTCCCTCTGCCTCTCGCTGCCTTTCCCCGGCGCTTCATCAAATGCCCATTAGCGTCCGGCAATCGATCCACACGGCCAGGAGGGGACGGTGGCAGAGTGATACAAGAGAGATGCCCAGGCCTGACTGGACACCCCAACTTGCTCCCTCTGTACCACCCCCCCAGCAAGGTAAACAGCTCTGTGGGGAGGGGAAATCAGCCCCTGTTGTAGGGGGTAATGGGTGGAGAGAAGGGGAAGGGGGTCCCAACATGGTGCTAGAGGTCACCGACTACAGCTGGTGGAGGGGATCCATCCATCTCACCTGGGTCCCCGCCAGCCCAGGCATGGGGGGAGCAAGTGGAGTGGGCCCTGGTAGCCTTCAGACTGGTGGCTCCAGCCACATCAGGCCCACAGGATCCCAGCTGGAGGGAGCTCCCAGGCACCAGCTGCGCCATCCTGTTCCCCGAACTCAAGGGGAAGAAGGTTTTCCGCCCCCGGGGACAAGCTGGAGGAAGCAATAAGCCCCTGCCTATATCCGCTGGGCGCCCACATAAGAGCTTTGATGGGGACTTTGGAAAGAAGGCTGTAATGGGGAAGAGGCATCAATCACAGCCAGGAAGCCCGGCAGAGAGAACAGCACCAGCCCTGCTGGGTTACGCAGAGACTTGACCCGGCCCCTTGCTCCGGCCAAGTGGATCCAGGACCTGAGTGGGGCAAACCCCGGGTCCCGAGCAGCCCCACATCAGCACCGCCAGCTCTGCGGTGGTGATGGGCCCTGCACTGCGAACGTGCCAGCGCGCCCGCCAAGGACATACTTCTCGCCGCGGCAAAGATGGCATGGATGCATGCCAGCCTGCTACTTACGGGGAAAACTTCTGCGGGGTTGGCAGCCTCCGGCAACCCTGCCCTGCTCATAAGCTGGGGGGCAGAAAGTGGGGCCAGGAACATGCCCCCCCCATAATGACCCTGCTGGCCTGGCTACGATGCAAAGCATCGGCCTGCTGGGGTGAAATGAATTTAGAGGGGACTCAGCAAGGCAGGAGGGGGTGCTAGGTGCTATACACTGGGCCAGCCCCTCTCCAGGCTCCAGCACTGCAGCTCCACTTACTGCCGGCTGCTTTGGAGCTGCCCAGGTCCCTTCCCCGCTTGGCAGCTGTTTCATGGGTAACAAGGGCCTGGCTGCCATGAGCTCACAGGTCCAGGCCCTCACGATCAGCCTGGTGAGGGCAAGTCTCCCCGGGCAAGCCAGGAGGCTCACAGCCCCTGGAGCAATGCTAGAGGCCCTTTCTTGCCTGCTCTGCAGATGCCAATCACCTGGGCTCCACGAGGCCCCTGATGACTGATAGGAAAGTGCTGGCTTGGGGGGAAAAAAAGAAATCTTTCCACTGACTTCACTGCAGGCTTAATGCACTGCCCAGTCTGGGCTGTGAGGAGGGGCCCGGCTGCCCTCCTGCGCATGTCATGGGCACTATACTGCTACGGGGTTGGAGGATTCTCCTTGGCGCAGCCCCAACCTTCGTTCTCCCTGGCTGTGAGTGTGCAAAGGTGCTTCCCCTCCCATCACGAGCGCCTCACACAAGGGGCCAGGTCCAGCTACAGCCCTGTAAGTGCCCCCCCACCCCGGCCCTGCCTGGACCCCGCAGCCCCCGGCTTCCCGATCCCAGAGCTGCATTTGGCAGCAGCAGCAGGACCCGAGGCCCAGGAGAGTTTTCCAGCGAGCAGAGCCGTTAATTACCTCATTGTCAGAGTCCATTACCGCTCCCCCTGGAGCCCCCGCGCCAGAGATGAAATGGAGAAACTGCTGGGGGGGGGAATCAATCCATGCTAAACGCTTCAGGGACCACAGGGGGGGTGATGGTGGGAGGGGGTCACCATGCTGCGCTCTTAACCCTTCAGCGGATGGCATGGGCGAGGGGGCCAGGATCCCGCTTGCTGCCGATCCTGGGGGTCGGAGACTCACAGGCTGGTTGGGACCCCAGACCCTAAGGAAGCCCCCCTGCAGTTTACTCCCCCAGGGCAGTGGGGAGGGGGTGCAGTCAC
>NW_017728960.1:1161000-1163395 GCF_001723915.1 Gavialis gangeticus
GATGGCATGGGCGAGGGGGCCAGGATCCCGCTTGCTGCCGATCCTGGGGGTCGGAGACTCACAGGCTGGTTGGGACCCCAGACCCTAAGGAAGCCCCCCTGCAGTTTACTCCCCCAGGGCAGTGGGGGGGGGGTGCAGTCACAGAGGGGGCTTGTTTCCTCCTGGCTCCATGCCGCCCCCTGGGTCCCCTCCCCAGCTGTTACGTGTGGCCGTTACGCACCCCAGAGGTGGTCGCACCAACCCAAGCCTTGTCAAGCCTCACAGGCCACGGCCATAGCAGAGCTCATTGCCAGTGTCAAGGGCGTGGGGTCACATCCACTGGCTGTGGTGTCTGTGGCTGCCCCACTTCCGTAGCTCTGGGTCCAGCCCACATAGCACTGAAACCCCAAATACCCAATGCAGGGAGGGAGAGAGACCGATATCACCCCCATCTTCCCCCGTTCCCACCCCCAGACCATGGCAGGGCCACACTGCCTGGCTGTAACCCTGCCACGTCAGGCTCCAGGCATGAGCCATCGAGCTTAGGCGAGCTGGCAGCTCCTGTGTGCCCCGGTGCTGGCGCAAATGCGGAGCAAGATGAGTTCAAGACCCCGGTTCAAGCCCTCGATGGAGACTGAAGCCCTGCAGACCCCTGCCCAGCTGGCCCAAGTGGGCACTGTGCATGGACCCCAGTTTCCCAGTGGGCGCAGGGCTGGGGTAATGGCTTCTGGATTGATTTCAGCTGCAGGAGTCAGTGGGAGCTGCCGATGTGGCGTGAGGCACTGGGGACAGCTCTGGTTTCCTGGATGTTTTCTCACTGCAGTAAACAGCCCGGGCAGCTCACATGTGTCGTGCCACTGAATCCCGGAAAGCCCCGGCCTGTGCCAGGGGAATGCAATGGGGCAGCACGCATGGGGGGAGTGGGGCCGTGCATCTCCAGGGGGGTTGCATGCAGCTGGCTTGGGCATGAATGGGGGAAAGAGGGAGCCCAGAAGCATTCATGCCCATCTCAGCTCAGCTGCATCCCACCAGGCACAGCTCAGGCCCAGCCCAAACGTGGACAGGGGGCTGGGACCACTGCTCTCACCCCTCCCCAGCCCCACCTTCGTCTGGGCTCGGGTTTGCAAAGTTGCAGGCCTGCAGCCAGCTCTCCACTCTGCCTCAGTTTCTCCACTCAGGAAACGCCCCAGGGAGGGCAGGATGGCAGATTCGGGCTGCTGCCTCCAGCCCCAGGTCCAACACACCTTGGACATGCCCTCGGGTCTGGCCACGATAGCCTGCCATCTCTGCAGTGCCTCTCTCTTATCTCCGGCAGGGGCGAGTGACAAAGCATGGGCTGGGACCCAGGCGGCCGTGGCTAATTACCCAGATGCAATCCATTCAACTCCATTACGGGCAGACCCGGGGCTCGAACATTAGCAGTAGAGCAGGCCCACGCCGGCAGATGTGATTATGGGGACGCTGCGGGGCAGGCGATAAGGCCTCTGATTCAATGAAGGGCACATGTGTTCCTGCCTTGCCGGTGGCAGAGACAGAAACGAGGTCCTGACGTGTCCCAGAGCGTGGTCACGGTCACCCGGCTTCGGTGAAGGGCAGGTCTCGGCCGGGAACAGGGCAAGGCAAGGTGGTGGGAGGGGAGGCACCGAACCGGCTGGGCACAGAGCTTGCTTTTTCCTTCCCAAAGTTTTGCAGACTCTCTCAGCATCACTGCATGCCCCAGGTAGCTGACTCGGGGCTGGCAGGTCCGCAGGCAACTATGGGACCCTCCCCTGGTGCCTTGGCTCTGGGATCCACACCAAGCAAGAACAGGGCAGAACCCCACCATGGCGCCGGGCCCCCACCCCAGCCTGGCGGCACCCGACAAACCCAGCTCCAACCGAGGGACTTGGGCAGAGGTTTTATTTCTCAGCAGGTCCCTGTGCAAAGCCACAGGCGCACGTGGCCCCAGCAGCTGTGCTCGTGCAAGGAGACCCATTGACAGGGAGGTCCCAGCTGCTGCTAGCCCCATGCAGACAGGGGTGAACCAGGCATCGCTGCAGCACAAGCAGAATTGGGCCCACTGCGTAAGCCCAGAGCCACCTCCATCACCTCTGCCCAGTGCCAGCTCCTGCCATGGTGAGGTCTCCCCTTGCTGCAGACCAGCCCCCTTGGCCCCCAGGAGACCCCAACTGGACCTTGCAGGTGGGAAGGATGGGAGCCATGGCCCCCTCAAACCCTTCATGGGTGCAATGGATGCTCTATGGCCGCAGTGCAAGATGGTGCAGCCCCCCCCAGCTGCCATGAGTCTCTGGTTCTGTACAATCAGGTGCCCCCCACCCCGCCCTGAAAAGCCCCTATAGCAATGATCTAGTGCTTACAAGAATAAATAGGGTGCTGCCCGGACGGGGACTGCCGGACAGCCCCATCCACCCCCCAG
>NW_017728960.1:1163728-1164783 GCF_001723915.1 Gavialis gangeticus
GCTTATGGTCACTGTCACCCAGCTTCCCTTCGATCATTAGGTCACTGATTAGGTCATCCCCCATAGCCAGTACCAGGACAAGCCCCTATAGCAATGATCTAGTGCTTACAAGAATAAATAGGTTTAGAAACACACGGGGACTGCGGGACAGCCCCATCCACCCCCCAGCCCCATCAACCCTATCGGCCAACCTCTGATCGGGGAAAGCAAGAGTCCGGCCCGCTCCGAAACACAAGCAGCATCTGGTGGCCCCAGATGCAGGGTAAGGTGGGGGTTGAAGTCCAGGCAGCCCCCAGCCAGGGACAGGGAAAGGTGAGCAGGGCTGGGGCAGGCACCCGGCAGCAGGAAGCCTCCATCCATCCATCTGTCACAGGCTCACAGCAATTTAGGCATCCCCATCCCGGGCTGCACCGGGTCCGAGGGAGCAGTGGGAGCTCCCCCGGCAGCAGCCGTGGCCCCTTGGCTGCTAGCCCAGGATGTCCAGGTAGACAGGCGGTGTCTTGACCAGGGCTTGCAGCCGGCGGTGGATCTCCTTCATGCTCTGGCGCTGGGGAGGCTCGCGCTGCCAGCAGCTCTGCATGATGTCGTAGACCTCAGAGGGGCAGGTCCGCGGGCGCTCCAGCTCCCGGCCCTGCGTGATGCACTCGATAGCCTAGTAGTGGCAGGGGGATGAGGGGGGTGAGACCACCGCCCCTCTCCTGCCATCCCCCAGCTCAGCACAGGGGGGTCAGCCCCCCGAGGATCTCAGTGCCCCCTGGCAGTGACAGTCCCAACCCAGGTCCCCCGACCCCTGCCTGCTGCTCCCTTTTGGGTGTGGGACCCAGGTACCCTAGTTTCCATTGGCTGCCAGAGCTGGAGGAAGACCCCAGGTGTCCGAGTCCTCGGGGACAGCCTGGATGGGCCCCGTGAGGCTGAGCCAGCACCCCCCAGCTCCCTTAGCCACCTTCTTGGCCCCCCAGCTCCCCCTTTGCCCCCCGCCAGCCCCACACCTCGGTGTTGGAGAGCTGGTACCAGGGCTGCTTCCCGTAGGTGAAGATCTCCCAGAGCACCACCCC
>NW_017728960.1:1169783-1169986 GCF_001723915.1 Gavialis gangeticus
AGTGGTGAACTTGCGGTAGAGGATGCTTTCGGGGGGCATCCACCGGATGGGCAGCATCGTGCGCCCCCCCACCTGCCGAGGCAAGGACAATGATAAAAGAGAGAGAAGAGGAGAGAAAAGGAGAAGTGAGAGATGGAGGAGAGCCCCTTCTGCCCCCGGCTTGTGCCAGGCAAGCAGAATCGGGCCCGGAGACACCACATGCG
>NW_017728960.1:1174986-1185274 GCF_001723915.1 Gavialis gangeticus
ATGGGACTCTGGGATCAGGCAGGGCAGTGATCCAGGGGGCTGGGAGAGTGGGCAGGGGATCAGGCAAGGCAGGGGGCGGGGGTACATGAGCCCTCTGGGGAGGTGGAGCTGCACCCTGAGAAGAGCAGGGGACTCACACCTCTAGAGTAGCGCCCCCCATTCTCCCCATGATCCACCCACACCTACCCACACATCCCATGGCCCCCCATATCCCACCTGCGCTAAGTGCTCTGCCTCCCCCTTGCCTTGCCAGGCCCCATTAAATATGAATACGGGGCTGGGGTGGGGCGGGAGCTAAAATGGAAAATTGCAAGCGGCCCGCGGAGCCCCCGGCTGTCACCATACCGCTCCCACCAGGGCCCTCCCACAGATGGATAGAGATGGATGGCTCCAGCCCCTGCTGCCCCAGACTCCCGCCCCCACCCCAGGTGAGTGGGTAAGCTGCCACGCCGACCAGCCCAGAAGGGAGCGGGATTAGAGGAGGGAAGAAGGATGAGCCTCCCGGGCACCCAGCAAAGGACCTGCCAAGGGGAGAGTTCAAAAGGGAGCTCCAGAGCCTGCATTGGCCAGCAGGTTTGGGAAGTTGTTTTCCTGCCTCCCCTAGCTGGCAGCAGTAGTGAGCTGTTATCCTGCCTAGAGACCAGCCACTCCCCTGGATGGCAGCAGTAGTGAGCAGGCATCCTGCCTAGAGAGCAACTACTCCATCAGATGGCTGCAGTACTGAGCTGTTATCCTGCCTAGAGACCAGCCCTCCCCTAGCTAGCAGTAGTGAGCAGTCATTTTCTACAGGCACAGACACTACAAGGGGACCTGGAGGATGCACACACATGCCCGCTGTGCTCACTCGGTAGTAGTCGGTGCTGTAGATATCCCGGGACATGCCGAAGTCCCCGATCTTCACCACCATGCTGTGGCCCACCAGGCAGTTGCGGGTGGCCAGGTCGCGGTGCACGAAGTGCAGGGAGGCCAGGTACACCATGCCCGAGGCGATCTGCGTGGCAATCTGCAGCATGTGGCTCAGCGTCAGCTGCCCGAACGGCTGCCCATTCCCGTTGTCCAGGATCTTGGCATCTGGCCCGTGGGACCTGGGCAGGGCATGGCAGGGCAGGGGTGAGGTCTGGAGAGTGACCCAGCATTCCCAGTGCCCTCTCGGACCTTTCTGTGCAGGGAAATAGCTCCTATGCCCAGAGCAGGGGTGGCATAAAGGCTTCATGCCCTGTCCTTCACACTGGGCAGGGTGGCAGGGTCCCAATCCTCTCTGCCCAGCAATCAAGAGCAGCCCCAAGGCTGCTCCACGTGCCACCAAGACCAGATATCCGCATGGACAGGGGCAGGGGGGGCACCAAACATGGCTCCAGGGGGGCACCAAATGCAGCTCGAACCCTCTGAACACACCCGACACCTCCCAGACCTCAACAGCCTCCCCCAGCCACGCGTGTAAGTCCATCCGTGGCTTTCCGCAAGGCCACGCGCCTGCTTTGATGCCAAGCGGTGCTGACAGCAGAGGGCGCGGAGCCATTTACGCCAGGTCTCATCACCATCATAATCTTAGCCGCGTCTCCACACTCGGCCCGTGGCCGCCCGGCAGCCCCCCGTCTCGCAGCAATGCCTGGGGGGCCCATCGAAGAGTCTCTGCTTATTGCAACTGATGGGCAATCTCCCTCACTGCCAGCCTCTCAGACAGCTAATCTAATCAATATTGCAAGGAGGGCCGCATTAGCAGGGAGGCTGTCTGAGCCGCGCCAGTAATGGAGCGGTGGGGAGGGCATGCCAGCAGCGGCTGGGGGAAGCAGCAAGAGAAGTGGGTCTCCATGTGGGGCGGAGAGCGTGCAAATGTGTGCACACGTGTGCACGGGGCTGGGATTTGGGGAGGGGTTAAAAAAGCCTCAAAGGGGTCGTGTTTGCCCTTCCAGGGTTTCAGGTTGGCCCCAGCAGACTAGCTCATGCCCCCCTGCTACAGCCCCAAGGAGCTCTGAGCCAGGCTGGGGCATGGATCAGGCCCGGGTGGGTCAGATCTCGCCCCCGGCCCTCACCTGAGGAAGCGGTTGAGGTCGCCATGCTTCATGTACTCGAAGACCATGATGAGGGGCTCGTCGTCTGTGCACACGCCATAGAAGCGCACGATGTGCTCGTGCTGCAGCACCGTCAGCAGCTCTGCCTCACGCTGGAAGTCCAGCCGGGCACTCTCCGTGGCTTCCTTCAGCGCCTGGCAGGGGGGAAATGCAATGCAATGCAACCCTGGGGCTGGAGGGGGCAAGGGGGCAGGCCAGGCCGCCTGCCCCTGCCCCTGCTGGGCATGGGGTGCAAAGGGTGAGGGGGCCGCACTGACTGCCTGGGGCAAGTCCCTGGGAACAAGCTCATGCTGTCATCTGTGCACGCAGCTGCGAGGTCTGGGGGGGACAGGGGACACCTGTGCAGCTCCAGGCACAATGGAGCAGAGCTCCCACTGCCGCCATAATTGGGAGATCTCTGCAAACCAAGGCTGGGGGGGCTGAGTGCTGACTCTCCCACAGGCTTGGACAGGGCCCAGCGGGGTGTTTGTGTGCACGCCTGCATATGAGTATGCACACCTGCCAGGGGAAATCAGTCATGTGTCATAAGCCCTATATTGCTGGCAGCTGGTGGGGATTCCCCGGAGAGGAGCCCTGGTTGTTGGGAGGGAGTCCCCTGCCCTGAAGACTCTAGCTGTGGAGCGGGGAAGAATGGGCTGGGGGTTACCTTGACGGCCACAAGCATCTTCTCCTGGTCGGGGATGAGGTTGTAGCATTCGGCCAAGAAAACTTTCCCGAAGGCGCCCTCGCCCAGCTCCCACTTCAGCACGATGTCCCGCCGCTTGATGTGGTGGACACCTGCCGGACAGGGGCCGTGAGCCCTGCCCTGCCCCTGGTCTCGGGGGGTAGGGGGGCTCCTGCCCTGTCCGGGTCCAGCTGAACAGGGGTGGATCCGGACGCGGGTGCCGCTCTGGGGCCAAGGGGTTCAGTGGGAACCGCAGGGAAGGGGACTGGGCCGGGGCAGAGCCTCCCCACCCACTCCATCTCAGCCAAACCCCCCTAGACACCTCCCACCCCCAGCTCCTACCAGGACCCCCCAGAAGACCCCAGGGCATCTCCCAGCCCCCCCAAAACACCCCAGGGAGCTCCTAACCCCACCCTGCCCTGCCCCTTACAGGTGTCACAGAAGTACTGGGGGTTCTCGATGACGCTGGATTTCACCCCATCCAGTTTGCTCTCCGCCGAGGACAGGGGGCTGCTGCCCAGGTTCATGAAGTGCAGGGACATGGCTACATCGTCCTCCTGTGCCAGCACGGCCGAGCCTGCCACGGTGGGGTGGGGAAGAGAGATGTCACGATCCCATGCCATGACCCCAAGCAGGCAGGAGCCCATGCCATGAACCCAGGTGGGTAGGGATGCCCTCCCACCCCATGGCCCTGATCCGGGGGGGTGCAGCCCCCCAGCTCTAGGAGCTGGTGGGGGCACTGATGTGGGGATGGGGAAGGTGAGTGAAGCCCATGAAAGCCCTGAGGGGTCGGGGCCCAGGTGCCGTGATGCACCCACGGAGCAGCAAGCACCTCCCCCCACTCCCCACTCCCAGTCCCAGCCCGGCCCCGGGGGGAGCCAGGCCGATCAAACCCATTTAGAGGCTGAATCTGTTCCAGGAGTGAATTAGCAGCTGCCGCCTGCCTTGCTTGTCACATGGCTGCGGGGGTGTGGGAAGAGGGGGGATTCTCGGACCCGGGGCCCTGCATTGTCCCCCTTCCCCATTGCTCCAGCTCCAGCCTCCCTTGCTCCCTGCAGGCAGGATCGGGGCCGGGCAAGCACTGGGAGCAGTCGGGGGTGACGCATCCACAGAGGCAGCCCCCCTTGGACCTCAGGGCATGCATAGAAGCAACCACCCCCCACCAGCAGGTTTACCCCCTGCAGACACAGGGCCAGCTCCTGCAGGGTAGGGGACTTGCATGGAGCCAGGCAGCAGGTTCGAGGCCCCATGTCAGGGACTTACGGCTGATGCCGAACTTGGAGTGTCGCCCACACTTGTTGAGCACAATGAGCATGACAGATAGGAAGACGCAGGCGAAGACAGCCAGCGCCACGGCCACTGAGACCTGGGGAGGGGACATGGCTCAGCCTGGACCCTGGGCACTGCTAGGATGGAGGCCGAGGCCATGCCAGACCTGGCCCTCCCAGGGAGAGACAGCACAGACCAAAGGCCAGGACTCCTGGGCTCTCTTCCCAGGGCGGGGCTTCAAGTCAGGGCAGGCCTGATGCTGCCTCTGACCCACTGCAGGGAAACAGGCCAGGCCTGTGCCTCAATTTCCCCACCCAGGGCAGGCTGAGCTGGCAGGAAGCAGCAGAGCCTGGTGCTTGCCCTGTCCCAACAGAGACGCCCTCTCTGCTCCCCCACACCCCCCTCACCCCAAAGCCATGCTCCTCCGCCGTCTCCACCGGCCCCTCCTGGGTGCTGTTCCCATGGCCTGGAGAGAAGCAAGACAGGCAGCATTAGCCCAGGGGGTGCAGATCCCCCCCCGCCATGAGGGTCAGGGCGCTGGTAATGGGGTACAGACCCCCCCATTCCAGTTGTGGGGGCTGCATCTGGAGCAGAGATCCCAGTGACCCCCCCCCCCTCCCCTGACTCGATCCAGGGCTGGGCTCGTGCACATGGCCTGGGGTCCCTGTGCGGGGGGGGGGGTGGAAAGCAGCCCCCCAGTCAAGACTCACCTATGGGAGACAGCGACACTGCAGGCGGTGGTGAGGGGAAAGGAGAAGCAATGTTATTCACTAGCCCCAGGACCCCACTTGCCCCCCAATCCACATCAGAGCCCCTCTCACTCCCATCTCACCCCTCCGTCCCCCCACAAAATGGATCAAATGATAGCAGGTTCCCCACTGCCTGGACTCGCTGCCCAGAGTGGCTTGGGGGTATCCCATCCCCCCATCACCCCCTGCCCCTAATAGGGTCAGAGGTATGCGTGATTCTCCAGCTCCCCGTTCCCCGAGGGCTCCTGATAGCAGAGGCAGGAGGGGAAACTGAGTCCCAGAGGTGTCCTAATACCCTTGGCTCCCAGGGCATGCACCTGGGATGGGCTCCTCGGGGTTGAAGCTGAAGGGGTTGTCCATGAAGCGCCCATAGATGGTGCGGGCATCGGTGCCCAGCAGGTTGCGCACGAGCAGCGTGTAGTTGCCGTTGTTGACGTGTGTGGGGCGGTTGAGGTGCAGGCAGCCATGCAGCACAGTGGAGTTGAGCTCAGCCTCCACAATGCGCGTGTGGATGTAGGGCCCTTCAGGCAGCGCCGAGCCGTTGAACAGCCATCGAATGCTGGGCGCTGGGTTCCCGTCCACCGAGAAGGGAATGCACCAGAAGTGCTGCGCGATGGCGTCCTGCAGGTCCAGGATCACGGCCGGGACTGTGGGGCAGTGGGAGCGTGGGGCAGGGGGCCGGGGGCAGCCCCCCACCTGGCCCTCCCACTGGGAGCAGGGGCTGGAACCAGAGGGCCTGTCCCTAGGGTTCGGAGCTGGGGCTGGACCTATGCTGCCTTGCACACCCATGGGTTCACACACACACATGCACCCCCACACCTGCAAACACACACACACACATGCTCATATATGCACCCTTACATGCATGCTCACATGTACACGCACATATGTACACCCATAAACACATATGCACCCACATGCATGCTCACACCCATGAATACATACCTATGCATGCCCACACACATGTTCATGCACCTGTAAACACATGTGCATCCACACACGTTTGTGCACCTGTAAACATGTGTGCATGTGTGTGGATGAACACAAACCCACGTACGCAAATTCACACCCATGAATGTATGCCTATGCACACTCAGCCACATGCATGTCCACACACCTGTAAACACATGCGCATCCACATGCATGTTTGTGCACCCATGAACACGTTTACATCCACACAAACCTGTGCACACATGCTCACACCCATGAATGCCCACTCACACACATGTTCATGAGCCTGTAAACATGTATGCATCCACACACATGTTTGTGCACCCATAAACATGTACTCATCCACACGCAAGCACACATGCCCATGCACACATGCTCAACCCATGAATGCACACCTATGCACACCCACACACGTCTACAAGCCTGTAAACATGTACACATTCACATGCATGTTCGTGCACCTGTAAACACGTACACACCTATACGCATACACACACGCTCACACATGCATGTTCCCAGGCGTCTGGGTCTACATGGGAATGCAAGGGGCTGCTGTGAAGCCGCTCGGGGCTGCTAAATGACATAACCAAGACCCCCATGGGCAGGCAGTGGCAGAGCCCTTTGCTAGCCCCACACCCATTGTGCCCCACTCTCCCGCCCCCCGGCCACCTGCGCAGGGCTCACAGGTGACGTTGAGCTGCACGGCCTCCTCGGTGCGGCCCACTCCGTTCTCGGCCCAGCAGGTCACATCCTTGCGGTTGAAGGCGGACGAGACATTGTGGATCTGCAGGGAGACCTCCGAGGCCGACACCTGCAGGGACAGGCCCGGCCTGAGACCCCAGCAGCGGGCAGAGCAAAGCAGGGCTGGGCACCCCCCCTGCCAGCAGTCTTGCCAGGCCATACACACCCGGGGCTGGGGGAGAATCACCCCTCCCTAAACAGTGTGGGGGCTAGGACCCTCTGCTGGGCTGCAACTGCACCTGAACCAATGAGGCAGGATGGAGCAGCTGGAGACAGAGGGGTTTAATGGAGAACAGGATGGTGGGAGGCACTGCGACTGCCCCAGCAGGCAGCATACGGCCAACCCCCCTCCCTCCCTCCCCCCACGCACAACCACCAAGCAAACCTCCCGTGGCCTCCGGCACAAAGAGGAGGCTGCAGGTCATGAGGCCGCAAGGTCAGGACATGAAGGCTGAGAGGCCCCCAGGGACAAGGAGGTCGGACCTGGCACTCCCAGGGGTCAGGAGTTGCTTTCCAGCCGCCCGCCCCTGGGAAGGGGAGCTGTGCAGGGGAGAGAAACTGAGGCCCCGCTTGCCTGGACGATGACAGGCAGTTCGGGGCCCACGTCAGGCACGATCCAAGCACCGGTGGCTGGCGGGTCACCCAGGACGTGGCACGTCAGGTTTACACTCTCACCCTGCTGCACCGGCACGTCGTGGTGCTCGATCCAGATCCGTGGTAGCTCTGCCCAGGGGCAGGGGGAGAGACACGGTGCCTCAGGGCAGGCACAGCACCCCTTGCACATATGTACACACACATGCACACAAAAACGCACATGGGCATGCATGCGCTTGGGCATGCGCACACATGCACTTGCATATACACACACACATACACATGTACACAGACAGAACACACACACATGCATACATATATGCATACATGCAATTGCACATGCACTTGCACAGAGAGAACACGCACACACACCAATGTACTTGCGCGTGCCTGGGCCCACACATATGCACATGCATGCCTGCACACACACATGCACTTGCATATGCACATGCATGCACATGCATGCACATACCCACACATATGCGCATGCACACGCACATGCACATACATGGACACTCACGCATGCACATGCATTCACACACATGCACATGCACATGCACATGCATACACACTCCAGGTCTCAGGGCAGGGCTCGCGTACCACAGTCTGAGACGTGCAGCTCAGCCAGCGGGACCTCCAAGTTGTCCGACCAGCAGCTCAGCGACTGGTTCCCCAGCCCGGCCTGGTCGCTTCGCTGCCACAGCCGCAGCCACAGGAGGTCGCAGGAGCACTGGAAGGGGTTCCCCACAAGCACCCTGCACAGGGACCGAGGTCAGGGAGCGGGACTCTGGGGTGGGGGGCGGGATCCACCCACTCTGCCCATCCCATGATCACCCCAGCCCTAGGAACACGCCTAGTCCCTGCTCCAATGCAGCCAGGGCCCTTTCCAGGCTGGGCCAGACCTTGGCAGTACCCACAGGTACTCACAGCTCCTGCAGTGGCAGGTGGCGGAAGGTTTTCCAGGACAGCGATGCCAGTGCGTTGGACGAGAGGTTCCTGCCGGGGGCACAGACAGACCCATGGAGCGGAAGCGACCCATCCAGGGTGGCCCCAGCCCCCCTCTTACCCAGCCTCAGCAAGGCTGCAACCCCCATTGCCCCAGGAGGGGAAACTGAGGCACAGGGAGATGGAGCGCAAGAGCACCTGTCCGCCATCTGGGGTGTCTCTCACCCCCACAACCCCATGCAATGAGTTCCCCTGCTATTGCTCCCCTGCACCACCCACACGGCTACAAACACCCCAGAGAAGGGGGCACTTACAGAAGGGCAAAAGGGGAGCAAGATCTGCCCCAGCAAGCTGGGCAGGGGGCACCACTGGGGGCACCCACGCCTTGCTCCAGCTCAGAGCAGCGCTTTCCCCAGAGCTGCCTCCCCCTCCCCAAGCCCCAGCTGCCGGCAGATTGAGTTTTGCAGCCGGCATTGCTCTCCAGCGCAGGGACAGCTGTGCCCGATCAATCCCTCACCCCACGACACACGGGGAGGGGGAGGCCGGTACCCGCGATGCACAGACGGAGGCAGGACAGGCCCCATCTTAGCCCCCGGGACTCACAGGTAGCTGAGCTTAGGGGTGGCGTGGAAGGCGTCCTCAGTGATGGAGTGCAGCCCCGAGCCAGCGATGGTGCTGCAAGGCAGAGGGACCACCATGAGAAAGGGGAGGCCGTGACCCCCAACCCAGCATCATGGAGGGGGCAATTCGGAGAGCCTGGGAGGTCCCAGAGCAGAGTGCATGGGAGAGACCCGAGCACCGGCTGGAGCAGCCTCGAGGTGGCTCTCAATAGCCCTGGGGGCTGGTTCCCAGGAGTTGCATCTCCCTTTGCCTCCCCCAGTCTCTGCAGGCTTCCTGGGGGAGGTGTATTGGGACAGGGGATCTGCCCCCAACCCACCCCCTTGCAGACACACGTGTGACGCACCAGGGATACTCACAGGTTCTTCAGCTCCCGGAAGGCCTTGATGTCGGCCAGTGTCAGGCAGCTCAGCAACCTCTGGTTCTCGATGACCCTGGGGAGCAGCAAGGCCATGAGCAGGATCAGGCACCGGGCAGGGTGACAGGAGGCAGGCAGCGCTGGGGGCTGATGGATGGGGCCATAAAGGGGCCTCTTCCCTCATTATCCCACTCCTCCCAGCTGCTCCAGGCCTGGATGGAACATCTGTCCCCTGCTCTCACTGGGGTGGAGGCCCATGGTGCCTCAGTTTCCCCCAAAACTGGCTTGGGGCTGCATTAGGACACTTTGCCAGTGGGGCTGTGCTGGGCGCTGGTCCAGGGCCACTCCACAGTGATCCATGTCCCGTGGCTGGATTCCCCCTTTGCCTGTGGCCCACAAATAGCAATTCCCGTGCTCCCTGGACCCCCCACCCCAAGACGTCCCAGCCTTGAGCCCAGCACCATCCCCCCTGCCTGCCCCCGTGTTTGGGCACCAGGCTCTGCTGCAGGGGTGGTGAATGACTATTCCCAATATAAACAGCATTGGGAAACCACTCAATACCTTTCTACAAACCTCAGCGGAAAGGAGAAGGGTCCCGATCCCCCAGGGCCATGTGAATCCCCATGGGCTCAGGACCCTGCAGCCTGGGGCGACTTTCCTGGGCTCCATCTCAGGGGCTAGGCCCTGGGTTTTGCCTGGGAGCCCCTGCCCCACCCAGCCTCCATCCCCGTGCCCAGGCAGGGTGGGGCAGCTGTATCTCGAGGCTGGAGGGTGAGTCCTGGGTGTGGATCTCAGGGCCTTGCTCCTGTTCTGTATGGCACCATGGCCCCTTGGGTGGGATGAGCTGGAGGGTGACAGCTGCCTGGGGTAAGGGGGACATCCCCTGGCCTGGATGCGTGGGGCCCAGGAGAGGCCATAAATGCAGCACACAAAGCCACCCGCACGTGGGACAGGCAAAGGAGCCCTCTCTGGAAGTGCCCTGCCCCTCCCAGCCGCTGCGCAACAAAGGCCTGGCAGCGCCCGCCAGGTTCAGCCCCACCCCAGAGAGGGAAACCGAGGCATGGCCCCAGCCAAGGGGAGCTGGCAGCTGGGGATGGGACTCAAGGGCCCAAAGCCAGCGAAGGAACCCAAGTGTCCAGTCTCCCATAGACCTTGCGCCCCTCCCAGAGCTGGGAGCAGACCCCAGGCGTCCGGGCTGCCAGCCTCCCCCCTACCATGTCTGTCCCCCAGGGCACAAGGGGCTGGTGGTGGCCACATGCCTGGGGGTGCTGGGAGCTGCAGCGGGAAGGGGGGCTGGCTCCCACGGCCAGCTCCCCCCTACCAGCCC
>NW_017728960.1:1190274-1191093 GCF_001723915.1 Gavialis gangeticus
CAGCTCCCCCCTTCCAGCCCCCCCTGCCCTGCCCTGCCCTGTCCATCACTGGCTTTGCCCAGGGTGGATGCAGGGTGGGGGGCAAGGAGCAGGAGCAACCCTGAGCACAACGCCTGGGCCCGGGGCTGCTCCCATGGCTCCAAGGAGGCTGGGGATGATGGCAGCCCACCCCCCAGGGCCCGAGCCTAGCTGGGGGTGCCCCTCTGCTGCCGGCACGATGGCCCTTGGGGATAGAGCAGAGCAGGGGGAACAGACCAGGGGAGGCTGGATGTGACCCCACTCTGGGGACTCCCACGCCCTCCTGATCTCCAACTCCCCACCTGGCCCGCCTCCCCCGCACCTCCGAGGTACTCACACATCGGTGAAGTTCTCCGTCCCTGCCAGCTCTGCCAGGCTGCGGAGGCCACTGGGCTCCAGGCACTGGAGCTGGAGGGTCCCGAAACACCTGCAGCCCCCAGGGCAGGGGCTGGCACAGCCCAAGGGCAGGAGCAGGCAGCACAGTGGGAGCAGCCAGGCAGGCAGCATGGTGGGCCCCGGTGCCCAGAGCGGGTCCCCAGCGCCCCGTGCACCTGCTGCCCAGGCAGGCGGTGGCCAGCATGGGTGTGCAGGCATCTGCCCGGCTTAAAGGCAACGGCATGTCCAGCCTTGCAGGGAGGAGCTTGTCAGAGCCCTCCTCCCCAGACAGCTGCAGCCAGCCCAGCCCCAGCCCAGCCCTGCCCAGCCCAGCCCAGGCAGGAGCTGTCCAACATCTAGGCACCCCTGGGCACAGCCCCTGGGCACTGGGGGGCGGGGGGGATTTGGATTGAAGGGAGCACTGCA
>NW_017728960.1:1196093-1198325 GCF_001723915.1 Gavialis gangeticus
AAGGGAAGGGGGGGGGGAGAAGGTGGGTCCAGCTCCCCACAGCTGTAGGGGGATGAGAAGGGGGCTGTGGGCGGAAGTGAGGGGCACTGGCACAGCTGGGATGGGGGGAATGTAGATGGGGGGGGCTGTGGGCAGAAGTGAGGAGCACCGGCACGGCTGGGATGGGGGGATTGCAGATGGGGGGGACTGTGGTTCAGGAGTGAGGCGCACTGGCACAGCTGGGGTGGGGGGCACCAGCAGAGCAGGAGAGGAGGCCCCCCCCCCCAGCCTGGGACACTTGCATACACATGTGCACACACAGTGCATCTCCCCACAACCTCCCCCGGTGCCACACAGTACCATCCCCAGCTAGCCAGGTACCTTGAGAGTCTGAACCCCCCACCTCCGAACACACACCCGTGCTCCTCGTGGCCTCATCCAGGCCAAAACCCACAGCACTGACCTCGCCCTGGGGCCTCACACCACCTCCGACACACGCAAGCCACCTAGCTGCTCCCCAGAGGTGGCTGCATTTCAGCCAAAGGGAGGCCTGGCTGGCTGCATTCTGCACCGCCCCCCACCCCAGGGTCCTGAACTCTGCTCCTTTGGGACCCTGGCAGAGGCCATCGCAGAGCCCACAGGCTATGCTCCGGGGTGCTCCAAGGTCACAGGTCAGGGCCCCAAGCCAGGGGGCTGCATTTAAATCATGCATGTGGAGGATACGTCCATGCACACGCCGCACAGGCACATGTGTGCACACCTCGCCCCTTCTGCTGCAGGGTGTGTCAGCTCCCTGGCGCCGTCCAGTGGGCATGCCGGGTAGTGCCAGCATCACCCACACTGGCTGGGAGATCAGGTCAGACCAGGGCAGAATCCAGTCCTGGTGACCTTTGCCCTCTGCTGAGATGCTGGGGTGAAGATAGCCCCCCCAGCCCCTCCCCACCTCTTGTGCAAGGGTATTGCAGGGGGAGGGAGGAGCTAGCCGGTGTCCCCCCAAACGCAACACCCTGTGGCCATTAACCCTTTGTATCCCAGCAGCCGACACAACACAGGGGCTGGGACCCTGCCCAGTTGGGGGCTGCTGGGGGAAAGCTGGTGGGGGGTTACAAAGCTGAGGGGGGTCCTGGAAACACAGGGGAACCTCAGCCCTGCCCTGCTTTGCCTTCCAGCCTGGTGCCCCTCTGGGGTTAATCCTTCCTGCCCGTCACTCATTAATTCCCCACCATGTCACCCCCAGCCCCCCTTCTGCTTCTGCCCCGCAGGGGGTCACGGACACAGGTCTGGGGGTTACTCATTAACCATGTGAGGAGGTCCCAGGCTCCAAAGTGCGTGGTTAATGGGGCTGCTGAGGTGTTTGGTGCCCGGAGCCAGGGCACGACGGGGTGGCAGGTCACACTCGGCTCCAGAAGAAACAGGAGCTGCAGCCCTGGGAGTTCCCCTGACATGCCATGAGCAGGGCAGTTCTCAGCCTGAGCTCCCACAAATGGTCCTCAGCGCCATCCTGGAAGTGGGGGGAGGTTTGGGACCCCGCGCTTGCCTTGGGGCCTGCCCCCAGTCTCTTGGTGAGGAGAAAAGCTGAGGCGCACACACAGACATGGAGGAGCTGGCTATGCTCGGGGCCTCAGCGCCCCATCCTCTTTACTGAACAGCACCAGAAAGACAGAGCCGGGTCAGCGCTGCCCCTGCACGCCGTCTCCGGCGGCCACGGACCCCTCCATGCAGCCTCCAGCCCAGCCCTGGCCCCAGGTCTGGGGTTCCCAGTCCAGAGAGGATGGCTCAGTTCGGCACCCCCCCAGCCACCCAGCTGCCCCCCAGCTCCATGAAGCTGTGCGGGAATGAGCAAGCACGGCTGGTGCAAGCAGGAGCCAGCCCAGCTGCTGCACCCCGTGGCTCTGCTGGCCCCATCCTGGTTGCCACGTGCTGGAGATGCTGCCCCACCCCAGCCATGCAAAGACCCCAGCCCCTGGCCCATTGCATGGGTCTGGTGTGTGACCCCCCTGCAACACCCAGCTCTGGAGCAGCCTGCCCTTACATGGGGTAACAGCCGCCGACTGCTGCTGGGGAACTGCCACTCAGGCCCAGGAGGCCTGAGGCAGGTAGCAGTACAGTGCCCAGCTCCCTGCCCAGGCTCTGGCTGAATACCCAGGGGTGCAAGGTCTGCACCAGGGGTCGTCCAGCCCCTTCCCTGCCAGCCCGTGGTAGAGGGAGCTTCCAGCATCCCCAGCACAGAAAATCTCTTTGGGCTGGTACATC
>NW_017728960.1:1198336-1208519 GCF_001723915.1 Gavialis gangeticus
CCCAGGCTCTGGCTGAATACCCAGGGGTGCAAGGTCTGCACCAGGGGTCGTCCAGCCCCTTCCCTGCCAGCCCGTGGTAGAGGGAGCTTCCAGCATCCCCAGCACAGAAAATCTCTTTGGGCTGGTACATCGCAGCCCCAGGGTCCCTGCCAGAGAAGTAGCCAGCTCAGTCTGAGGGGAAACCTCTGAGCCCCCCACGCAGCTGAGAAAGAAACAAGGCAGGAGAGGAGACCCCCTCCCCAGTGTCCGGCCCAGCCTGGGCCAAGGCATGGGGGTCCCAGCATTTCCATCACCCAACTGGGGAGGCCCTGCTCACAGCCTGGAGCTGTGATCTGAGCACAGGTGTGGGGTGACCCGTGTCTGCTTGTACATGCATGTGCATGGGTGCACAGCCAGCTTGGAGCCCCCGCAGCCCAGCTCTTGCGCAGCCTGCCAGGACTGTCCCCGCGGGAGAGGAGGAAGATCAGCTCCCGACCCAGATGTGCTCCAGGGTGGATGGCCCTGATCCTGAGCAGCCCCGGGACACCAGAGTCCTCTGGGGAGGATGGGGGCAGCTCCAGGGGCTGGGCAGGGCTCTCAGAGGCAGGATGTCCCGTTCATGTGCGAGCAGTCTCCCGGCCGGCCCTGGCCCACGTTTGGGTCCTTGGGGGAGCAGGGGGTCTCCTCCACCAGCAGTGCATCAGCCTCGGCGTCAGGGGCCTCGCCGGAGCCGCGGCGCTGGTTCTCGGAGCTGTAGAAGAAGGAGAGGCGCCGGAAGGCCAGGCTCATGTCGTCCTGGATGCGGCCCAGCAGCTGGGTGAAGGACGGGCGCTGCCGCGGGTTCTGCTGCCAGCACCAGCGCATCAGCTCGTGGCTGGGGAGAGAGCGGGGTCAGCACACCCCAGACCCCTGCCCCCTCCCCAGCCCCAGAGAAGGACCCCATGCAGCTCTGCAAGGGTGCAAAGCTGATGCCCACCCTGGGACCTGGGTGCCCACAAAATTGGGCCCAGAGAGGAGGCCACCAGACCCGGGACACAGAGGAGGTTGGGCATCAGCTCACAGCTTCTCAGGGCAGTTCTCAGGCCGCTCGAGGACGCCGTTGTCCATGACGAAGTGCAGCACCTGCTCATTGGACATGCCCTGGTAGGGCTGCTCGGCCAGCGTGGCGATCTCCCACAGCACCACGCCGAAGGACCTGGGGACATGGCACCACGTCACGGCCCCTGCCAGCCATGTCCCCCTGGCCACACACCGCTCCCCGCCGGGAAGCTTGCCAGACCATCCATCCATCCATCCATCCGGGAGAGGGGAGGCACCTACCAGACATCTGAGTGGGTGTTGAAAAGCCCGTCCTTCAGGGCCTCGGGAGACATCCAGCGCACGGGCAGCAGCCCCTTCCCACCCTTGCGGTAATAGTCCGTTTCATAGATGTCCCGGGTCATGCCGAAATCTGGGGGCAGGAAGGCAGGGGGGTCACCAGGCCAGAACACACCCCCCCAGATCTGTACAGCCTCTGCTGGGAGCAAACCTGAGAGCCCCTGTCCCACTGCCCCCACCTCCAATCTTGACGGTGAAGTCCTCAGACACCATGCAGTTGCGCGCAGCGAGGTCACGGTGCACGAACTTCTTGGCGTTCAGGTATGCCATGCCATCGGCGATCTCCCCCGCCATCTGGATCATGGTCTTCAGCGAGGGCGGCGGCAGCCCGGGGTTGTTCTGGGAGACACCGAGGGAGGACAGGTGGACAGGGGGCCTAGTGGGATCAGGGCAGCCTCCCCCCCTCCAGTGTCCCCAGGAAGGTTCTAGGGGAAGAAGCTTGTGGAGCGGAGGCCCAGAGCCTGCAAGGTGTGCTGGGTGGGGGAGCACCCGCAAGCAGGGTGCCAGGTGCTGTACAGACCCAGAGCCTCACCGAGCAGATCTTCCCCCGAGAAGGAGTGGGTAGGTTTGTCTGGGATGACATGCCTGCCTCAAGATGGTTGGGAAGACTGATGGAGGGAGAGTTGGGTGGATGGATGCAGGGTTGGGTGGATGCAGGGTTGGGTGGATAGAAGAATTGAGGAATAGGAGGGGTGGGTGGGCAGGCCCCATCCAAGTCAGGTGCCACGGCCTCAGCTGGGGCAGTACATGGCGAGTCTCCCCTGCCCAGGCTCCCCCCAGCCAGTGTGAGACCCCCACCCCTGCCCCCAAGCTCAGTCCAACACCATGATGCACCATCAACCTGCCCTAAATCCACCACCCTGAGCAGCTTCCTCCTGCCCCCAACACCACCTGTGGCTTGGCCCCCATCCCGCACCGTTCTCCACCCTCCACCCAGCTGGATACTGGCTGCAGCCTCTCACCTCAGCGTCAGGGCGGAGAGACCGGAGGTAGCTTTTCAGGTCCCCGCGGGTCATCAGCTCCATGATGACCAGGGCAGGCTGGCCCTGTGACACCACGCCGAGGAGACGGACCTAGGGAGAGGTGATGTGGCATCAGGGCAGGAGCTGTGGCTATGGGGGCTAGCTGGAACGTGGATTGTCCAGGCCTCCCCGAGACCCTCCACCGGGTCCCCCAGGCCCCCTACCACGTGGTGGCACTTGAAGGCCTTCATGACGGAGGCTTCATTGAGGAACTCGATACGCTCCCGCATGGTGGCCAGCTCATTGACGGTCTTCAGGGCCACCTGGGTCTCCTCGCCCTCCTTCTCCAGGCCACGGGCAATGCCCTCGTACACCATGCCGAAGGAGCCCTGTCCCAGCTCCCGGATCACCGTGATCTTGTCCCGTGACACTTCCCACTCGTCTGGGACATACACTGAGGTGCCGATGGGGGATAAAAGCCTACTGTTGCTGCTGGCCTGGGGAGCTGTGGACTTAGGGTGCTGAGCCACCATCGCGTCCGTCCCCCTGCCCTGCCCCAAGACCCCTTTCTGGGCCTGGGATGCTGCAAGGGGGTGAGCTGCAATGCACCTTCCCAGCTGCGTGCTTCAATTTCCCCCTGCCCCAAGCGGTTTCTGGGAGCCGTACGTACTGTTGGAGGTGCTGAAGTACTCAGGGTTGACCGAGGCGTAGAGTGTGCCGCTGGGGTACCCATCGCTGTTCCTGCCAAGGGGAGAGGGCAGGGGTGAGGGTCTCGCCAGAGGGTCACAGCTCCCACCCTGCTCCCTGCTGAACCCCCCAGCAGGACCTAGCACCATCTGACCCTGCTGCAAACAGGTGCCCAAAGGGGGCAGAATCAGGCCCAAGTGTCACCCCCAGGCAGGATCAGGCCCTCTGAGCCCTCCAGAGAGCCCAGGCTGGGGAAGGCAGGTGGGTCTCAACTCCGTGCAGCCTGGCCCCCACCCCCACCCCCACTGGCCTGGTTTGGACATGATCTCAGGGCAACTCGGGACCCCTGCACATTACCTCTTCTTGTTGTAGAAGAAGACGAAGACAGCCAGGCAGGTGATGAGCACCATGAGCAGGATGGGCATGACAGTCAGCAGCACATAGATGCCCCCAGACTCTTCCTCCACTGTCAGGGCAGGGGGTAGAAATAAACCCAGCCTTTACAGATGGGTGGGAAGCCAAAAAAACCCCTGCCCTGGCCAGTCCTGCGGCACCATGAGCACCCCTCAGCCGGACCCGCGCACCACTCACCTGGGCCCAGGATGTAAAATTTGACCAGGCCGGTCCAGGAGCCATTTCCGGCCAGCGAGGTGGCCCGGACCTTGGCTGAGTAGTTCCCTGGCTGAAGCAGGGCGAGGTGGACTCCGCCATATTTTGCATAGCGGTGCCGGGAGACGCACACCACTGTGGATACGTTCTGGGGCAGAGCAGAGACAGGCTGAAGAGGGGCACGGGGATGCGGGGCCTGCTTCTCATGCAGCATGCCAAGTGCTGTACCAACCCCGAGGGAGAGGCAGCCTCTACCCCAAAGACCCTCAGGGCGGGAGGCGAAGGGTGTGGGGCGTACGGTCAGTGGGTGCAGAACCCAGGCATCCAAGACAGAGACACGGGCAGGGGCCGGGGGAAGGAGTGGGACTCACCTCGGTCTCCCGGCTGTACTTGATCTCATACTTGAGGATGAGCCCATTGGGATTGTGCGGCTGCTCCCAGCGCAGCAGGACACTGTTCTTGCTGGCTGGCTCCCAGGTGACGTTCCCAGGGATGTTGTCTGCTTCCACTGGAGGGGGAGAAGAGAGGGATCAGAGCTGTGGGAGCAGGTCTGACAGCCCCAGTGCTGCCCAGAGCCTCTCCTGTAGGGCCAGGAAGGTGGCATGGGCCTGGGGGATTCCTCCTGGACCCTCATGGGGCCCTACAACCGCATCCATCGCTGCCCTGACCCATGGACCCCTACATATCTGGGGGTCCCACACATGAGCACTGCCTGGGGGGGATCCCTCCAAGCTGCCGTGAAGCTGAGACCAAGAAACTCATTGCATGGATGGAAACCAGGATTTGAACTCTGGTCTCCAGGGGCTGCACGGTGCCCCCATCCCCTCTCCTCGGCGCAGGCCGTACGCTTGGGCATGGTCCTGGCGAAGACGAAGGTGGCGGCGCTGCAGCCCACGGTGTGGGCAGCGTGGTTGCAGGCATGGATGTCAATGCGGTACTCAGTGAAGTGGCGCAGCTGAGACAGCACCGTCCGGTCCCGCAGCACCTTGTCCTCGAAGATCTGGAAGTCGGGCTCAGCCTTGGGGCTCATGCCCCCGCGCTGCAGGGCCGACAGATTCCCCCGGGGCTCCAAGGAGGGTGCATTGGGCAGCGCGTGGCCAGGGCTGGTCACAGCCAAGATGTCCCGACGCCTCTTCGGGGTCCTACAGGGGACAGCGGTGAAAGCTGAGTGGGCTGGGGGACTCCTAGGTCCCTCCCAGACCTCAGGGGTTCATCAACAGTTAGGTCAAGGCAGGACTCCTGGGTCCCGGAGGAACAAGGGGGTCACACAGCTAGAGCAAGCCAGGACTCCTGGGTTCTCTTCCTGGGGTTTTCTTCTACCAAGCAGGGTCTCTACTCACCTCTGCGGGTTCTTGTTCACCGATGTCACCTTCCAGGGGGGTCTGGAAAGACAGAGCCGGGAGACTACCCAGAGGGTCCTGGCACGCCAGGCACCCTCATGGGATGGACAAAGTATGGTCACAGGCAGCCCCATCCCAAAGGGAACCCAGGAGTCCTGGCTTTTCAGCTAGACACCCCACTGCCCTCCACACCCCTCCGCTCTGCCCGGCCCAGGGCACCCTGCGGCATCCCCCAGACCCCTGCGCCCGGAGACAAGGACCCCCAAGACCCCCAGCACCTGGGGATGATGATCGAGTTGTGCAAAAAGTTCTCAAACTTCTTTTGGAAGGAGACGGCCTCACCGCCCATGTGCAGCTGCCCGTCGGCTGGGTGGCAGGGGCAGCACCGCTCCTCAGCCGCCTCCTCACCCTCGGGGCCCTCACTGCCCTCCACGTCAAAGCGGGTGTCTGCACTGCTAGTTGGCAGCTTCAGGCCTGGGCCGCGGTGCAGTGTCGGTGGGGTGATCAGGAGGCACCTCCTCCGTGCCCACCTGCCACCCCCCCACAGCCCCTGGGATGGACCCAGGAGACCAAGCAGCTAAGCCCCACCCCCCCCCTGGCACCCCTAGTAAGCCCCGCCCCTTGGGACTCCACCTTAATAAGCCCCGCCCTGAACATCTCTTGTAAGTCCCTTGGGACTCCACCTGGCTAAGCCCCACCCCCTAGCATCCCTTGTAAGCACCACCCCTTGGAACTCCACCTTCATAAGCCCCGCCCCTGGCATCCCTTGCAAGTCCCACCCCCTGGTACCCCTTGGAAGCCCCGCCCATTGGAACTCTACCTTCATAAGCCCCGCCCCTGGCATCCCTTGTAGGCCCCACCCCTCCACCTAGGTAAGCCCTGCCCCCTGGCACCCCTGCTGGGTAGGGAGGACCTGGGCATGTAGCCTATGGCAGGGAGGTGGCCCCTGGCGCCCGCCCGCGCTGACCTTTGTGGCAGTAGTCGTTGACATAGAGGTCGGCGTCCTCGGCCAACTGCTGCCACAGCACCAGGTAGTAGGTGATGTTCCCATTGCGCTGCGTGGGCGGCTTCCAGCGCACGATGATGTGGGACGAGGAGTTGGACATGGAGATGACATCCCGCGGCACCGTCGGGGCTGTGGGACACCACGGCATGACCCCCCCGCATCCCCTCTGCATCCCCAGCTGCCCCTGTTCTTCCCTGGGGGCCTGATCCTGCCTAGGCCTGGGTCATCCATAGCACCCCTGCGCCCTCCACACCGGCAGAGGTGCAGAAGCTTCCAGGATGGGGCCCTCACCCTGGAGGATATGCACCCAGGACCCAGACCTCACTTGCCGCAACTCCATGAGCTGGCGGCGGTAGCTGGCTGTTGTCCTCTGGAGCGACCTAACAGGTAGCGGGATGTGCCCTGGCACCCCTACCTGCTGGCAGGGTGCGGATGTAGACCACCTCGCTCTGTGCCCCATAGTTGCGGCCTTCCTCCGCCGTGGTGAGGGGGATGGCGCGGACAAAGAGGGCATACTGTGTCCAGGGCTTCAGGCCCAGCAGCGCCACACCGGGGTCCTGGTCGCTGTGCAGGGGCAGCTCTACATCCACCACGTTCCAGCTGTGAGCCCCGCAGGCGTCTTGGCCCACGTACTCCGTCACGTTCTGGAAGGGCCTGGACCACCCCCCCCCCAGCGGGGATCAGCGTATGGAGGGCCACAAACTCCCCTCCTCCCACCTCCTGGCTGGGACTCGGCCCCCTGCTACTGCTTGCAGGACAGAGATGCAGCTGCCTCTGGGATCTGATGGCCCCAGATGCACAGCTGGCTCTGGGGTGCGGCATGGCACCAGCTTCACACCTCTGCATCCCGTATGCACGTACATGATGCAGCCACATCTGGGGAGGGAATGGCATGCAGCAACCCCACCCTGGTGCAACACTTCACAGGATCCCGAAGCCGCCTCTGCATCACATACACCCATGCATGATGCAGTCACCTCTGGGGAGGAACGGCATGCAGCAACCCCACCCCAGTGCAGCACTTTGGGATGCCAAAGCCACCTCTGCATCATATATGCACATATATGATGCAACCACCTCTGGGGAGGGAATGGTGTGCAGCAACCGCACCCTGGTGCAGTGCTTTGGAATGCCAAAGCCACTTCTGCATCCCATATGCACATACATGATGCAGCCACCTCTGGGGAGAAAACAGCATGCAGCAACCCCACCCCACCAGCCCAGGCAAAAAGAGGGGAGCCCTGGGGTACCCCAAGGCAGAGCCAAGCCTGCCAGCTGCCTCCTGGCTGACTCAGGGTGGATGGAGGGTCCATGAGGACCCCATCCATCCTGCATTCCTGCGGATGCTGTAAAGGAGCAGCATCCCCACTGGGCATCGGGGGCTGTGGCCTCGGGCAGGGTTCTTTCCCGGGTCCTGGGCACTCACGACTCCTTGTAGTAGACGATGAAGCTGAGCAGGTCGCGGTACTCAGGGGGGCGGTACCGCTCCCACTGCAGGAAGATGCGGTCGGACTCAGTGATGTTGGAGACGAAGCGCAGCCGCTGGGTCTTGCCTACAATGATAGAGGCAGGTGGCTCGGGGTTGGCAACTGTGGGCATGGAGATCTACCCCCTCCCCAGCCCTGGGATGCACTGAGACTTACCCAGCTCATGCATCTACCACCCAGGTCAGGATAGAAGGGGGAGACCTCCCTGGACTTACCGGAGTGGGGCAGTATGATTGTCCCTTTTGCATGCATTGGTGTGTCTGTGTAGACACAGGTAAGTACTTGCGTGTGTGTGTGGGTGAGTGCATGCTATCTGAGTGCACTGTGTGTGTGGGTGTACAAGTGTGCATGCTTCTGTGTGTGTGCCTGGGTGCATGCTGTCTGTATGAGTGCACTGTGTGGGTACAAGTGTGTGTGTATGCATGTGCACACTGTCTGTGTAAGTGCGCTGTGGGTGTGTACAAGTGTGTGTGCAGGGAGGGAATGGTGGTGCTGATGGCAAAAGGGGTGGAAAGGACCATGGCAGGAGGGTACTGGATGGCAACCCCCCACCCCAGCCGGGCAAGGGCAGGGGCACTCACAGCTGGCGCGGTCCCCATTGGTGCGGGGGTTGATCTCGGCCTTGTTCTGCCGACCCTTGGTGCCTGTGACCTCCTCCATGCGGTAGATCTCAGCCAGGCAGAGCTTGGGGTTGAAGGCGAAGTACATCTTGCCCACGGGGATGGAGAGCGTGTGGTGGCCCCAGTCCCACAACTGCTGCAGGTTCTGGTTGTCCAGCACATACAGGGTGTAATTCCTGCAGCCGGGGGGAGAGGGGCAGGATCAAATGGGGTCCCCAGGGAGCAGGTCTCACACACACACACCCACACACACACACACACAGAGGAGTATGTGCAGAAGCACAAACACTTGTGCAACAGAGCATGCACATACAGTGTGCTCACACACACAGAGTGCACTCATACCAGTATCATGCACCCAGGCGTGTAGGAACATGCACACATGTGCACACAGTGCATTCACATGTGTGGAGCATCCACGTACACAGAAGCAAATGCACACTGCATGCACAGCATGCACCTAGGCACATGCACACACACAGAAGTGCACACATTTGTACAGACACTCAGTGCACTTACACAGACCGCATGCACCCAGGCACATGCACACACACAGAAAAGCACACACAATTGTATATACATACAATGCACTCAGACAACATGCACCCGTGCGTATGCACACACACACACAGAAGCACACACACTTGCACATGCACTTGTATACCCACACACACAATGCACTCAGCATGCATCCACACACAGAAGCACACATATGTGTATACACATACATGCCAATGCATACAAAAGGGACAATCATACCACACACACACCCTAGCAGTGTGCACATATGCACACACATAAGTAATGCATACATACAGACAACACACACACCTTGCAGTGTGCTCACATACCAAGGCAGGGATGTGGGTGGTCACCCCCACACACTTGCACACGAACCCCTTTCACACACGTGCATACAGATGCCACGTGTCCCGGTGTCTTGCACACCCACGCCAGGGCACCCTGTCCTGCAGCCTCCCACCCTCTCCCTGCTACCCCTGCCCAGGAGCAGATCCCTGGGCGCCAGGCACAGCTGTGCTCTCCCACCCAACAGGCCTGATGCTTAGAGGAAGGCACCAGCCCCACCAGAGCCCTGCAGCTCCCAACCAGCTGGGGAGAGGGTGGAGGGGGCCTCTCACCCGTCCACCATGGAGTCCCCGCGGATGAGCTTGAGGTTCTTGAAGAAGGACAAGGAGACGAGGGCGAAGGAGTGCTTGATCTTCAGGAAGCCTGTGATGGTCTCAATGAGCCCCAGGCTGCTCTGCAGCTCAGAGGCCAGGTTGTCTGGGCACAGAGGAGGCAAGAGCCCATCAGGAGGGTGCAGGGGAGGGGGGCAGGACTCCTGGGTTCCAGCCCACCCTCATCCCAAGCGTGCTGAGACTCAGCGAACTTGTCCACCCACGGGCATTGCTGCTGAGGGGCAAGACTCAGCTTCCCCCTGCCACCCCTTCCAATCCTGGCAGGCTGGAGACATGGGGGGATGGGATGTGGTGTGGGGTAGTGGCAGAGAGCAGGGCAGGGGGCAGGGAGCACTCACAGCCCCGGCGGATGTTGAGGATGAGGCTGCCCTCGAGGAGGGTGCAGCCGGCCAGCTCCTGTGCCGCCCGTGTGGAGTCAATGGTCTTGGTGCCCACCTTGCACTCCTTGGGGCACAGCCCCTCGCACCTGTGGCAGAAGATGCTGCGGGGGAAGGCGAGGGTAGGGAGTCACAGGCACAGCCTCCGCTGGACCCCCTGCCCCAGCCAGGGGTGCAGGGCACAGGGCCAGCGTGGGACACCAGATCCATGCCCTGACTCCCTGCAGAGAGGCATGGAGCCTAGGGGCTGGGAGGGGCCCTGGATGTAACCCCCGGGGTGCAGCTGCAGTAGGAAGCATCTGGATTTGGGGGTGGGGGGGGTGGGATCTGGATTTGGCCCCAGAGTTAGATGTATAGGGGTGGTGTTTGGTGGGTGCTGACCTGCTCTCATTGCGGCTGTAGCCAGGCGGGCACTCAGAGAGGCACTGGTGCTGGTGGATCACGAACTTGGAGGCATCGCGCGGGTTCTCGGAGACCTTGCGCAGGCTGGCACAGTACTCGGCCGTTACACAGCGCCAGCCCTCGTACTGGTAGGTGCGG
>NW_017728960.1:1208566-1214844 GCF_001723915.1 Gavialis gangeticus
CAGGCGGGCAGGCAGCGTCCCTGGAAGCGGAAGTGGCGGCAGGCCACACAGGCCCCGCTGTCCCGTGCCCGGCTGCAGCCCCCCAGGCACTCCTCATGGCAGCACTCCCCCGTCACAGTGCAGGCCCCACCGGCCCCGCATGGGCACACTAGAGGCAGCAAGAGAGCAAGAATTAATCCCTAAGTGCTCAGGGGATGGGGATGGCATCAGCCTCTTCGCGCTCCCCAGTGACCTGCTGCCTGAGTCTGCTGAGAGCCTGAAACAAGAGCTTTGCTGCACTCCCAGCTTGGAAGATTGTGGGAGTCTGTGTCCTGAAATGGCAGGGATCTGAGGGATGGGAAAGGGGAGAAAGAGAGAGCGGGGTAGGAAGGGCAAGAGTGGAGGGATGGATAGAGGGAGGGGAAGCAGGGATGGAGGGATTGCCCTGTGTGTATATGGAGGCTGCAGCTGATAAGGATCTGTGTTGACAGTGTATACCCCATGGCAGGCTGTCTGTTTACAGAAAACCAGCTGCAACCCGGGCTGTATTTACCCCTCCGCTGGGCAAACACGGCAGCAGGGCCCTGGTGGATACACAACGGGTCTGATTACACCCGCAGCTGCAGGGAGTCTTGGCCCCAGCCTCTGCTGCCTCTCTGGGGGGCTGGGACAGAAACCCAGATGGGGCTGGGATGGAGGAACCCAGACCTCAGGGCACCCCAAGGCTGTACCTCTGCACCCCATCCCACCCACACACACATGCTGTCTCCCAGGGACCCCCCACTCTCCTATCTCTCTGCGTTAAGCTCCTTTTAGCGATGGCCACATCGAATTGTCACCTCCTGCTGGGACGTGCCCAGGAGAGGAGAGGCCTCAGTGGCCCCGCGGGTCCCTAGGACAGTTTGTAGCTCCTGTCTCCGGGCACTTGTACACAGTCTTGATTTTGTCTAGATAAATACGTCCTTTGGGGTTTTTTGTCTCTCCATAATGATCATTTGCAGAAACATGCTGATGCCAGCCCAGGCCCCTCTGGACCTCGGAGCTGCCCAGCCCACAAGCATCTCCTCCACCTGCCCCAGGGGTTTTCCCTCTTTGCATCTTTACCCAGTCTCCACAGGCACCGGGTGCCCAACGTGAGAGCAAACAGACTTGCCACCTGCAAAGAATAGATCCTCTGGAGCCCAAACTAAACCTTTCCAGGTGCACGGGGCCAAGAGCACTAGCAGGTTCCTCTTCCCCCTACAAGGGGCAGGACAGCAGAAGAGGTGGCCAGAAAGGCTGAGACCCTCGTGGGTTTTAAACATGCTTCTCTCCACAGGGAAACACTTTCTAACACTCCTGGTAGAGGACAGGGCTTTATACTCGGCTAACTGGATTTGCTCCACCACTCCCAGTGCAGGAACCAACTGTTTCTTTACCATCTCAGTCCAATCCCAATTGCAAACCCAGTTAGACCACTTTAAAGCCCCATTCTCTACTAAGAGCATTAGAAAGTATTTCCCTAGGGAGAGAAGCACATTTATACTGGGCTCACAGCATCCCCCCCACCCTCACCCTGGCTGGAAAAGACATTCCCCCTTGAATTATTATTTTGGATGGACTGGGTGATACCTTGGCCCCATTGAAATCAATGCCACGGCCCCACAGGCTGATAAGTCAATCAGGGCTTTCCTTTGTAGCAGTCTGTACCGGTGCACTCTGCATTTATTAGGATTAAATGATATTGCCTTCACATATTGGGCTGCACTATGGCGGAGCCCAGAAACGCCAATCGGGGTCCTGATTCTGAGTGCAGACACAGGGCCTGATTCTGGGTTGCTCCAAGCTTTGGGCAGAAAAGGGCCTTGGCATCACCCAACTTCTCATCCTAGCTCAGGAGAGCTGCTAGTCCACGACGGTGCCCTGGGCAGCACGTAGCAGAATCGCATGGTCCATGACACACGTACACACCTCAGACCACCTCACCCATGAGTCCCACTTTCCTGGGCCTGTTTCTAACAGCAGGGCTGCAGAAGTGCAGCCACCTCTGGGGTGGCTCATCTCCCCTCTGCAGGCTGGTTAAACCATTGGAAAGGTTTAGAAAAGCTGAACATGAGCAGCATCAGAGCGGGTCAAACCCATGGTCCATCTAGCTTGGGATCCTGTCTCTGACAGAGCCCCTTGGCCCATCCAATAGGCCCATCTCTGACAGCGGCAGGACTGGATGCAATATAGAGACCACGCTGACTCAGATCTCCCTCCATCCCCTCTTCAATAACCTCTCTGGCCCCTATTATTGGGTTAGAAATGCCTGAGGGAATGTCTCCAAGCATTAAAAATAAAAGCTAGGATTTCCCCTGGCTGCAACGCACCCCCTGTCTTTGAGGGGCTGTGTTCTCCTATGGTACAGTGCCATGCCCCCAGGGAAAACACAGCCTTAGCCCTTCTCTACAGCCCCCGTGCTTTCCCCCTCCATTGCCTGGGTCTCCCCTCCCCAGTCAACCTTGCTCAACTTGCAGCGCCCACCTGGGCCCACCCTGCTCAGCTTACAATGCCCGCCTGGCGCCCAGCTCCTCACCCCTCTGGCAGTAACTGGAGGTCCAGCAGCGATAGTCCAGCTGCCCATGGACACTGGTCTGGGCACAGGGCTTCTCCACATCCAGGATGCCAGGGCAGACATCAGCACACTCCTCAGCCAGCTTGTTCCCCACAATGTAGTTGTTCTCCAGGGCTGCCTCAGGCAGCAGCAGCCCCCAGTCCAGGGTGGAGAGGTGGCAGAGCTCCTGGTTGCGCTCAATGCGCACGGAGCCACGCAGCACGTGGGTGAGTCTGTGGAGGCCGATGTCACGCAGGTGCGGCATCTCGAAGATGACCAGGGCGTAGTTGAAGAAGAGGCTGGTGCCACGGATGACCGAGAGGTTAGGGAAGAGGTCACGCAGACTCTCCAGCCCGTAGACGCGGAAAAGCAGCAGGTACTCGGTGACCATGACCAGGCGCGGGAAGCTCAGGCCCCGGAAGTCCTCAGCGCCTGTGGTGAACATGAGCAGGATCTGCAGGTTGCCCTCCACGATGGTGCAGTTCTCCAGCTTCCGCAGCTGTGAGGCGTCGTTCCGGATGTCCATGCTGCTGCAGACTGCAAGAAACAGGGGGTGAGGGCCTGGGACACCCTGCCACCGATGAGCCAGGAGGCCTTGGCCAAGTCCCTTAGCTCAGAACAGAATTGCCAAGGACAGAGTCAGGCCGTAGGTCCACCTCACCCAGTCTCCTCTTTCATACCAGGGCAGAGAAGTCACAGAGTTGTGGGGTTGGCAGGGACCTCCCAGGGTCACATCTAGTCCAACCTCTGCTTGAGGCAGGATCAGACCTGCTCTTCATAAGTGAACAAGATCTGACCATGCTCTTCTCCCGCTTGCAGGCTCCAGCACTAGGAAGCTAGAAGGGTAAATGCCTCCAGGGCCAGGGGCTACTCAGCCACCATGGGGGGCAGACACAGCCTAGGATAGGACCTTGCTGGGGTCATCCCAAAGCTGTTTCATGGAGGAGATAGAAGCTGCCAACAACCAGGGCATCTGACACTGAAAAAATCAGCCCTCCAAGACGCCCCAAAACATCATTTTGTGGATGGAAAAGCTTTCGCTGGACCCCTTCCCAGCCACATCCTGGATATCACCCCCAGAGCTGCCTTGCATGCACCCCCGCCTTCCAACGCTGCCAGACCTCACCTGGCAGCCCCTGCTGGCACTTGACGGCCCCCAAGCCCCTGTCTGGTGCATGTGGCCTCTGTTTACGCAGGGACTCTCATAGCCTCCCACAGCCATGCCAGCGTTGCAACATCGGCGTGCATGCGAAGCCGGCACCGTGCACAAAGATAACATGTTCCTGGCAGCTTCCCTGGCACATTGGCCCAGGGTTTTAGACAACAGTGTCACAAGGGCTCAGGAGGGCAAAGCCTGGCCAAGACTGCAGCCCCTGCGGGCATGCATGGAAAGAAAACATGCACCTTGCTTTCATCCTTGGGGTACATTGCTGCTCTGCTGGCCAGCGCACTGGGCTGGGGGCCCCAGTAGGATCCAGCTCCGCACCAGGTGCTGACCCATGCAGCATCCAGACTGGTGCAGAGGCTGGCAGAGATGCTGGTACAACACACTGCCATTCCCCAGCTAGCCTCAGGACAGACAGCAGCCAGGACTGCATGCCCAGGGGCCATGCAGAGCACTGCACTATGGGAGAGCTGAGCCTCCAGGGCCCTTGCTAGCTGCAAAAGCTCTTGGAGGGGTAATTTTAAAGGCACTTTCTTTCCTCCAATGAGCCCTGGCAGAGCTGGGCTGCTAGGTCCTGATGCATGTGGGTACAGGGTAGAAGAGATACCAGGCCACACCCCACCCAGGGCAACCCCCAGCCTGAGCTGTCTGCAGCACCAAGCTCCCAGGGCAGCCTCTTACCCAGAGGGGAATTTACTGTAAACACCAGGAATCAACATGATGAACTTGGCTTTGAGCCCAAACATGCTGCAGGCTGAGGCAGGGAGGGCTCTGCCAGCCCCGCACGGACCAGCCGGCCGGGGAGAGGTCAGCGGGGACAGACAGGGGCCATGGGGTCCCAACTGTGCCATGCACCTGGGAAGGGAAGGAGCAAGTTCTCCAGGGGGTGTGGGGGGCTCAGGGGGTCTCACCTGGCATCAGCCTAAGAAACTAGAGTTTGATCTGCATTTCCCTTTCACGCCCCCGCCCCAGGTGCCATCCCTGGCAGGGGAAACACCATGTATCTGGGTCCATGAAAGCAGTTTTCCTTAAGTGTTCCCAGGGATAACTGTTCTTCTGGCATGTTTTAGTGCCTGCCAAGATGTTGGGGCTTAACGACCACTTTATGGAAATGGGAGGCTCCTCCCTAGCTTGCTCCTGTGGCCGTATGGCTGAGGGCAGGCAAAACTTGGGGGCATCTGAACCCCAAGCCTCCAGGCTTGGGCCTGCACATAGGATGCCTGGCAAAGGATTTGGAAACATCTGAAGCCCCTGGCTGGGGTGAAGGATGTTTCAGTTGTAGGGCCACTTATGGTTCTGGACTGATCCAAGGATTTGGACTTGATTTGGGCGATTTGGCTTGGAATAAGAATGTATTTATTTATGTTAAATAAAAAGCCATTCCCACCAGCCCCCAGAGCAGGCTACATGCCTTCCTGTGAGCCTGTAGCCCCAAGATCCCTTGCACTCGAGCCTGGCTTGGCCCCGGGGTGCAGCAGGGTGGGCACAGCTGCCCTGGCACCCAAGTTGGGCTCCTTAGCGCTCCATCTGCAGGGGTGCAGAGCCCAGGACCCAGTCAGGGGTGCATGGCAGCACCTGATCCCCTTTGCCCTAGCTGTGGTCCATGGTGCCCCCCTCCCTGCCTTTCGGGCACAGCGCCAGGCACAGCAGTGGGCACCATGGCAGCACCTGCCACAGCAGGTCGTTTTCCCAGCGCCCAGCGCTTTTGGGAGCAAACAGGCTATGGCTGGGCGATTACTGCCATCACTTATTAACCGCGCCGGCCCCGGGGCCAGGTCTGCGCCTGGCCTCCTCCGTGCACTGCAGCCAGTGCACGGTCCCCCCACAGGGTCCATCCAGCCCCATCAGGGGTCAGACCCTGCTCATTTGCACAGCCCTGACTCTGGAGTGGATCCAAGGGCCTGGCTGCTCATGGGGTGACCCCCAGCTCTCATGACTTCAATGGGGAAACCGAGGCATGGGGAAGGCAAGGCTACCCAGGCCCCTAACTGCAGCGCTGGGACCCCCGATGGCAAATACTCATCCACGTTGCTGGCCCATTTTCCTGGCGCCCTGAAACACCCCTCCTGGCTCTCTCCTCCGATCCCCACCAGCCTGGCCCTGGCTGCGTGGCCGCCTTCGATCCCAGTGCCGTTGACATCATCCCCCCCCACTTCTGCTTAGCTACAATTTTCCGCTTTCCCATCTCTTTCCACTGTTCCCTGCCCCCCTGAATTATTTATCCGTCTCCACCTCACTCTCCCTGCTGCCGTCGCATCCTTCCCAGCACAGCCCAAGGGCCGGTGAATTGCAGCATCTCCCCCCTGCCCCCCAACCCATCTCATCTCCTTTCACTGCAAGGTGCCGGGGTCCCTGGGAATTATCCAGCCAGGCCCAGGCACCAGGTCCTGGGCGTTGTTACCTGAGGCCTATTTGCATGGGAACAAGAGCAGATCGGGGTGTGGGGATAGGGAGGAGACAGCTTTGGGTTCTGGAAAACTCATGATGCTGCAGGCTCATGGCACCGTGTAGCTCAGGTAGAAATGATCTGGACTCCAGGTTCAAATCCATCCACCCCCC
>NW_017728960.1:1219844-1221999 GCF_001723915.1 Gavialis gangeticus
AAACCCCCCCCCCCCCCCCCCCCCACACACACACACACACGCACACAGACCCCAAGCACAGACAGCCCCCCGAGAGCCAACAACCTTAAATGACAAGAGAAAGGAAGCTATTGCCCCACAAGGCAACTGAGGCACAGGGAAGCAAAGAGACTTCCCCCAGGTCCTGGTGGGTGCTGGTGGCAGAGCTTCAAGGCCCCCCAGCGCGCTTGGTGCTGCACATACCCAACCTCAAGGCAGCCCCTTCTCCAGGACCTCGGTGGCTGGAGGGGAAACAGAGGCCCAGAGAGCGACCCAAGGGCACCCAGAAGAGCAGGGAGGGGAACCCACATCTCTGACCCCTGCCATCTCCAGCATCCCAGGGGCATCTCCCCTCTCCTCCCTCACCCAGGAGCTGCACAGAGAGACCCCCTTAAGCCCCATCTGTCTATCCAGAGACCCCAGGCTGCATCCCCAAGCTGGCGGGGGGGGGGTACTTACTTTCAGAGGTGGCCTGAGCAGGCGCCAGTGGGAGGAGGCTGAGGACCAGCAGGGCTCCCCAGAGACGCAGAGCACAGGGGTGCTGTGTGGCCCCCATGGCCCACAGATGCCCCCACAGCTTGAGGCTGCAACGCGGACGCCCGTCCTGGGCAGGGCGCGGGGGTCCCTCACTGCCCCCTACCCTGATCCTGTCGTGCAGGTGTGTTCCCCCGGGCTCTCCAGCACACCTGAGCGTGGGAAGGCGCCGCCTGCGCCAGCCCCAGATGCAGCGGGGTGGAGCCAGGGCTGGGCTCCCACCTGCTCTGGATGGGGGTGGGCAGGGGGGGTGCCAGGCACAAGAGGCTGGGGCTGGGCTCCCAGCACTTGTGTTTGCAAATGTTACACACAAAATATTTAGCCTGACAACTGAGCCGGGCTGGGTACAGCTGGGGGGGGGCGGGGGCTTGTTTGGGAAATAACAAGCCAGGAAGGGAAATGGCAAGGCCACGGCCCTGGGGACAGGCCGCCAAGCTCGGCCATGGGAAACTCCTTCAGGCACAGGGTACCTGGGGTAGAGGGACCTGGAAGCAGGGGGGATGATCAGCACACCTGGGTTCTCCATGCTCTGCAACCTCGCCCCTGCCAGCCTCCATGCCTCGGTTTCCCCCTCCTTGCTCCAGGGAGGACGCCAGGCAGGTGGGCTGCTGGCTGGCGCAGAGACAAGACAGGGCCACAGCGGTGGTGAAGCGGCTGCTGGAAGTCCAGGGGCTTTTTTCCATTGCAACACACTGGGCAGGGGGGAGGGGGCAGCTTCTTTGCTCAATCATCTTGCACAGGAAAAAAGCAGAGCAGGGCTTCCAGGCCACAGGTGAACCCCAAGTGTCTGGGAGCTGAGGCCATGGGGTGTCTCACCAGCCCCATGCACTGGACCCAGATTACAGGGGATCCTGGGCAGCAATGGTGACCTTGAACCATAGCCCACACTTCCTGCACGCACGTGCCCCCTCCCCAGCTGCCCCCAGACACTCATGTCACCTCCTCCGACACCACCAGTTCAGTTCTAGGATCCCTCCTAGGACCCCCTCTGAGGGGCTGGGGGCAGCTACTGATTGACCACCCGCTGCAGGAACAAACTGCAGCCCCAGAGCCACGTCGATGCCTCCCCAGGCCAAGGGGTCACAGCATGGACATCTCCACGGCCAGCTTCCCCCCACAGGAAAGTCCCCAGCAGGTCCAGCCACCCCTGCATGCCCCCGATGGCCCCGGGGCAGAAGGGAGGGGAGGATGGGAAAGCAAGGGGACAGAAAGAGACCCTTGTGATGGAGCAGGGCCCTCCAGTGCCAGGTCCATGCCCAGCTGCAAGCAGCAGCCAGGGAAAGAGCATCTCCTCATCTCCCATGAGTGCACGGAGCCAGCACCTAGATCAGGGACAGGGGGGCCAAGCCCAGTCCTGACTGCACCCCACTGGGGCAGGGAGGACCCTGGGGACCCCGAGCTGCCTTCCCATTGCATGGGGCAGGGGCAGCCCCCCAAGCCCAGCCAGCCTGGAAAGGCGAGGTGGAAATGCCAGCTGCTATGATCGGGGCAGGAGTGCCCTCGCGTGGCAGCTGCTAGGAGGACACCTTCCCTCTACCCAGCACCAGCTGTGCAGGGGGGGGGGGGAGCCGCCTTCCCCCCTCCACTGGGGCTAGCCCGCCCT
>NW_017728960.1:1222056-1225931 GCF_001723915.1 Gavialis gangeticus
GGGGGGGGGGGGGTCCCTGCTCCCCACCCCCAATGGAGCCAGCCCAGCCAGGACACAGGGCAGGGGGTGGGGTCCATGTTTATTCCTTTAAAAATAAAATAGTCCAGTGGGGAAGGGGAGACACATGCATGAGGGTGGGGCTCAGCACCCTCCCAGCCAGGAGCTCCCCCCAGCTGACCTGAGGCCTATTAAACCTCTGAGTGCTGCCATGCAGTGCAGTGCAGTGCAAGCCTAGCAGGGAGGAGGGGAGGGAGGAGCTGTATTTCCCCCACCCCCCCAGTGTCACAGTGTGTAGACCCCACTAAGGAAGGGAGGGCAGGTGTTTAGTGGAGGATTAACCCCGCATGCACTGGAGGAAAGAAAGGGGGCAAATGGGACTCAGTGCAAGCGAGTGGGGGAGTGGCGTGTCCCCATGTGCTGTTTCGAAAGGGGCCAGGGGATGACAGACATCCCAAGGGACCCCCAGAGGTGGGAAAGGGAAGGTGCTCCTGGTTGGGGGGGGGTGCACAGCAGCAGTGGGGGGGTGTCTCTGAATAGTGAGCAGCAATGCAAAAGTTAAATGCCCCCCCCCACTTCACATACCCCGTCTGCCCTGGGGAAGCAGGAGATGCCCTCAGCACCCCCCTGTGCTCTAGGATGGAGGGGAGCCTGGATCAAGCCCTCAGCCTCAAAGTCCATGCCCCTTCCTGCCGAATGGATCCCAGCCATTGGGGGCAAGCACAGGTGCCCACCCTCCCTCCAGGCTGGTGCTGCCCCCCGAGGAGGCGGGGGGTCCCAGGAGCCACCGGAGCCATGGGCAGGGCCATCAGGAGCAGCTGCTTCTCCGCCGGCGCAGCAAGGTCACTGGGTGGGTGGGCTCGTCCTCCTGGTCACTCTCGCAGCTGCGCTGCAAGGGGACAGGAGGGTCAGGTGGGGGGCCACAGGGGGCAGCCATGGCCTGGGGGCATCAAGCCTGGCTTGGTGCCCCCAGGGGCTGCGCTGACCCCAGCCCCAAGAGGGAGGCACACCCTGGGCACATACCAGGGGCTCGTCAGCCTTGCTCTGGTTGCACAGGAGCTTCATGCGGCAGAGGCGGTTGCAGGCGGACACCATGTTGTAGGAGAGCTGCGGGGTGGGATGCATGCTTGCACACGCTTGCGCACACAGACCCCCTCCCGTTGCCCCCAGCTCCTCTCCAAGGCCATGGGAGCCCTTCCAGGCCTGGCCTCTCCTGCCATAGATGTGCAGGACACAGCAGCTGTTTAGGACGGGGACAAAGAGGACTCCCGGGACCCCTTTACCTTCCACTTCCTGCGGGCATTGAACTTGCGGAAGTTCTTCATGTTGATGGAGGACCGACTGCGGTTCGCAACCTGCTTCCGGCTCAGGGGCTGGTGGAGTGGGGCATGCAAGGGGTCACTGCCCCGGTGCCCGCTCAACCCCTTCCAAATCCCTCCCGGCCCTCACGGGCACTGGACACTGCTGGCAGCCCTTGCCCTGCCCCAACGCCTTGGGGGGTCCCATGTGCCCTGTGCCCCTTACTTTGATCCAGGGGTGGACGAGGCACTCGGCCGCGGTCATTCGGTCCCTGGAATAGAGTTTGGCTTCTTCACTGCCTCCTCCCCACCCCGCTGCTGCCCCACAGAACTGCCCCCTGCTCCCCGCCACTTGGGGGAGAAATACAGGGGACCCTCCACCAGACCCAGGCCTCACCCTGGCTCCTTGACCAGCAGCTGGCTGATGAAGTCCTTGGCCATCTCACTGGTCTGGCTGAAGTACTTGTTCTCGAATTCGTAGCTGCCGGCCACCACATTAGTTAGGGTCTCGGCATCTGTCTCGCCCTGGAAGGGCGACATGCCACTCAGCCTGGTGGAGGGGGAGATAGGCCCATGAGGCTGTGCAGGATGGACACCCCCCATGCCTGCATGGCCAGGTGGTCCCCTGGGTGAAACCCCCTTCCTCTGGCCAGCTTCCCCTGGGTCAACCAGGGGCCCCGATCCAGAGCTTCTGCAGATTGGAGCCAACAGCCCCCTGCGCTGAGCAGAGGGGCTGGTTTCCCAGGTCCCATTGACAAGGGGGCAGACCATGGGACTGGGGGGTCTCTAGATCTCCCCACTCCGAGCCAGGACTCCCTGGGGTGGGGATTTACAGCTGGGGCTAACGAGTAGGGGAAGCACTGCCGTGGCCCTGGGCACTCACAGGATGTAGGTGATGACCCCGATGCTCCTGAAACAGATAGAGATGCCCCAGGTGAGCCCCCCGCAAGGGCTCTGTGCCCCCTGCCCCAGGCTGGTGGCTGGACCAAAGGACACAGCGGGTCTTTCAAGGGCAAAGGACCTGACAGTCTCACCCGGGCTGACATGGGAACCCCAGATTCACCTGCCCTGCCCCTACCCACCAGCCCTCGAGAGGCAAGAGCGCAGCTCGGGCCCTGGATGGCCACCACAGGGACCCCCCACGCACACATCCCACACCCCCTCCAGGACACTTACCACATATCTGTAGCCGAGCTCAGCGGTTCATAGTTGATCACTTCTGGAGCTGCAAAGCAGGGAGGGAAAAAACCAGAATAGTCACTGCTGGAGCTGGTCCCTTACAACCCCTGGGGGTAATGAAGGGGTCTTGTGGCCCCTCCCGTCTAGCTCATAACAGGGTTCCCCTGCCCCCCCATGAGGCAGGAGCAATGGTGTGGCCCTTGGTCCGGCACCCGAGGAGCTGAGACATTGCTGGAGCGCTAAGCCCATCCCCTCCTCCTCTACATCCCCCTCCTCTTCAAAGCCCCCCTCTGCCATGGAGCCCTTCCATGCCTCGTTTTCCACCACCATGTTCCACCCCAGAGGTGGCTGCATTTCCATAGCAGGCAGTTATTCCTCCATCTACCCATTGATGCCAGAAGCCGCTGGTCACAGCTACGCAGCAGGATGGGCTGTGGCACAGGTCAGTGCCAAAGAGCAGGGCGGGGGTAGAAAGCCCCGGCGCCCGGCCAGGCCCCTCACCAATGTACTGTGGGGTGCCACAGAGGCTCTTGAAGGTGGCGCCATCTTCCAGCTTCTGCGCCAGGCCAAAGTCGATGATCTTGATCTTGGGGTTGGGCACATCCTTCTCCAGCAGCATGATGTTCTCTGGCTGCAGGGAGGGGCAGGAGGCACCATGAGCCCCAGTCATCCCCCCCACCAAATCCCCGTGGCCCCTTGGCACATCCCCCTGGCTGGGGGCAGGGGTGGGAAAGCCACGTCCATGGCTGTGAGACCAAGCTAGAGCTGCCCTGGGGCTGCTGTCAGCGGCATGGCGCAACAAGACGTGGCTCCATGATGGGACCAGACCCCAGCACAGAGCACCCCTGGGATCAGCCCCCTCCCCAGGGCAGGGGCGGCAGCTCCAGGGGGAGGTGGGGGGCACCTTGAGGTCAAAGTGGGCGATGTGCTGGGAGTGCATGTAGGCGACTCCACGCAGGATCTGCTCCAGGAACTCGATGGCCTCGGCCTCTGACAGCATCTCCTTGGCAGCGATGAAGTCAAAGAGCTCCCCGCCGCAGATCCTGGCGGGGAAGGGTGAGGGGTGAGCACCAAGGAGCACAGGCATCCTGCACCTTTCACTGCCAGGACACAGCCAAGGGGCAGGGTCCTATCCCCAGGTCTGCTGCACCCTGGCCTTGGTGAGGTCTTGTCCCTGTTCCAGGCTTCAGTTTCCCCATGTGGAAAATGGGAGGAGAGGGGCTGTGCAAGCATAGTGTGTGCTGGGGGGGTGGGGAATCAGAGCCTAGCCCCACCCCCAACCCTGCAGCACTCACAGCTCCAGCACCAGCACCATCTCGGCCTTGCTGGCGAAGAGGTCGTACAGGCGCATGATGTTGGGGTGCTCGAGCTGCTGCAGGATGCCGACCTCACGCTCCACCT
>NW_017728960.1:1230931-1234457 GCF_001723915.1 Gavialis gangeticus
CTGGGGGGGTGGGGAATCAGAGCCTAGCCCCACCCCCAACCCTGCAGCACTCACAGCTCCAGCACCAGCACCATCTCGGCCTTGCTGGCGAAGAGGTCGTACAGGCGCATGATGTTGGGGTGCTCGAGCTGCTGCAGGATGCCGACCTCACGCTCCACCTGCTCACGGCTCAGCCCCCGGAGGCTGCCCCGGCACTTCCGCGTCTTCACAAACTTGGCGGCATAGAAGGCCCCTGTCCCACGCTCTCGGCACCGCTTTACTACACCGAAGTGCCCGCTGCAGGAGGGGGCAGAGTAAGGGAGGGCTCTGGCTGGTATAAGCAAGGCCCCCACCCTGCTCTATCTACTCCCTAGGCAGCAAGTCCTGGCTCCCAACCTCAGTGCTCTAACCACTAGCCCCCATTTCCCCATCAAAGCTGGGAAAGAACCCAAGAGTCCTGGCTGCCAGGTCTCGTAGCACCTACCCACTAGGCCCTCTCGCCTCCCCGGGCTGCAGTAGAGCCCAGAAGTCCTGGCTCCTCATTTCTTTGATCCAACGACCCCGCTCCCCCTTCCCACCCACAGCTTTGGGAAGAAGCAGGGCTAGGAACCAGGACTCCTGGGTTCACAGCTCGATTGGGGAAGGAGTCAGGACCCAGCTACAGCTGTCAGCTGTGGGAAGGAGCAGAACCTGGACCCCCGGGTTCTGCAGGGGGTTGGAGGGGAGTCCAGCGGCTAGAACAGTTGCTCTGGGAAATGACCGTGCTGGGCCAAGCCCAGACTCAGCTTACTGAGCTCAGAGTCCATTGACAGCAGGGAAGGCTGTGGGCCAAGAGCCCAGGGACAGGAAGAGGAAGAAGCTGTGGGCTGCGGGGTCAGGCAGCAGCTTCCAGCCACATTCACTTCCCTCTCGCCTTGCACCCAGCCTGTGCTCACCTGCCCAGAGTCTCTAGCAGCTCATACAGCTCCTCCACGTTCCCGGCTTTGAACGCAGCCATGGCATCGGCCCCCGTCACTAGCGCCTTGACATCCTCCAGGCAGCTGGACCCCTGCAATAGGCACAGGCTGAGTGCTGGTGCCCTGGGATGCAGCTCAGACAGGGCCAAGCTGGCTGCAAAGGAAGGAGCTGCAAGGCCCAGGAGGCAGAGTCAGCTCCAGCTACACCAAGGGGATGCAGGGAGGACCAGCTCTCTGAGCACAGATCGAGGAGAGACACCAGGATCCCAGCGCCGGATCTTCCCAAGAGCGCCCAGTGCCCTTAGATCTCCTTGAGAGAAACCTCCCTGGGTGCAGACAGGAAGAGCTGGCTCACCCCTTTCCCAGCCAAGCGCCCACTCAGCTGGGCTGGGCTCATGCCCACGTGCCCGGCAGCCAGGACAGGGAGGGAGCATGGGGAACCTGAGGGCCCGAAACAAGGCAGCTTCCCCCAGCACAGCCCCCAAGTTCAGGGGCTGGGATCCCCAGCCCTAGAGGGCAAGGATGGGACCGGAGGACCACCAGCTGCTTCGAATGGCAATGAAAAGCCAAGCCCTAGTGGCACGGAGCTGAGGGCTCGTCTATGGAGGGGAAGGAAGAATCTGAAGGCAAGGCTGGAGCCAGGAGCCCGGCCCAAGGGACAGCAGATCCCAGCCACCAAGCCCCGTGGCTCTGGCTCACCTCCGCAGCACCTGTGGGGAGGCTCATGCCCCCCCCGGCAAGACCACTGGCCCTGCCATCCTGAGCCATGGGCTGTGAAGACAAAAGAAGGGCCTGCATTAGCTCAGGATGTGGGAACCGGAGCGCAGATAACAGCTCGCTGCTTCTGCCCACAGACAGAGCACGCCCTGCTGCTCAGGAAGGACGAGGGTCTCCAGTGGGCGGTGGGGCTGTATTCCTGCCTCCCCCGAGAGGATGCCAAGGGACGATGGCCAAGCACCAGGGGGATAGTCAAGACCTCAGGCCCTGGCTGTGGAGCGCCAGGACACCTGGGCTCTGTTCCCCCTCTGCCACTGACTTCTGAGTAACCTTGTTTATACCCCTTCGCCTGGGCACAGCAGAGCCCCTGGTGCCTCAGCGGGTGTGGACCAGGCCTAGCTCTGCAAGCGGCACCTGGGAGAGCAGGGAATCCCCACCTGGAGCAGAACTTCAACCATGAAGTCAGAAACCTCTGACCACATGCAGGGGGAAGGTCTGCTGCGGTGAAGGCCGATGCTGACTGTTCCCAGGGCCAGAGAGCTCCCTGCCACCTGGGGAAACAGCTCTGCAGGGGCTCAGGTGGGGGCTTTGGGGCAGGGGGCTCCGAGATGCAGCTGCGCCCCCCCAGGAGTCAGAGAGCAATGTGGTGGCTGCCCAGGAGACTCTGGCCTGGCCTGAAAGTGAAACCACCCACGAGGAGGAAGCGGCTTTAACAGCTCCGAGCTGGGGGGGCTCCTTCCCCCGCTCAGTGGGGCCCAGCCTGAGTCACGACAGCAGGAGCGTTGGCTGCCTAAAAATATGGCAGCGAAGGCACCAGCACCTGCCGCTTCTCCAGGAGAACAGGTGCGTCACGGAGGAGGCGATGGAGGCGTCTGTCACACGCAGCTGCTGCCGTCGTGAGCTGCAGAGGAGCCTCCGCAGAAGAACCCCAATAGCTGTACGGGGCTTAGGACACATGCAGTAGCAGAGGGCAGCGAGTTCAGGGGTAGCACGAAAGCAAAGGTGCCCTGACCCCGGCACTGCCCAGCCCCCAGCCCTGGGCCAAGCCGAGCTGGAGGGGCAGGGAGACGACAACAGCCGTGCGCCAGGGCCAAACAACGCCCCATTGTGCGGGGCCCGGCCCTCGGCTCCCGGCACAATCATCCACTGTGCCGGCGCAGCGGGTCACGGGGAAGCAGGGGTGTGCGGGCTGCAACGGGTGCAGGGACGGCGAGTCCTTTGTGGGGTGGGTACAGCACGAGTCCTGACCCCCTGTGCAAACCCAGGCCCCCCCAGGGCTCCCTCCCCAAGACTTCAGAGAGAACCCAGGTGCCCCAGCAAGTCCCACATCCCTGCTCTAACCACTACACTCTTCTCATGCCTCTTCCTACCTCAGTCCCGGGGGGATGGAGGTGCCAGCAGGGCAGCAGTGCCAATGGTGCCCTGGCGTGGGTCCAGCTGCAGCCCCAGCTCCCTCCGGCCTCATTGGGACATCTCCTGGGTCCATCTCATGGATACAACCTGGTGCTCCCAGGACCCCCGCCCGATCCCCCCCAAAGTGAGCCCAGGTGTAGGGGATTCTCCCCTCCCCAGGAAGAAGGGGTGACCCCGCAGCTTGAGCAGGGAAGGGTTGGTAGGAGGAAGGTGCCCACCTCTCCTCTGCACTGCAGGGAGCCAAGAGGCATCCAGCCAAGGCTGACCTTGCAGCGGGGAGGGAAAATCCCAGGTCTTAGCAGGACAGGGAGGACGGGAGGTAGCTGACACTGCAAAGCAGAGACATGCTGCAACCTTCCCCAGCACCGATCACATCCCCCCAGCCATGGACGTGCTCTTGAAGAAACCTCTTCAAGCTGCCAGGCTCTCTGCAGGATCCAGGGATGGGGCTGGACCCCGCC
>NW_017728960.1:1234630-1236521 GCF_001723915.1 Gavialis gangeticus
CCTCCAAGCCGCCCGGCTCTCTGCAGGATCCCGGGAGGGGGCTGGCCCCCCCCCCCACCCCCCCCCCCCCCGCCGCCTGGGCCTGTGATGCAGCCAAGCTGTGGACACAGAGATTTTATTTTTATGAGCATCTCTTAATTGAAGCCTTGTGTCCTCCACCCTCCTTCCCCCGCCTTCCTGGCAAATGCCTTTGGATCTGACAAGAAATCCCCACAGGGAGCCTCTATTTCCAGCCCCTTTGTTTCCCACCACCCTGGGCCAAGTATGCATTTTTGGGCCTGCTGCTGCCCTTTGGCAAGGGCTGGAAAACAGTCAGTTGCTCTTGCTCTGGAGCAGTCAACAAGCCAGAAGCAAAGCACCGGGATGTTTTCATGCGGGGGAAACACAGGCCGGAGCTTTCTGGCTGCCTGTGGGGAGGGAAGTCCAAACCCCCCCTTCGCTCCAGGGCAGCGTTATGATCCGGCTTCTGTGGTGGGAGAGTGCGAGCCGCTCACACCTGCACACACAGGGCCAAGGTTGCCGCAGGGTCTCTATGGGGGTGGCTAAATGACTCTACCAAGGTCACCTGGGATATCAGTGGCAGGGCAGAGCCTGGGATCCAGCCACTGATGCCCCCAGCACCAAGTGGCTTCTCCTCTGCTTCCCAGCCCCTCTCTGACTTTGCCCGGCACAGGCAGTCGTGGGAGCCCCTCTGGGACCCCCCGCCCCTGGGAGGAGCTGACAAGAGGGGAGGGGAGAGCCTGGGAGGGCGCTGCGGGCACCAGGCTCAGCTGTTTCATGGGGAAGAGGGTGCATCATCCTCCCACTGTCCCCTGGGGCAAGTCCAAACACAAGCAAACACAGCTGGCATGCATGTGTGCGTGCGTGTATGGGGGGGTGCTCCACACCATCTCCTCCAGCCTGCACGCAACAGCCCACGGCGCTTTACACACACACACACAACGCGACACCAGCCCCTCCACCATCACATGCAGTAACTCCCGCCAGTGCAGCCCACACAGGGCCCCTCCATTTCCCACACGCTCACGATCACCTCTTCAGGCTCGGCCATCTGTGCACGTGCACACGCGCACACCCACAAACACCTTTCAACTCAACAGCACCTGGCAGGCTGCAAGGGGCATGCGCTCAAGGGCAAAAGTGTGTGCGCGAGAGTGTGTGCGTGCATGCGCGCGAGTGTGTATTTGCACACCGCCAACCCAGCTGTGCCACAGCCCCCTTGTATGGCAGCACGCTTATACATCCCCCCCAATATACTAGACTGGTAGCTATAACTCCCTTTCCAGGCCCACCCACACACACCCCTATATAGACGGGGAGCTGAATCTCCCCTTTCACACGGACACACACACATATACACTTACGAAAACACTCTTATGTGCACACCCCCCCCTTACAAACCCTTATGCACACGCACTCACGAACACAACTGCGCTGGCCCCGACCCCCACCCACCTGCGGGCCGGGTGCTGTGGGGCTGATACCGGGCGCACCTGGGCCGGAGGAGGAGCCAACAGGGGGTGGAGCTGGCCCCGGGCCTGCCCCTGCCCCGCAGGAGCCGGGGAAACTGAGGCATGGCGCCGCGGCAACAGGGGAAGCAGCGTCTGCTCAGAGACGCCCATTGTACAGAGAGGGGAAACTGAGGCCCGGGGGAGGCCGCGACTTGCTCATGTTTCCCCCCCAGCAAGGCGGTGGCAGAGGCGCTGTGTCTCCTCCCCGCCCCAGCAGAGAAGGAGCGAGCAGACGGGGGGGCAGAGGCTGGGTTAGCCCCTGCAGCCCCCCGCCACCCCGGGGCTCGGGGCAGCGCAGAGCTCCGCCCGCCCAGGGCTGGGGGGCAGCTCGCAGCCGCGGCCTGGGGACACCCCCCGAGTTGCTGGGTTCTTCCCCTTCC
>NW_017728960.1:1246699-1247037 GCF_001723915.1 Gavialis gangeticus
CGGCGACAAACAGCAGCTGCGCAGGATAAATATTATTCCCGGTTTGAATCAGAGGGAAACAACCCAGCGGCCCCCCGCCCGGCAAGCGTGCCACGGGGAAACCGAGGCACAACCGGCTGCTTCTCGCCGGCCCCTCCGCCCCACGCCAGCAGCCCTGCATGGCGGTCTTTGCCAGGTGGGAGACCCCCCCCGACCCCCCGGGTCCCGGACCCGACCCCCGTTGCCTGCTCTCTGGAAGCACCCGGGGGGGCAAAGCAGCCGGCGGAGGGTCCCGGCCCGTGCGCGGATCCAGCCCCGAGGACCCACCTGTGCCGCAGCTGGACGCGCCCCGGGGCGGC
>NW_017728960.1:1247174-1250469 GCF_001723915.1 Gavialis gangeticus
CGCACGGCGCAGCGCAGCACTAGCCCCCGCCCGAGGCGCCGCCCCCGCCGCCGCCGCCGCCGCGGCTCTTCCCCTTTCTCGGCCGCCTTTGCGGGGGGGGCGGGGGTTGCAAACAGGAAACCTGCTCCACAAGGCAAACTATTAACATACTGTCCGGCTCTGCTCCCCTGCAGGGTGGGGTGGGGCACACCCCTGCCCCTGCCCCTGGGGGAGATGCAGAGGGGGGTGGTCCCAGGAGACGTCCAGCCCCTGCAGCCACCACTCGGGCTCCTGGCATCACGCTGTGCAGCACTCAAGGAGCGATGCCTTGTTCCCAGGGCCGGCCAGGGGTGCAAGGTGGGAGAGAGGAGCCTCCACTGTGTGGGGGATCTGGGTGCCAAAATGACCTGGTTTTACCTCTTTTCTGCCCCCAGCCACTCTGCACTCAGTCCCACGGTCTCTGCAAAGCAAACTGGCTGGTGCCAGTGGGATCTCTTGCTCCCTGCCTGGGCAGCCTGGAAAAGTCTCCCCAAAAAACAAGGAGCTGGAATCAAACTGGGTGAAGACGGCTCCATTCCCCACACCGCCGGGGCCTGGAGAGCATGTCCAGCCCCAGGGAAGCCCAGCCCAGCCCAGCCCAGCCCAGAAAGGACTGCAAACAAGTGCTGGAAGCATTTATTGTAATGTGTATGTGGGTTTTAAATGTGGTTTAAAGTGTGTGAAGAAAAGGTTCTGCTAGCCAATGTGTGAGTATACATATAACTATATATAACTATAACTATATATATTTCAAACATATGACACTAAGCAGTGGGGAGGTGCAGCCACACAGCAGGGTAGGCTGACGATCCAGGCACACCTAGACAGATTAGTTAGGTGGGCAGACTGGATCCAGATGCTGTTCAGCACTGAGGGGTGAAAAGTGCTCCATCTAGGGAGGAAAAATCCCCCACAAACTTCCAGGCTCGGTGGTGCTCCATGTCCAAAAGGGACCTGGGGGTCATAATAGCCCATAACATGAATATGAGCCAGCAGTGTGCTGCTCCAGTTAGCAGAGCAAATAATACTCTGGCGTGCATCAGCCAATGCCTCTCAAGCAAAGCTAAGGAAGTTCTGCTCCTGCTCTGCTCGGCACTGGTGAGGCCACAGCTGGAGACCTGCGTCCAGTTCTGGGTGCTGCACTTCAAGAAGGATGTGGAAAAGCTTGAGAGAGTCCAGAGAAGAGCCACTCGGATGATTAGAGGCCTGAAGAGCAAGCCATGCGAGGAGAGGCTGACAGATACAGGACTGGTCAGCCTAGAAAAGACAAGACTTTGTGGGGATTTGGTGGCAGCTTGCAAGTATATCAGGGGAGAGCATCAGGCGCTAGGCATACAACTGTTCACCAAAGTGCCCAAGGGGAAAACCAGGAGCAACAGTCATAAACTTCTTGAAGATGGTTTCAGGCTGGATATGAGGAAAAGCTTCCTCATGGTTCGTGTGATCAGACTCTGGAACAGACGCCCAGCGCGGGTGCTGCAGGCACCTACCCTGGAGATATTCAAAAGGAGACTGGACACACACCTTGCTGGGGTTATTTGACCCCAACAGTCTTTCCTGCCCAGAGCTGGGGGCTGGACCCGATGATGCCACAAGGTCCCTTCAGGCCCTAAACTTCTGTGAATCTGTGGGGGGAAAAAATGCCCAGCCCAGACATCAGCTCTGTCCTCCCTTTGCAGTTGGGGAGAGGAGTCACAGGAGGTCCGGAGTGAACCCAGGTGTCCAGATGCCCTGTAACCAGAGCAGGACCTAGACCCCAGAAATCCTGGCTCGGTTGCCCACCTAAGCCAGGGAGCAGCCCAGGCTGGATTGCACCCTGGCTCTCCCTGCCCCTGACTTTAGGCTCACACCCATGTAGCTGATCTTACAGAAGGGCACAACTAAGCAGTTAAGTGTGCAACACCTGGGATGTGTAGATGGAGAGGGTGGTTTTACCAGCCTGGAAGGGGAGAGCTGCTTCTTCTCAGCCTTACATGACTTGGTGCACCCCCGCAAAAGCCTCCAATGCCAGGATCTCTACTACACAATTCCTGGTGTTGGGGAGTTGCTCTTGGGCTCTCCCTCCAGCTTGCTCCTTCTGGCTCAGGGCAAGTGACACCAGGGGGCAGCTGGACCCCAAAGCCTCCAGACTCAGGGCTTGCATGTAGGTACCTGTCATGGATTTGGGAGCATCTGAAGCCCCAGGGAGGTAGGGGCTGGCTGGTGGTAGTGCCGCACAGACTGGAACGATTGAGATCTATTCAGTCAAACTTAATTCAGAAAGGGATTTGGCCTGGAAAAGAAAGTCTATTAATGAAAACTCCTCCCCCCCAAAACAAACAGTGAATGGCACTGTAACCGCAGAGCCCCAGGCCTCCCCACCTGGTGACTTCTCCCTTCCTGTTGCCACTCCAGCCCTGGGCAAACACGGCTTGGTGAGCCTTCACTGGAGTGCTGAGCTGTGCTGAGCCCTAGGAAACCCGGGCTGGTCTGTGAGATCTGGCCCCTTCCCTGTGTCCCCAGGAAACCTGCTGAGGTTGGAAGTCCCAAGCCCTTTGCATCTCGCAGTCCTGCTTTGTGCCCATGGCCTGTCCCGCTGCAGCTTGTCTGGCTTTATTACCTGTCTCTACCTGCTAGGCACCATGTCCCTCTAGTCCAGAAGACACCCAGGTCTGTGCCCCTACCTCCTGCTCCAGCACCGTACAATGGCAAGGGGGTGTACCCCCACCCAACAGCAGAGAGTCCCTACTTCAGTGGGATCACAGCTGGCTCCAAGGAGCTGAGATGCCCCTGCCCATTTCACCCCTGGATGCACCAAAGCCTGGTGACACAAGTGATGTGACCAAGGGCATGCAAGGAGGCAGTGGCAGAGCTCTCATGCAGGGGTCCAGCCTCTGCACTGCTGTGGAAGCCCCTGATCTGGGGCCCTGAGCAGCCTGATGCCAGCAAGACCCAGGCCCCTTCAGCCACCCCTCATACCCATGCATGTGGGGGCCACCCCCGACCTGGCTGAGCCGGGCCCATCTCAGCCACCTGCCCCAGATAGGGGCGGGGAGCATTCCCCCGCTGCGGGCTGCTTTTCCGTGACGTCATGCTCTCCTGCTCACCCGTGCCTTGTGGCTTTGCTCGCCACTTCCTGCTCTTCGAGCTTCCTGCCAGGCCGGGGCACGCTCAGCGCCAGGCCGGGGAGGGGGCCACGGGCTTGGCATTGCCCGCCTGGCTGGCTTGGGTGCAGGCATGGACTTCACCGTTCAGCCAGGGCCTGGCAGAGGTAGGAGCAGCTTGGGGGGGGGGGGGG
>NW_017728960.1:1250573-1254900 GCF_001723915.1 Gavialis gangeticus
GCTCTGGGGGCAGCAAGGGCTGCTTGCAAGGTGCTTGGAGTAGACTCCTCAAATCCTACAGCTTCCTGGGCCTGGTGGGGCGGGTAGAGGGCTGCTGGGTGCCCCCACCCCCCAGCTGGCAGGACCGCTCCAGCATCGCCAGGAGAGTGGGAGGGAGCCCAGGCCTGTTACAGAGCTGGCCCCAGGAGGGATCCAGCTGTTGAGGGGGGCAATACACACCCCTGCCTGGAAGGGCTTGGGCTGAGACCTACCTCACTCGTTACATGTCGCCCTGCAATGGGTCAGGCTCTGCCCCTGGGCTCAGAGACCAGATCGCGGGCATCGGCAGGGATCAGACGGCAGGGTCGGGAGCTCTGTTCTGCTCCATTATTTTGGCTTTGCACAAAACAGACGCCAAAAGGTGGCATGGGCAGAGCGCCGGGGCACCCATGTCTCAACAGGTTCGTTTTCTAAGCATCGTTAATGATGCTTCTTGTCCCGTCTCACTTCTCAAACTATTCAACCTCCCCTCAGATCTCCACCTGGGTCTTGTTGCACCAGGATCACTGTCTTTCCGGTGCCAGGCGCTGCATGTTATCACACAGCCTTTTCCCATGTCCTGGGGGGGTGTTGAAGAGGCATTGCCCCAGCTCCCAGGCCCCGTCCATGCGCTCCCACTCCCTAGCCCAGCAGCCAGGGCAGCTGAAACTTTCTCAGCACAGGCGAAGGATCTGGGGCACCGACCAGCACAGGAAGTTTATCTACCCGTCACCAAAACCTGGGCCCCAGCCTGGTTGCATCAGGCAGCCTCCACTCTGGGCCCGCTCTGGGGCGGTGCTGAGTGCGCTGCAAGCAAACCCCAGGGTGAAGATGCAACTGTTCCCCCTGGGGAAGACTCTTTTCAGCCCTCCTGGCTTGTACGGGGAAACAGCTGCCCTCAGAGGCTGGCTGTTCACTGGGGATCCCATCGCTTCCCCCAGCGGCGTGTGAAACCCGTGCGGGGGCTGAAAGGCGGCTCCAGGCCTTTGAGCCATCCAGGTTGAGCTTTTGGGACTGTCCCCTTTGAGATGAAGGACAGAGTCTGGGGAAGGGGAAATGAGCTGCGAGTCACCCCCATGCTCAAGACTCTCCCTGCAAGCACAACAGTCCCCAGGCCTCAGTTTCCCCATTGCCAAGTGCCTGGAGGGCAGGTCAGGAAGGAGAAATGTCAAGCTCATGCGCAGGAGCCAGCAGCCCTCGGGCTCAAGTATTGGGGCACGGTGGAAGATTTCCCCAGGAGCACCCCAATTGCAAACAAAGCCCATTGCTTTTACACCCCCAAACCCCGCATCAGGGCCCCGGGGCAGCCTGCGACGTGGCTGCAGCCTGTTCTCTGCCCCTGCCAACGCCCAGCTGCATTCCCAAGCGTCTTATCAGCCTTGCTGTGCTGCCCTGAACCCCCGCCAGCGCCTCTGCATCCACTCTCCAGCCCAAATCTGGGCATCATGCTCCTGCCGCATGGCTGGGGAGAGCCAGCCCCCTCCACACACACACATATTCACCCACATACACGCTTGTGCATGCCCCAGCACAGTCACCATTGCTGCAGCCGCCTTGTTGGCTCATGTCCAGGCAGCCCCAGATCCTGCTCCCCACCACCCCAAGACCACTTTGCAGGTCCCGAGCTCCTTACCAGATCTCATCTCCCACCCCCAGACCCTCCCTGGGGGCTTCCCTTGCTCCTGCTGTTGAAGGGAGGGTGGGAGCCAGGGCAGGGTGTCGAGGCAGGGCCTGATCCTGCATCTCTCCACCCTGTGCAGGAGCCGATGGCCTGGAGCCCCTGGAGCCCCTGCTCTTCAGTACCTTCCACCCCTTTGGCCTGGGCAGATCTGAGGGCTCAGCCCCAGCCCTGGAGGGATGTAGGGAGGCCTTGGCTGGGCCCCAGCAGGGACAGCTGCACCCCAGCTCCCAGAGGGAACACGCCCCTTCCAGCCAGGTAGGTGTTGGGAGGTGTGGGCCGGGGAGGGCAGGGCTGTGCAGGGCTTGAACAGGGTCAGTGTGTGGTGTTGGCACCCTGTCTGTCTGCCAGCTATAGGTAGATAATAGCCACACTGCGGGACCAGGGCAATTCTATCTGCCCTTCCCTAACCCTATCGCTAATCCTAACCCTTGCCCTGCAGCTGCGGTGGGCAGCCCCCCATGCACAGAGTGGGTTGCAGCCACCCATCCTCATGCAGGGCTCTTTTGTTCTCCCTCCTCCCCCTGCAGACCCCTTCTGCCTCAGCTGCCAGGCTACCCTGGCTGGTCCCAGGCTCTGGCGAAGCTGCGGCTGCGCTCCGGGCCAGCACCCAGGCTTGGTTCGAGCAGACGCAGGCAAGCGGAGTCCTCCCCGATGGCCAGCGCCCCGACTGGTTCCACGGCTTCCTCAGCAGGAGGTGAGGGGCAGAGGGGTGCTGGGGTCGCCCCGGGAATAGCATTCCCCAGACCGTCACGGTCCTGCACCCCCATGGGAATACAGCGCCAGGGCGGGAGGAGCAGCGGGGCCCAGCGGTAGCGCAGAAGGGAAGGGGAGCCCAGACATCCGGGTTCTCTTACCTGCCCTGGGGACCAGAGCAGAAACCATGGGAGCCAGGACGCCTGGGTTCCTCCCAGCCCTGGGGAGGGAGTGTTGTTGGGTGGGCAGAGCCAGGACACCTGGGTTTTTTGCCCTGTTCTCAAGCTGGGCTTGACCTGAGATGCCCTCAGATCTGCTTTGGGCCAAGCACCGGGTGCCCCGGGCTCCGAGCAGCATGGGTGCCCCAGGCTCCCATGTGCTCAGACGTGCCCACGTGTCCTTCTCCCCCTCCGCACAGGGAGTCCGAGCAGCTGCTGCAGGACAAGCCGCTGGGCTGCTACCTCATCCGCTTCAGCGAGAGCACAGTTGGCTTCGTGCTGTCCTACAGGTGAGCACCCAGGTGTCCCCGGAGTCTGCCCCCGGTTGCCCTGGCTGGGATGGGAGCCCTGGGTGAGGACCCCGGGAGGAGGATCCAGAGACACACATTGCCCTCGCCCAGCCAGGCTCTCACCTGTCACCCCCAGCCCAGCCAGGCTCTCAGGGGCTGCCTCGGTTTCCCCAGGGGCTGGGATCGCTGCCGGCACTACATCCTGGACCAGCTGGAGGATGGGCACTATGTGATCCTGGGGGAGGATAGTGCTCACACCAGGCTGCAAGAGCTGCTACAGCACTATACCTCGGCCCCCATCCACCCCTACTACGAGCTCCTCACCGTGCCCTGTGCCTGGGTAAGAGGGGCCCTGCCATGCTGTCTCCACCTGCCCTGACACGTCTGGACTGCCAGGGCAGCAGCGGGGGCTTGTCTCTGCCATGTGTGTCATGAGCCTTGTAGCATCACTGGGGATTCTCCAGCCCGCACAAAAGGGGCATGGGCAGCAGAGACAGGGTCAAAATTGCAGGCAGGGGCAGAAATAGCCCCATTACCCTTCCCTAAGCTACAACAGGGCAGAATTGCACCCCTATTACAGAGAACATGACCCCAAGCTGGGAGAGGGGAGGGCAGAGAAGAGAAAAAAACCCAGGCGTCCTGGCTCTTACAGACACTCTCCGCCCAATGCTGGGGGGAGTAGACCCCAGGTGTCCTGATGCCCAGGCCTGCGCTTTGCACCCGTGCCATGCACTTCTCTTTGCAGCGGTGCTGTTGCTCAGCTCCCCCCTCTCCTCCCCCAAACTTTACTGCAGAATAACAAGGACCCAGTAGGCACCGGGATCCCAGCAGGGGCCGAGGCAGCAATGCTCCCCCACGCTGCGTTGAGCCCAGCGTACAGCGTCGTGCACAAGCAGCGCCAAGCCACCGGCCAGGGCTGCTCCTCGCCAGAGGTGAGATGGGACCGGATGAGGGGCAAGCACGGTTTTGCTTCTCCGGCCCCAGACTCACTGCATCTTTGCTCCCCCAGGCTGCCTGTCCCGGCCCCCTGCTCCCTGCCAAGGCTACTCGGGTCCCCAGCAGCCCCTGGATGGCCACAGCACCCCCCACCCCTCCCTCCGCCCCCGAGGCCAAGTACCAGCAGCTGCTGCGCTTCCACACCTACGCCGAGCCCTGTGAGGGGCCCGTGCTCCCCGAGCACCGCATCTACCACGAGCCTGACGAGCCCATCCCCTTCTACGCCGTGGGCCGGGGGTCGCCCCGGGACCTCAGCCCTGAGAACATCTACTCCGAGGTGGACGTTGCACAGGAAGTCCAGCTCACGATCTCCACGCTGCCCCCTGGCCTCGGCCGGGCCCGGACGCTCTCCACGCCCCGCCGGCTTCACCGCAGCGTGTCCAGCCAGGGATCCAGGCGCCGTCGGCTGCTGGCAGCTCCCAGCAGGGACA
>NW_017728960.1:1259900-1260267 GCF_001723915.1 Gavialis gangeticus
CACCCACCGACCCACCTCCAGGGTCTGATCCATGGAGGAGGGACTCAGTCTGGGAAATGGCTCAGAAGAACCAGCCCCAGCTTGTGCCCTGAGGCAGCCCTGCCCATGATGGCTCTCCCCAGCGCTGCTGCTCCCAGCTCCTGAGAGAGGCAGGAGGCAGGGTGGGGAAGGAACAGGTTTGATCAGTCTAGAGCAGGGGAGGGGATGCCCAGTTGCCCATGTCACACCACAAAGCCTGTAGGATGATCTGAGCTCCTGGGCTGAATCTTCCAGGGGCTTGGGATGCAATTCTGCAGCTCTTAAAAGGCCCCAGCCTCTGGTTTGTATTTAACAGGACAGGACTAGCACCGATCTCCACCCGACACAG
>NW_017728960.1:1265267-1266625 GCF_001723915.1 Gavialis gangeticus
TCTGCCATGTGTGTCATGAGCCTTGTAGCATCACTGGGGATTCTCCAGCCCGCACAAAAGGGGCATGGGCAGCAGAGACAGGGTCAAAATTGCAGGCAGGGGCAGAAATAGCCCCATTACCCTTCCCTAAGCTACAACAGGGCAGAATTGCACCCCTATTACAGAGAACATGACCCCAAGCTGGGAGAGGGGAGGGCAGAGAAGAGAAAAAAACCCAGGCGTCCTGGCTCTTACAGACACTCTCCGCCCAATGCTGGGGGGAGTAGACCCCAGGTGTCCTGATGCCCAGGCCTGCGCTTTGCACCCGTGCCATGCACTTCTCTTTGCAGCGGTGCTGTTGCTCAGCTCCCCCCTCTCCTCCCCCAAACTTTACTGCAGAATAACAAGGACCCAGTAGGCACCGGGATCCCAGCGGGGGCCGAGGCAGCAATGCTCCCCCACGCTGCGTTGAGCCCAGCGTACAGCGTCGTGCACAAGCAGCGCCAAGCCACCGGCCAGGGCTGCTCCTCGCCAGAGGTGAGATGGGACCGGATGAGGGGCAAGCACGGTTTTGCTTCTCCGGCCCCAGACTCACTGCATCTTTGCTCCCCCAGGCTGCCTGTCCCGGCCCCCTGCTCCCTGCCAAGGCTACTCGGGTCCCCAGCAGCCCCTGGATGGCCACAGCACCCCCCACCCCTCCCTCCGCCCCCGAGGCCAAGTACCAGCAGCTGCTGCGCTTCCACACCTACGCCGAGCCCTGTGAGGGGCCCGTGCTCCCCGAGCACCGCATCTACCACGAGCCTGACGAGCCCATCCCCTTCTACGCCGTGGGCCGGGGGTCGCCCCGGGACCTCAGCCCTGAGAACATCTACTCCGAGGTGGACGTTGCACAGGAAGTCCAGCTCACGATCTCCACGCTGCCCCCTGGCCTCGGCCGGGCCCGGACGCTCTCCACGCCCCGCCGGCTTCACCGCAGCGTGTCCAGCCAGGGATCCAGGCGCCGTCGGCTGCTGGCAGCTCCCAGCAGGGACAGGGGCTCCTCGAGGCCATCCAGCCCAGTGCTGCAGGTGCGTTCCAGGGGGGCAGGAGATGCTCTTCAAACCTGGGGCGAGTTGCTCCCCCTGAGAAGGGACTGCTAGTACCTGGGCCCTGGCTCCTCTGGAAATGAGAAGCCCCTACCTGCTGTCACCAGAGCAGGGACAGATCCCTTTTGACCCCCGCCAGGAGCTGGGCAAAGGCGCGGGGTAGAACCAACCTCCATCATGTGCCCTATCTGTCCCCTCCAGGTGCTGCCACCCCCCCAGCTGGAGTTCGACGACCCCATCTATAGCAGGAAGGTGCCCGCCTGGAGCAGCACGACGCGTGCCACAGGGCAGGAA
>NW_017728960.1:1271625-1284062 GCF_001723915.1 Gavialis gangeticus
GGAGGCAGGGTGGGGAAGGAACAGGTTTGATCAGTCTAGAGCAGGGGAGGGGATGCCCAGTTGCCCATGTCACACCACAAAGCCTGTAGGATGATCTGAGCTCCTGGGCTGAATCTTCCAGGGGCTTGGGATGCAATTCTGCAGCTCTTAAAAGGCCCCAGCCTCTGGTTTGTATTTAACAGGACAGGACTAGCACCGATCTCCACCCGACACAGCTCAGATGCTGCTAGAGGCAGACAACAAAAGTGGCAGGCGGGAGAGAGGTTTCTGCCCCCCCGCCCCTAGCTACAGTCCTTCTCACCCAGGCTGCTGGGTTTTCTGTCTAGATATAGGTGGCTTGCGTGACCCCGAGCTCCTGCTACCAGCCCACTTCCTGCAACCCCAAATACAGCCACAGTAGTCATGGCCGGCAGCAAAGCAGCTGATCTGGGGGGGGGGGGGGGTGGAAGGGAATCACAAATGTATGAGGTTTAATTTGTTCCTTTGGCTTTTTCCAGGCCCTGCCTACCACCAGCCCCAGACAGCTCGATCACACCCAGCGCCCTGGGTGGAGTTGCTCCTGAGTGGCTGCCACGTCAGGGCTCGATGGCTCCATCAATGCTGCTCTCCAGTGCCTCGGCTCATACGCAAGAGCAGCTTGGTACCCTACACGCCCCCCCCCAGCATCATCAGCCAGGGACAGGGGAAGTGTCGTCTTCATCGCACAACAGGCTGCGATGGGACTGGCTTCGCACAAGGGGGACTGGAACTGGTTACCAGCACCCGACAGCCTGTTCAGATCAGAGCTGCCCTCCCAAACATGGAGAAGGGTGCAAGGGAAACCTGGCAAGGCCAGAGACCCCTCTGAGCTCCCCCCCCTCCACCCGACGGACCAGCCACTGCTCCTGTCACCGTCCTTCGATTCAGCCCTGCAGGTAGAAGCAATCTGACCCATTCAGGGCCAGCCCAGCTGCAGGGAAATGTTGCCTGTTCCTTCCCAGGGCTGAATGCCACAGCAGCGGCCAAAAAACAGTCAGGCAGGGACTGGCACTTTGAGCGGCATCCGTACCTTAAACTGAGCTGCAGGCTCCCCAAATCTGAGGAGGGAACACTGCAGCTCCCAACGTTTGCTGGGAGATGCCTCCAGCTATTCAGAGACCATCAAGACTCATAGCACAAGAGACTTTGTCCCCAGGGTGAAGCGGTTCCTAGTCCTTTAGTGCACAGGGCCCGATTCCCAATTACCTCAAGGCTCCCTTTTTTTTTTTTTTTTTTTTTTTTTTTTACCATTCTGTTAGCATAAAAGGGCTTGGACGTGGGTAGAAATTAGGTGCCCCCTCCTGTGTCCCCAAAGTACAGTGTAAATGGGTCATTGGTATATTACCGCTGCTAACACCTGTAATCCCAGGGAAGATATCGGAAGCCTAAAACTGTTTGGACAATCACTTGCCGGCGCCAACAGGGGTGGTCTGGTTCATTTAAAAGTTTTATTCCTTTATCAAATCTCTTTCCAGAGGATTTCGCTGTACATATATGAATAAATTACTCAACAGTAACTTTATTCAGGTCATTAGAATACTCAAAACAGGGCTTTGCAAGTTACTAAAACGTCCGGGGAGCTAAACTAGAAATCAGATTTTAAAAGACCCTAAGACTTCATTCACCAGGTACTTCCCCCCCAACTCCTTTAATACAGGGAACAAGGGAGCAAAGAAAAGACTCTTTGGGAGTTTTCCAGGCTGGAATCACTAAGATTAGCTGTTTTAATTGAAGTTACAACCAATAAAACCTTAGTGTCAGGAATGTCTGTTAAATAACGGGACTAGCACCCTCCTTGTTTCAGCATTGTACAGGGATAGAAGAACAAAAAGGAAAAAAAAAAGCAATATGGGGAGGCCACCAAAATTTGGCTGAAGACACAAAGACGCAGAATGCTGGCCTGTGCGATGGTTACAGGTGTGCCAGCCTCCATGCCAGTGCTGCAGGGAGTCCATCGCACTCAACGAAACAAAGAGATTCTTGTTTGCAAAGTGTTTGCCAACCACATTTGAAGTCTAGGTGCCATCTCCTGATTCCAGACAGGTGGGTGGGCGCTAAGACAGAAACCAAATGCGAGACTTCAGCAGGAAGTAGAAGTGATAGAGACTGGCCGATAGGCACAGAGAGATAAACAGCAGGCAGCATCTACCTAGGTTTGATTACAGGAAATACTGCTGACTGCCTCAGTGAACTGAGTTCACTGCCAGCTATAACGCACCATGTGACCGGAAATACTTGAATTCAACTAGTATTTAGAGCAGATTTTTTTCTTCCTTTCACAGCATTGTGGGCTGTGGTTCGGAGGGGCGGGGACGGAGAAAAACAGACACAACATTCAGCAGCTTTTGTGCTGGTAGAGGAAAAAAAAAACGTTCAGGTCTCCCGCATAATCCACGCACGGGGAGATTTTTTGCATGGTTTTCAAACAAACTCAATACCACTTTGCTAACCAGCAGCCCCTGGAAAACAAGTAGTCGTTTCCCCTCAGCATAAGTTGCCAGCAGAGGTGGCTAGGAAAGCAAACACAAAAGATCAGCCACATCTGGAAACTGCCAACATCACTAGCACATGAGGAGCTGTGTATCCACTCAGGTACAAAGAAAAAAGGGGGGGACACTTGAAAGGCTCTTTCAATGCAAACCCCCTCCCGCTGCCTTTCGGAACGGAGCGACGGTGGAGTCTGAAACAGATGGAGGTTCTGCCTACAGTTCTGGCAGCGACTTGGAAGAGAGAAAGACGGAGGTCTGTGTACCTACAGGGCGAGAGCTCCCAACCTGGCACCAGCGGTGTTCTCTCCGGATGGGCCAGCAACTCTTTGCGACAGCAAACCTAGCTGCACGGACCAGACGTGATTGGAAGCTTCTACACCGTCGTTCAAAATAAAAAGAGCAGAGCGTTGGGTTACAGACATGGCTCGCACTAAACCCTGCTCCTGGTGGCCAGGGGAGTGCTGTATCCTCTCACCCACGCAGCAGACAGGGTTCTGTCCAGGGGCCTCGTCACTTCCCGGGGGGCCGGGAGGGATCTGACACAGCAGGTCACCTGGGCTACTACCCCCAGGGGGAGAGGTGCTAAAATCCGTATTTGGCCTGGGTCTGGCGCCGGCTGAGTTTGTTTTCGGACCACGTGTTTTTCAATTCCAGTTCTCGCTCCTTCGCCTGGGGAAGGAGGGCAGGGTTAAATTGGAACCACTGGCTGCTTGCTTCAATAGTGTTCTGGCTTTCCCTAGCCCCCAGCCAGCAAGGACTTGGGAACGGTTGTGACCAGCAGCCAGGATATGGGCGTATTTCGTAAGTCTTGACAGAGATGCTCATGGGGACATGCAGTCTCCTTTGGGGTGGAGCCTCAGCAGCTATTTAACAGCTGCACAGAAACATATTTAAGATAGGACACAGCACTGCCTTGTAGCCAAATGAAACCCGGGAATGAGAGCAGCTGAGCTGGACACTGCCGGGAGCCCCTGATCACGAAAGAAGGGCCAGAGAGGTGGTGGAATCTCCATCCCTGGAGGTTTTTAAGACCCAGCTAGACAAAGCCTTGGCTGGGATGATGTAGTTGGGACTGGTCCTGCTCTGAGCAGGGGGTTGGACTGGAAGGGACCTCAGGAGGTCACATTTAACCCTTGTTTTCTATGATTCTCACTTCACCCCTGTGCTGAGCAAGAGCTGTTGGGCCCAGGCATCGACCTGCCTACTCCCAGTATGGACATACATCTGCCCTCGATGGCTCCATGCCAACAGCAGGCAGCTCACCTGGTGAATCAGGTACGTGATCTGGTGCTTTCTCCTCTGCTGCCCAGTGGGCTGGTCTCCTTTTTTCTGTGGACAAAAGAAAAATGACTATCAGTGCCCAGACCAGAGTGATTGGCAGAAGGGCCTGCTGCTGCTTGGAGAACCTGCCCCTTCCCGTGGCCAGTGGGTAGAACACTAGGCCCTGGCGCTGATTTGAAGGGATCTGGATTTGGCTCCGTATCTCCCTTGGTAGGAATTCAGTGCTCCAGTGGATTTTATGCTGAACCCCAGGGGGAGACGGAAGGACAGTTATCTCTGTTGTACACACAGGAACAGAGATGCAGGGTACACGAAAGGACTTGCCCAATGCCCATAACCAAGCTGAAAACTGGATGCAGGTCTCCTGTCTCCCAGCCCAGAGGGCTACCCCTTCCCACCCGTACCTTGCTGAAAGACTTCATGGTCTTCTCCTCCGTTAAGGATTTGGTCAACCACTGCTGGGCGCCGCTCAGCTGATCATCTCCTTTGATGTCCACAAAATTGATCTCTTCCCTCCCTCGGTTCCGCTTACCTTGGAGACGCTTGAACTGACAGAAGAATCAACATGGATCAACACTATCTCCTGGTTCACTGAGTGAAGGACCAGACCCAAGCTGTATTCTTATGCCTGCTACTAATTTGCTGCATGATCTGGGCATTTCTCAGTCTCTGGGTATGTTTCCTCACCTGGCTTCCACTTCCTGTCAGAGATACTTAGCTCTCCCTGGGGTTTGGTACTTTTCTCTGGTCTTTACAGTAAAACTGTGCAGGGGCAACATCAGGGAGGGGAATCCAGCCTTGCTCCCCTAAGCAATCACGAAATGCAGAGATCAGGATGAATGCAACTGATTGGTGTGCTCTGTGTAACCGGCCCTGCTGCACTAAACTTCCTTCCAAAGAAATCAAAGCCACCTCCTCTGCTGGACTGGACAGCAAGGCTCCATAGCCATCAGCAGAACCCTAGTGATTTACAGCAGTTGAGAATCCAGCCCAGATTTGGTCTGCTCCCTAGCACAGAGGTATTTACGTAGATGGAGCGAATGGTGAAGAATTGGCAGTTCATGGAGCCCCTGACTTCTTACTTGGCTGCACTGCTGACTTGGAAACATTTCACTGCTGTGTTTGTCAGGCACTCATCACCATGAAAAGCAAGAATCTTTCCTGAATGGGGGGTTTCTTATGTGGACCGCAAGCCCTTAACAGGAGAAGCGGGCAGCCATGGGGATCAGACACTGCCTGCAGTGGGCTGCTAGACCTGACAAAACAATGGGCTGAGCCAGCACAGCAGGTAAGGAAGCCCTGAGTGTGGGTGCTAGTATGGTAGGCTGCCAAGCCCAGCCCATGCTCCTGCAGCCCCATGGCATCCCCAGGGGAGAAGAGAGAGCAAACACCCACCGCTTCATCATCGATGAAGGAGGAGTCACTGCCAGTCTCTTGTGGCGGTCCCTGGGCTGGCTCCATCTCCTGGTAATAGCCACTGCTGTAGTAATCCTGCCAGGAAAGGAAAGGGGTTTGGTACCACAAGGCACATGGATTCCTGTCCCAGCATCCAGATGAGACTCGGCACTGGAGCTCGAATAAGAGACTGAGAATAAGGTACCTTAGCATGCCACTTGCAGAACATAGGAGGGAGGAATAGGCTGCAATCAGACCTAGACAGGTTACAGGGGTGGGTGGATGAGAATAGGATGGGATTCAACACCAACAACTGCAAGGTGCTGCACCTGGGGAGGAACAACCAGCACCATACCTACAGGCTGGGGAACTCCCTTCTTGTCAGTACAGAGGCAGAAAAGGATCCTGGAGTCATCACTGATGCCAAGGTGAACATGGGCCAGCAGTGTGGGGATGCAGTTAGGAAGGCCAGCCACACCTTGTCATGCATCCACAGATGCATCTCAGGCAGGTCCAAGGAGGTGATCCTCCCCCTCTAGGAGGCACTGGTCAGGCTGCAGCTGGAGTACTGCGTCCAGTTCTGGGCACCGCACTTCAAGAGGGATGTGGACAACATGGAGAGGGTCCAGAGGAGGGCACTTGCATGATCTGGGGGCAGAAGGGCAGGCCCTATGAGGAGAGGCTACGGGACCTGAACCTGTTCAGCCTCCACAAGAGAAGGCAGAGGGGGGATCTAGTGGCCTGTTACAAACTAGTCAGAGGGGATCAGCAGGCACTGGGGGAGTCCCTGTTCCCCCAAACACTGCCAGGAGCAACTAGGAATAACGGTCACAAGCTGGCAGAGGGTAGATTCAGGCTAGACATCAGGAGGTGTGACTTCACGGTCAGGGCGGCTAGGATCTGGAACCAACTTCCAAGAGAAGTGGTGCTGACTCCTACCTGGGGCTCTTTAAGAGGAGGCTAGATGAACACTTTGCTGGGGTCACTTGACCCCAGTATTCTTTCCTGCCATGGCAGGGGGTCAGACTCGATGATCTGCTCAGGTCACTTCCAAACCTACAAACTATGAAACTAGGAGGGCCTCCTCCAGATGCCAACAAACCCCTTGCTCTCCCCTACCTGCCCCCTCCTCCTGTAAGGCCTGATCTATTCAGATCAACTCTCCTTGTGACTTTGGCAGCACAACAGGTGTGCGTAGCATTTTCCAGACATACTTGAGGACCTAAGGCTTCACTCAGGTTAGTCAGTGAGGCCCTGGCTTGGAATGCTGTTTTGTGTCTCCATGACCAAACCCAAGCCAATCCTGCAGATTTCCCATGCTTGGAGATACTCTTCAATGCCTGATGCTGGTGTCTACCCTACTAGGGATGTCCTTCTGGAGTGGCAAGGCCTCTAGGAATGCCCTGAGGATCCTCAGCTCCACTGAAGATGTTAAAAACCTTTTCCTCCTGCACTTAGCTTCACATGGAAAGTGCAGGGGGGTGAAGGACTAGTGCTGGGAGGGGAGACCCATGGGGAAGACAGAATGCTGCAGGAACAGAGCAGTACAGAGAGCTCTTCCCAGCACTGAACGGATGTCCCAAGGCACGATTCAGTACAACTAAGTCATGGCTATAAGCTGCTCCAGCCATTAATCTGAGGCACCTAAATCCATGTCTGTGCCCCCCCCCCAAAATAGGCACCTACCTGGTAGTAAGCACCAGTAGCATTGGCATCACTGTAGCCAGGGAACTGATTGTATGACTGGTCGCCATACTCTTCACCAGGCTTGGGTGCCCAGCTGTGCTGCGTGGAGCTTGAACCCACAGCTGTCTTGAATTCCAGAGGGGCATTTGCGGCAGCATCCTGGAACTGGGGCTCTGGTTCTGTGCCTGGGGGTGGGTCCTCCGTCACCACAGTGCCAGAGTACATGTATGCCTCCGTGCTGACCACACTGGGCTCACTCTTGTCTGACAAGGAGAAGTAATTCTCGGGCTCCACCTCTTCGTCACTGTCATCTTCTTCCTGGGTGATCTGCTTGGTCACCTGCAGGGCAGCGCTTTTGGCAGCTGCTTTGATAGCAGACGGCGAAGGGGTTGTGGCCACTGCTGGCTTGAACAGGGGTTTTGTCTTAGAGGAGGAGGTTGGGACCCTGGCCGGTTTGGACTCAGGGGCATTTTCTGTTGCTTTCCGCGTGAAAGCGTAGGGCAAAAGTACCCGATTTGTCTCTTTCACTGTGGAGTTCTTGGGTTGAGGAAGCAGAGCAGACAAACCGGAGCCCTCACCGCGACCCTGGCAGTTCCAATTAGCAGAGATGGGTCATAGAAGGGGAGATGAAAGAGGAGTGAGACAGCTTAACCCAACGCCCACCATCTCCCTTCATTCCCATTCCACCTAACCCTGTTTGGGGGCACTCCCAGTACTCAGTTCCAGTGCCTGCTGCCTTGAGCGCTTGCTGCCGAAACTGAACATTACGGGCTGCCGCACAGAGGACGCCTTGCTCTGTGAATCACCTGCTTCTGTGAACTACCGCTGATCTCCCAATAGGGTTTTGCGGATCTGTTTGTTTGAAACTCCTGGAGGAACCAGCTCGTCTTTGCAAGTTCACAGGATTTACCTAAGTATTAAAAATAATGAAAGCCAGGGATTTTAGGCCTGGCTTTCCAATGCCTTATCCATCACAGGTCACCCCTGCTGACAACAAGACAAGGCTCCTCTTTGGACTGCACTCAGGGATGGCTGGATTTTGAAGTCTGCTCTATTTGGATAATCAAGCCTCCAATGAGTTACTTCCATCTCATTGTTTTTAATGGGCACTAAAGCAAGTTCACAGATCTCAGGGACACAACTACCTGCCAGTTATTCTGCTTGCTATAACAGATCAGTTTTCACTAGCAGTGAATTCAAGGCATCATGAAACCTGTGATAACAAGTCAAGTGACTGGCTAGTACCACCCCAACCAACTGCGGTGTAGCCTGAATGTGTCATACTTGTATGACCTACAGACAGTCTGTCTCCTCTAAGAGTTTTGGGTACACATTATTGCCCAGTGGTGCCCCTCGAATCACTACTAGAGATGGAGGGGTGCTAGGTCAAGGCCAAAATTATGACAATCAAGTGTTTTTACAGGTAGCATTAGCTTGACCATTGCATAGTATAAGTCATTACCTGAAGACTATTCTTCTTCTTTGCTGGTTCATCTTCCTCGGAATCTGACTGAGAAAGAAAATCTGACCTTAGCATAGCACTTGAGACTAGGAAGAGAGAGAGAAAGAAACCAGAGGAACGAATTCATCCGTTATCAATTTGGAAGAGGTTACCACAGGGCCAAGTTTAGAACAGGCCTGGCTTTACAGTCTGAGAGCTGGAGCTGCTGACAGGGAGGCTGTACAATTCAAATTCACTCTCCCAGTCTGGCAGATTTAGGTATTATCAGGTCAAGAAAAACTGTTTTGTTAAAACCAGCCCTGGTTACTAGCAAAGCAGGTAAACAGACTGTCCACAATGGAAGCAGGACCGTGCTGCTGGCTATTATGTTTAGAGACAGTTGGAACTAGTGTGGTTGGGACACCGCCATATATAATGCATTATTAAGCTGTCAAAACTACAGCTATGCAAACAAATAAATCAGTGTTTGCATGTTAAATCTCCAAAGCTTAAGTTGGATAGATCGTTCTTATCTGTCCAGATGGGGAACAAGAAGGCATTAAATAAAGTTAAGCCTGGAATTCCAATGTTTAACTGGCACTTTAATGCTGTTATAAAGCAGGGGAGTGGGGTGGAGGGGCCAAAGCAGGAAGCAAAAAGCATAATTTAAAATTTAAGGGAGAACAATATTCAGGCAACAGATTCAAACTGTGCTTTATACCCCTCAGCTCCATGTGGACATTGCAAACAGGGTGAAAAAGGATGATGAGGGTAACAGGCCTTGCTGGGTGGTACCTTTCAACGGCCTAAGCATGGAAGGGGAAGGGCCAAACCTCAGGTGTGAGCATTTAGGCTGGGGATTAAGGATGGGCTCTTCATAGCTGTGCGAGGCTCAAAACAGCTAAGTCACAGTCCTGTTCCTGTCTTGCCACCGCACAGAGGTTTTAGCAGGCAGGAGACTCATGCCTGAGGTATTTCTATGGCCTTATGGTTTTACAGAGAGTAAGAGAGGCAGCAAATAGGAACTTAGCTAAAATAAAGGGAGTCTAGAGTTAAATCTCTATCTAATTTGTAAACTTTAAAAGTAGGAGCAAGACAGAGGAGCTCAATTCATGCGCGAGGGGAAAAGCGATCCCAATGAGGAACAAGGCGGGTTGTCACAAAAGAAAAAGGATAGAAAACAACCATTAAGTGAGACCCATTTCTCACACTCTTCTTTTTCACTGGCTCTTATTCCCCAGCATGAAAGTCTGTGATCATCTATAACAAACGTTTAAAGCTAATATATAGCATACATGGGGGGGGAGGGAAATCAGCAAACATGAGGAGAAACAGACCCCCTTCATTTGCCATCACCCCATGACAGATTTCCAAAAACCTCCTCGTTAACTGCTGTAACTGTGCTGGTATGGGCTTTATCACAAAATGCCTGTTTCGAAGCCAAACACTGAAGAAGGGAATAAGTGAATTGCAGATATGCGGAGATGGGACATGGCTAGACTGCCAGCAAGACTGATGGATCCATCATGCTGCCCAATGGATGTGGCAGATAGAAATGAAGGGGCTTATGACATAGGATATGAAAAGACGGAGAGAATGGAGCCCTTGCAAAGTGAAACCATTTACTTCCCTGCTAAACTTTGCTCTAGTGAAGGGGTTCTCAATCCCCAGGCCACAGCAGGTCAGCTGCTGGTCCACAGCATGGTCAGCTGCAGGACGGGAAGTGGCTGCAGACCGGCAAACCACGGCCCACCAGAGCCGGGTGGAGGCTGCGACTCCTTCCACAGGGCCTGCAGCAGCACACAGTTTGGTCCACCCCCCGCTCGGGGGATGAGGGTATCCTTACCTGTCTTCCACCCAGAAATTCTGGCCACCATCTCCTGTGACTGCCGGGCCATGGCTTAATAACTTTGGAAACCCCTGCTCCAGTCTAAAGCATCCCTGCAGCAGGGACAGCGATCAGCACCATTCATGAGTGGAAGGAGCCAACCTGCTGTCCAGCTAGGCTCACCAGGAGCCAGCTCTGCTGTTTTGCAACAAGATATTTTTAGCCACATTGCTGTCATTCATTGGGTACCCTAGCAGAGGGGTCCTTGGCTCTGCAGCTCATTAGGCTGGGCCAGGCATCACCACTCACCAGGCGGAAGAGTCCGTGCTCCACATGACCCTTGTGCCTGTTCCAGCGAGGTGGATCTAAATCAACACTGCTACAGCTCTCCCGAGCCGGCTGACCAACTCCACCCCAGGACTATTTACAACTTCATGCTTAGGGTCCGCCTCCTCAATACTCTCTTGCTAGCAAGCAGCTTCCTGGTCTCTCCAGTCCCTGATGATTCCTTTCAAGAAACCGTAAGTCCTTCTGGTAAAACAGTGGGGTACCTTCTCCAAGAGAAGGTAATGCTGAACGAATGTGTAGCCTGAGGAGGGCAGGCTTCATCGTAACACGTTACCCTCCCAGCATGAGCTACCTACATGTATGCCCTAGAATCAAAGATGCCGATCCCAGGGGTGCTAACTACACTGAATCATAGAAAATGAGGGTGGGAAGGGACTTTAGGAGGTCACATCTAGTCCAAACCCCTGCTCAAAGCAGGACCAGCCCCAACTAGATTAACCCAGTCAAGGCTTTGTCTAGCCAGATCTTAAAAACCTCCAAGAATGGAGACTCCATCACCACTCTGGGTAACCTGTCCCAGTGCTTCACCATCCTCCTAGTTAGGAAGTTTTTCTTAACATCAAACTTAAACTTCCCCCTTCCCTAAGGCAGGGTAGAGATGCACGTTTATATGCTAACTAAGATATAAAGAGAGAGAAGAGCTTCCACAAACCCAGGTTTATTTCATGCAATGCTGCCTAAGGCTTCTCACACAGCATCCCCTCCCTACGGGCTCCTTCCAAGGGAAAGCTGAGGTCCCTGCTGCTCTGCTCTATAAACCCCTGATGCTTTCCATAAGAACAGTCTTTTAACCCTGTGCTTGCCCAGAATGATCCTGCTCCCTCAGGACTGCACAGCAACGCATGGCAGCCTGCCAGGATCAATGCCATTGTGCTCTCTGGAGCTGGGCCTAAAAAGTCAGGGGCGCTATTAAAAAACCTACACTTTACAGACAAGCTATTAGCTAACGGTGCTGGGGGCGAGCAAAACCCTGGAGCTTTGGTGGGGGAATGGGCAGTGTAAGTGCATGGGGCAATTGGGCTAGAATGGGTGGTATATATGGATGTGATATCTGGGCTAGGAGAAATAGGTGGGGTATGTGCATGGGACACAAGGGCTAAGGTGCTGTACGTGGACAGGATACCATGGCTAGGAGGAACAAGTGGTGCATGCGTATGGCACAGCCGGGCTAGGAGCAATGTGTGGTGTACGTGCATGGGACACTGGAGCTACGAAGAACAGGTGGTATACGTGGGTGGGACACCTGGGATAGGAGGAATAGGGCAGTATATATGGATGGGGCACCTGGGTGAGGAGGAATGGGCGATATATGTGCATGGGACACGTGGGCTAAGAAGAATGGGTGGTGTGTGCACATGGGACACCCGGGCTAGGAGTACTCTTCAGCCCAAGGAAGAGAAGGGCAAGCGGGGACCTGGTAACAGCTTCCCGTTAGACTAGGGGAGGACATCAAGGGCTTGGTGAGCAACTGCTCACCAGGACACCCAAGGGAAAAAACCAGCAGTAATGGCTGCAAACTCCTGGAAGACCGATTCAGGCTCAACATTAGGAAAAACTACTTCACAAAGAGTGTGTCCAGATGGTGGAATAACCTCCCTCCAGGGGTGGTGCAACCATCTACCCTGGAAATCTTCAAGAGGCAATCACCTTGCTGGGGTCACCTGACCCCCAGTTATCTTTCCTCCTTGGTGCAGGGGACTGGACCCAATTAGCCACCAAGTCCCTTCCGGCCCCTGACAATTTACAAATCTGTGGTGCACGCGGATGGGAGGACCAGGCAGTGTACGTGCATGGGGCATCGGGGCTAAGAGGAACAGGAGGTATATACGGCCAGGACACCAGAGTGAAGAGGAATAGGGCGGTATATATGGACGGGACACAAGGCTCTGTGCTTGCCTAGTGGTGTGCCTGTCCCGAGCGCGCCCACGTCCCGATGCCCACGGCCCCCACT
>NW_017728960.1:1284916-1285392 GCF_001723915.1 Gavialis gangeticus
GCCGCCCCCCTGCCCGCGCGCCAGGACTACCGCTCCCGGCGTGCCCCGCGGCCGGCGCCCCCCCATTGGCTCCCCACCGGCCGCGGGGCGCGCCGGGAAATAGAGTCCACGCCCGGCATGCCCCGCGGAATGGGGTGGGCGTCGTTCAGGGGGAGAGAAGCTCCCAGAGCGCCCCGCGCGCCAGCGGCCTGCTGGGAGTTGTAGTCGGCGAGAGGCGGGAGCCGCGCCGCCCCCCTCCACCGCGGGACTCCAGCTCCCGGTGTGCCTCGTGCAGCCTCCCCGGCCCGCCTTTCCCAGCATGCAGCGCGGTGGGGCTGCGCTTGGCGCGGAGGCTGGACTCTGACGCCGTGCGTGCCAGGGCGCCGGGTGGATCGCCGAGCCGGCCTCGCGGGGCGGGGGAGGGACTACGGTTCCCACAGTGCCCCGCGGGCCGGCAGCCCGGAAATCCCCGAGGGGTGGTGGGATGCAAGGCCTAA
>NW_017728960.1:1290392-1290937 GCF_001723915.1 Gavialis gangeticus
CTCCTGGAAGACCGATTCAGGCTCAACATTAGGAAAAACTACTTCACAAAGAGTGTGTCCAGATGGTGGAATAACCTCCCTCCAGGGGTGGTGCAACCATCTACCCTGGAAATCTTCAAGAGGCAATCACCTTGCTGGGGTCACCTGACCCCCAGTTATCTTTCCTCCTTGGTGCAGGGGACTGGACCCAATTAGCCACCAAGTCCCTTCCGGCCCCTGACAATTTACAAATCTGTGGTGCACGCGGATGGGAGGACCAGGCAGTGTACGTGCATGGGGCATCGGGGCTAAGAGGAACAGGAGGTATATACGGCCAGGACACCAGAGTGAAGAGGAATAGGGCGGTATATATGGACGGGACACAAGGCTCTGTGCTTGCCTAGTGGTGTGCCTGTCCCGAGCGCGCCCACGTCCCGATGCCCACGGCCCCCACTCACCTCTCCCCGGGGCAGCTCCGGCGCCGTGATGCGCACGGGCTCGCCGCGCTTCTTGGTTTTGGCGGGGCCCGGCTCGGCGGGGGGCGGCAGGGCGAGGCCGAGCCCGGG
>NW_017728960.1:1291533-1299245 GCF_001723915.1 Gavialis gangeticus
CGTTCAGGGGGAGAGAAGCTCCCAGAGCGCCCCGCGCGCCAGCGGCCTGCTGGGAGTTGTAGTCGGCGAGAGGCGGGAGCCGCGCCGCCCCCCTCCACCGCGGGACTCCAGCTCCCGGTGTGCCTCGTGCAGCCTCCCCGGCCCGCCTTTCCCAGCATGCAGCGCGGTGGGGCTGCGCTTGGCGCGGAGGCTGGACTCTGACGCCGTGCGTGCCAGGGCGCCGGGTGGATCGCCGAGCCGGCCTCGCGGGGCGGGGGAGGGACTACGGTTCCCACAGTGCCCCGCGGGCCGGCAGCCCGGAAATCCCCGAGGGGTGGTGGGATGCAAGGCCTAACCCGGGCTCGGCATATCCTGGGCCTGGCCTAACTCAGGCCCCGTGGCAAGGCCTATATTTGGCCAACCCTAACCCAGGCCAGACCCCATGGCAAGGCCTATCCCTGGTCAGGCCGTATGGCAGGGCTTAGGTCAGGACCCGTGGCAAGGTTTATCCCAGGCCCTGGCTCTGGGCTCCCCACAGCAACAGCTCTGCCCCTGAGCCCATACTAGGCTTGTTTCCGTGTCCACCTCCTGCCCCGAGCCCCAAAGGAGGCAGCCTGGAAGCATAGCTGGACAAATCTGGCCTGAAGCAGGGTCCCTTCCCTTCTCCAAACCCTCCCTTGCAAATCGCTGACTTGCACAAGAGCAAAGCTCTGCTTAACCCAGACTCGACCACATGGCAGAGCCCCCGAACCTGCCTGGGCTGAAGCGGGGGGGCCGTGGTGGCCAACATTCGGCTGCCGCAGACAAACCCTGGGGAGACCCAGGATGCCGGAGGGGGCCTGGAGGAAGGCAGGACCCTCAGGTTCTCAGCCTGCCGTGCTTGTCGCTGTATTGCGGCTCTAATTTAAGGCCAAATCTTGCCGGGGCCCGAGTCAGCTGGTGCTTTCCGAATGAATAGAGGAGTGGGGGTTGGGCTCTGGAAGAGAAGGGCTGTCTACAACACCCCTCACTTGGAGGCTCCCCTACTTCTTGCCAACTCAGCTGGAGACCTCTAAACTGACCCACCTGTGTCCCACTATGGCAAGCCTGTGCAGGTCACTTCCTGGCTCCACTTCCTCTCCCTGTTCCTATCTCGCCTGATCAGTTTGGTGGAAGACGCGTCCTCCGTCATACAACAGTGTGGTTCCACAGGGATGTAGCCACAAGGTGCTGTTATAACGACAGTAACGATGACGATGGATTTGGAGTGGCTTTGTCAAGATCCTGCTCCGATTCCCTGGGAAGCTGGAGTGTGAGGGGATCGTCTCTTGCTCCATGTGTTGGCAGTGCTGGTTCTGCTCCAGAGGTGGGCCCCAGTCCAAGTAAAATATAACAGGAAGAACCTCTCGTGTGCATCTCAGGCAGGTTGAACTCCCCTGGCTTCGCCGGGATCCCCGTTTGGATGGATTCCAGCATTTGAGAAAGCAAGATTTGGGATAAGCATTCGGGAAAGCAAGAGGCGGCCTCTGGAGGTCACTCGCATGCTCAAATCTGGGCACTGCCCCACTGTCCCAGGAAGCCATCTGCCAGGATGCTGTAAAGAGGCCACATCTCCAATTAAGGCTGAATGAAGACAAATGAGCCCGGTGCGTTTTGTAATGCAGGCTCCTTCATTTTGTCACTGGGGATGCCTGGAGCACCAGCTAATCTGTCATGCCCTCCTCCCCTACCCCGGGCAATAATCTACCAAATTGGCAGGTCTCTGCTGTATTAAAGAGGGATGTAACAGCTGAAAATGTTAAAAATAGAACAACAGAGTTGCCTCCCAGTGGTCGGGGTCATTCTGAGAAGTTTTTCTCCACTTCAGCAAACTTGGAGAAAACTTAGTGTGAGGAGGCCGGTCATTTTTGCCTTTGGTTACAGTCGATTTCAGTTTCTCAGCAGAAGGCTTTGGGTTGGAGGAAGGCAGGCCTGGTGGTTACAGCACTAGTTGAGTATTCAAGAGGCCTGGGTTAAAATCTTGCCTGTGCCACTGGCTCTCTGTGGGGCTGAGCACATACACCCCATTGATTCCCTGTATGTAGAACTGGAATAACAACACCCAGATCATGTCTGTGTCCAGCACTGCGCACAGCAGGGCTGGGACCCCACCTCTTGGCACAATCGGATCTAGAATAAAGTGATGGTATTTCCATATCTCCATCTGCCTTGCCCATCACTCCACGCCACCCCCGCCCTATTCAGGATTGAAGGAAAACCATTTCTACCAAAATATCATGGAACTGGATCAGATGGGGTCGGGCCTGACCTTGCAATCCCTGCTCAGGCAAAACTGCCCCCACCCAAAATCAGTGGAGGTCTCATTTGAGGGAGGAAGGTGAAAATGGGACTTTGACCCCTGTCCTAACACAGGGGATATCCTGAGTTCCACCGTCCCTGCCCAGAAAACCCCCTGCAGCTCCATCCGCAGATCGTTGTGTCCTGCATTTTGCAATTCTGCATTTTCCACCGTGTCTCTGCCTGGGGCGCTCCTCTCAACCCGCCCCTTTGCACAGCAGATCTGTAGGGTCACGAATGCACCTTGCTTTTCCCAGCAAGAGGCGTCACCTTGCCGGAAACCCTCAAAACTCAGGATACAGAGGCCGCATCAGGAATTGCAATGACCCAAGTGGGCTCAAAGGGATCCCAGCCCTCCTGCTACACCCCACAGAATGGGTGCTAGGTCCAGCCATCCTTATCAGCATCAAGAGTCTCCCAACAGCTGCTATTGGAAGCCATCGTCTATTCTCAACCTTGATGGATGGAAGATGTCTTCGCAGAACCAGAGGGGAGCCCAACCAGCCCAACCATCCTGGAAGACATGGAACATTTAGGCCCGATCGTCAACACAGCAGCACGCTTTTAACCCCAAGCCCATGATTTGTCATCTTTATCTCTGTAGCGTGACTCATGTTCTCCTGAGCCCCCACAGCCTCCCCCGGGGCCCTTCCCCTTTGACTGTCCTGCGACTGAATGGGGGGGAGGGAGGAAACAGAAATCCCCATAACGCAAACCTGCATCACTCTCACTCCTGATTTCAGCTGGCCTCACTCCGTTTTAGCTTTGGGGGAAGGGGAGGGAAAAATTATGAATCATGCGTTCACTGGGTAACCTCCCCCCCAGCTGCATGTTCATAGCTCTGGCCCCAGGTAGCCACGTGTTTCACCCCTGGTGCTGTCTGTAATCCTGCTATCCAGGGCCCAAGCCTGCAGTCAGCCCCACGCATGCAAACCTTTTGCTCAAAAAAGAAAATATCACCCTTTTTTCAGAAAGCCCCTTTGGGCTTTATGGGATTTCCACAACCCCCTTGGCCCAGCGTGGGAGCCTTGCATGCTTTGCTTTGTAGCCAGGAGGCCCCAAAACTCATATTTTATGAAGGGAAACAAAGATTCTCAACTACTTCCCCAAGCCTCCAGGAGACAAGACACCCAGGAGGGTCAGAGATGGCCCCAGTGAAGCTTTCCTGGTCAGTGAAGTCCTTGCCCAGTGGTTCATCTCTGGACAAGGTCTAGTGAAGGATGAGTTATAGTGAACAAATAGGAGTTTGGGTCCTGTCTTCACATTCACATATAGCATTCTTGGGTTTTTCTTAATATTTGCTTGTTCTAGCTTCTTTGGCAATGATGCAAATAGGCCCCAATCCTGCTAATGCATGCCAGGAATTTGGGGCTTTTTTTGAGTAGCAAGATGATTGGGGTGCATACATCATTTGAGGACAAGGCGTTTAGCTCTGTCCTTTCTTCTCTCATTAAACCCCCAATCCTGCAGGTCACTTCCAAGGTCTAAGCAGAGCGGAGGCTGCCGGCATTCGAGTAATGACCAGGGTCTTTGGGCTCATAAGCCCAAGCCTCAACCCCTGTGGCATTGCGAAGCATCAGCCCCTGGGTGAAGTCAAACACATGGGGAAAGCTTCAAGGGCTGTGACCCAGGTTGTATTGAGTCATGGAGGAGATAACCCTAACCCTGACCATGGTGCTAGGCTCTAACATTACCAGGACCCCCCAACCTCTCCCGAGTGACCGCCTGCCCAGAAACAATTCCCTTCTCTGAAATGATTTTGTAGCCATGATGGCCTAGGAAAGATAGGCAGAATTTTAGAGGGGATGATCTTTTATTGGACCAACCGCATGTGGTTGGGATAGACAAAGACCAATTTTCAGGCATCACATGGCCCTTCCTGGGGTCTCCAGGAGAGAAGGTGCAGCAGAGTGAAGTAACAGATGGAGCCCAAAGTTGCATAACATTCCCTACTAGCAGGACCCAAGAGAAGCAACTGGGCAGCCAACATCGCCTCTCTTATCTGCTGGGTTATGTCTCTCGTATCCTATTTTCATTTGCCGATGGAGTTTGACACAAGCTTTTGGCCCATCTGCTGCTTGGCTCTGCTGCGACCGGCTTTCCTTTGGCTGTTTCAGGACCATTTTAGCTGCCGGCTTCACCCCCTCTCTCTCCTTGATCCATAGGGATCATGCAGCTGCTGGGAGATGTGGGTAGGCCACCCAGTTAGTCCGGAGTCAGGACCAAAGCAGGACAGGGATGCACCTTATAGACGAACTGAACCAGAGCTGCCTGTGGTTTTGTAGCATCTGATGGAGCAAGCTCTTGCCTCTCCGGAGCTGGGCAGTTCGTCCTTCCAACCCCAAACTGACCTCGTGTGGCATTGTGAATGTCTCTGTAGCCTGAGGAAAAGGAAGCAGCAGATCCGATCCTCCCCATTTTCACCCGTATTCTCCCCCCAAAAGTCACTCCAGACAACTGCAGCTTTTTAGGGGATGAGGGTCTCTGCTCTCACAGGCCTGGAGGGTCCCAAATGGCCTTAATTGCAGTCCTAATAATTATAAGTGATGATAGGGAGGTTTCACTTGGTGGCACCCCCTTTTTTTTTTTTCTCCAACCAGCCCCCAAGTGACCCTTGTTTGCAACTAGACCCCCTCCAAGTGACCCTTTTTTCTTGGCAACCAGCCCCCCTCCAAGTGACCTTTCTTTTTGCCATCAGACTCTTCTTTTTTTCAACCAGAGCCCCTCCAAGCAACCCTTGTTTTTGCAACCAGACCCCTCCAAATGACCCCCACTTTTTTTTGGGCAACCAGACCCTCTCCAAATGACCTTTTTTTTTTTTGCAAGCACACCCCCAACTGACCTTTCCTTTTTATTTTCATTTTTTTTTGCTACCAGACCCCCTCCAAGCAGCCCTTCCCCTTGCAACCAGACCCCACCAAGCCCCAGCTCATCCTGTGCCCCCCAGCCCCATTTGCAAAGGCGGGCCCCCCTCCAGGGCGCTCCCAGCCTGCGGGGCGCACGCATGCACAGTGGGTGTGCATGCATGCGTGTGTGTATGTGTGCGCGCGCGCGCGTGCGTGTGTGTGCAAGGGGCAGGCCCGAGCAATCGAGCGCCGATCGGCTCCACCGGGAGAGGGAGGGAGCAATTGAATTTCAAACACAAACAACTGCATGGGGCACTCTCCCACCTCCCTGGAGCTCCCGCGCTGCTAGCACCGAGGGCCGCGGCCGCACGCCGCCCCCACCCAGCGCTCGGGAGGGCCGGGGGCACCATGTCCCGCTCCAACAGGCAGCGGGAGTACAAGTGCGGGGACCTGGTGTTCGCCAAGATGAAGGGCTACCCGCACTGGCCCGCCCGGGTAAGGAGCGCGGGGGGCGCGGGCCGCGCGGAGCGCACACACGTTACATAACGCGCGTTAAGCCGGGGCAGCCCCCCCCTCGGGCCGTGACCACGCAGGGGGGCCTCCCCGTGCTCGGGGGGTGGGGGGTGGCTTCTCCATTGTATTTGCACCCTGGCAGCTCCTTGGAGTTGCCCCCACCCCCAAGCTGAGGATGTGCTAGATTGGGGGGGGTGCAAAGAGAGCAGAGGTAAGGCTGGGGGGCTGCCCCTCCAGATCTGCACCCTGGCATCCCCTTGCAATTGCCCTCCAAGCTGGGGATTTACCTGGGGGGGCTGCCCCTCCAGATTTGCACCCTGGCATCCCCTTGGAGTTGCCCCCCGAGCTGGGAATGTGTTGGGGGTGGGCTGCCCCTCCAGATTTGCACCCTAGCATCCCCTTGCATTGCCCCCCCTCCAGCTGGGGATTTGTTAGATTCAGGAGGCAACGAGCAGAGGCAAGCCCCATTATATACTGAACCCTGGTATCCCCTTGGAGGTGCCCCTGAGCTGGGAATTTGCTAGTTTGGGGGGACAAAGAGGGAAGAGGCAAACCTGTGAGGGCTGTCCCTCTAGATTTGCACCCTGGCATCTCCTTGCAGTAGCCCCTGTGAGCTGGGGATTTGCTAGATTTGGGGATAAAGGGAGCAGAGGCAAGCCTGGGGGAGGGGCGAGGGGGGCTGCCCCATCATATTTGCACCCTGGCATCTCTTTGCAGTTGCCCCCCAAGCTGGGGATTTGCTAGATTCAAGGGGGGCGGGGGGCAAGAGAGCAGAGGCAAGCTTGGGAGGGCTGCCTCTCCAGACTTGCACCCTGGCATCTTCTTGCAGCTTGCTGCCTGAGTTTATAGGGCTCATGGGTGCAAAGAGAGCCTCCAAGGGGAGAAGCCTCCCGGTGTCGGGGCATAGGGGCACAGGCCTGGGTTGCAGCTGAGGGGCTGCATGGGCTGGCGGAGGGGGGTTGCACCCCATGCATCTGCCTGGAACAAAAGGCTTGGCGCTGGGGGGCTTGAGGGAGCAGGGAGGAGGCAGGCAGGACTATCCGCCCTCTTCAGGGACAAGGCCCTGTTGCTTCTTGTGGACCCCCAGCCCTGGGGGCACTTCCTAGGATGCTCAGATACCATTTCTGCCCCTCCCTCGTGGCCAGGCCAGCTTGCCCCCCCGCAGCAGCTCTGTACCAAAGAGGCTTATGGCCCCGGTTTCTTTCTTGGGGGGCTTCTTTGCAAAGAGGAGGGTCTTGGCCCATCTCCTTGGGGGCTCCCAGGGCTTTTCCCTGCCGAGGAAGCACAGAGGCTGGGGGGAGTGAGGGATTCCCCGTGGGACCCTCCTGTTTTGGTGTCATTGGTACGGGGGGGGGGGTCTGTCTGCAAAGTGGAGCGAGGGGATCCCAGGTAACTGCTTTGTTGCAAGCTTGGTGCGAGCACGTGGGCTGGCTGCTGAGTCCCGGAGCCGGGACCGGCGGGTTTGGGGGCCGGAGGGCCCTCTCCTTCCACCTCCTGATTGCCCTCCTCCAAGTGAAAGCCCTGGCCCTAAGGCTCCCCCCCACCCCCTCTTCCTGATTTCCCCTGGTTTTTGTCCCCGGACCTTGCTCTAGGCTGGGGCCTGGTTGCAGGAACAGCCCTGCATGGGGGTGCCCATCTGCCCAGGCTCCTCTTGGCAGGGCCGGTGGGGGGCACCCGTCTCCCGTGGGGGTCACGTAGGCCCACCCTCCTGGGGTGCTGGGCTAGCCGTGGGGGGGCTGTGCCAGCCCTGGGGATGACTGTGGGGGAAGGGGAGCAGGTGCCGACATGCGGGGCCGGGCTCGCGCGTGTGCGAGATGGGCGCGAGCACCGCGTCACGCCCGCCAAGTCCATGGCCCCCCCCCCCCGCTGCTTGTGGTGGCTCTGGGGAAATGCACCCGACGGCTTGTTACTGAATAACGAGCCTGGAGCCCAGCCAGGCCTGGGGTGGCCAGGGCTCAGGATAGCCCCCATGCTGCGCAGAATCAGGGCCCTGACGTGGCCGCACAAAGGCTGGGGGGGGGGGGGGGGGGGCCGGGCCCTGGCCCCGCCTCGCACTGG
>NW_017728960.1:1299463-1322938 GCF_001723915.1 Gavialis gangeticus
GGGGGGGGGGGGGGGGGCTGGGCCGGGCCCTGGCACCAGCTGGCACTGGGGACCTGTGTCCTTGTAGCCTGATTCGGCCCTGGCCTGCATTCGGACACAAACCGGCATCCTGGGGAGCAGGATTGGGGGATCCGGGAGGGACCCTGGGGGGGCCTTGCCCTCCCCTCCGCTGCCACCCAGGCTGGCACTTTAAGACCTGGGCAGGAGACGGGTGATGGCGACATTGCTGGTTATTTTTAAGCGGTTGATGATGCAGTTTAAAATTTCCTTGGAGTGTTTCAGTCCACACCCCCCTTCTCCATGCTCCCTTCCACCTCCATACAGACCCCCCCTCTGGCCTCCCCTCAGGCTGCAAAGGAAAGTGATGGCGAAGGAGAAGGAGGATTGCAAAGGGCCCTGCGTGGCTGGGAATCCTGGAGGTGGTTGTGCACCTCCCCGGCCCCCCTCCCCGCCCCTTCTCTTCCCGGGTTTGAATCACTTTTGTTTGGTTTATAGGGTTTTGGCGGCGAAGGGGAGGGGGAAGGGGAGGATCTGCAGCTTGGCTCCCAGGTGCCAGCGGGCTTCCCTCCCTCCCTGCCTGCCCGCCTCTTTCTGGCGCGGCCTGGAAAGCGCTGAAGCTCCCCCTGCCTGGGCAAAAGCCCCCGGCCCTGCAGTGCCCTGCAGCTCCCCCAGCCCTGGAGACTGTTCCCCTGTCCTGTGCTGGCATCAGGGTCTTCCCCTGCATGGGGTGGGGGGGGGTGCTGTGTGCTCTCCGTAGGGGCCTGCAAAGGTGCGGGGTTGGGGGGGCCCAGATTTCCTGGGGGGTAATACCCAGGTGACTCTGTTGCTGCAGCCTCTCTCGGGAGTGGGCACTGGGGAAAGCAGGGCTCTTGATGCTTGGTGGGATTGTTTTCCCTCTCCCCTATGAAACTGGAGGCCGGGTGCAGCGTGCTGGGCCCTGCCAGCCCCAGCATGGTGCAAAGCAGCCCCTCCAGTCCCGGCTTGGTGCCCACGTGCCTCCCAGTACAGCTGAGGCTGCTGTTTTTCCCTGTGCAGTTGGGGCTGGGTGGGGGGGGGACTTGCCCAGGGTCCCCCAGGGAATCAGTGGCAGAGCCAGGCGCCAAACCCAGGCTCCAGGCAGGCATCAATTCCCCCAGTCCAGCCCAACTGCCTATGGAGTAGGGGGCAGAGTCTCCAGGTTGGTGCAAAGTCCGGCATCAGGGGCAGGGTCCAGTCTGGGTGTTCACTTCCCTCCCCCAACAGCCCCGGGGTGGTGCGGCCTAGAGCCGTCCAGGCCCCGGGGGACACCCGTGCCTGCCCTGGGGGCTACAGCAGAAGCTGGCTGGTGTACGCATGGCTGTGCATGCTTGGGTGTGAGGACTTTGCCCCCCTCCCGAGGCTGCCGTGACCCCTGGGGAGAAAGATGCCTGGGCCCCCCCTTGGGTCTTGTGCTGGGGCCCCGCCTGGGCAAAGTCCCTGCCGCCTGGTTGCTCCTTGCCAGCACCCCAGGGTCCTGGTGCTCATGGGGGTCTCAGCCACGCTCAGGCCCCTGCTGCACAAAGGAGCTTCCATCTGGGGGCTGCATGGCCTAGCGGGTTGTGCAGGATGCTGGGGTTCTGCCGCTGCCTTTGGGTCAGTCCAGAAAGAGGACAAGGCCCCGTCTCCAGGCCTTGGGGCTGGTGAGAACAAACAGTTTCTGGCCTCAGTTTATCGGGCCAAACCCTGGGCAGGTAGATGCAGCCTGCATGGATGCCCCTGCCAGGTGCTAGGGTCCGGACACCTGATCCACCTCTGTAGGGGAGATGCCCCCGGGGAGGTAGGTCCAGGCTTCTCGGTCCAGGATCCAGTCTCTGCCGTTCCCCCAGGCAGGTGTGGGTTTGCAAAGCACCCAGCCCTGGGCAGGTGGGGCAAGCCAGACCCGTGCTGAGGCCGGCGGCTGCAGGGAGGCCTGGTCAGACACCGGAAATCCTGGAAAAATCAGGGTGAGGAAGAGAAGGCCAGAGGGGGTGGGCATTGATCAGTCTTCAAGTCCCTGAAGGGCAGTTACAGAGGAGGGAGATGGGCTTTTCCCTGTGGCTGCAGGGGATAGGCCTACAAGCAATGGGCTCCAGCTGCAGCAGGGGAAACTAAGGCTGGAGAGGAGGACAGACTTTCTGGCTAGCTGGAGGGGCTGCAGAGGGCATTGGGAAGCCAGTCCAGGTGGGGTGGACCCCTTTGGATCGGGGTCATGGGTCAAATCCAGTGTTCAGCACGAAGCAGCACCCATGCCCTGTGTGATGGGTGAATTCCCCAGGGTGGGGGCAGTATGAGGCCCAGGACACACAGGTGAGCAGTGGCAGTGCTCCCTTGAGGAAGCAGCAGCGTGTGCCTGCAGTGTTTGCCGTGGGGCCTAGTTCCAGCTGGTGCCTTTGCGCTTGGCGCTGTACAAAAATATCTATCCTCAGCGTGGAGGAGCTGCTGGGGGACCCCCAGACTCCTGAGTCTGGCCCAGAGCTGTAATTTTCAGCCCCGTGCTTCTCCTCCTCCTCCCTAGTGCTTCAAGGAGCTCCACCCACCTCTGCCTCAGTTTCCCCCTTTGCAAACCCCTGTTCCTGGGGAAGCTGTGAGCTTTGCATCGCACAGGGCAGGGGAACGGCACCCCGGGGCCCTCCTGGCGCTTCCATGGCGCCTCGTTCTGCTTAAGAGCTGCACTGGCCTGCTGGGCTCTGAGTCACGGCCCTCCCCGCGCTGAGTCACGGGCGGGCGGAAGGAGGCCGGGCAGGCACTGGGGCGGCCTTGGCCTGGCTCCCGCTCCCGTGCAGTGTTTCCTGCCGGCTCAGCCAGCCTGGGCTGCCCCTTGGGGGGGGCCGCAGGCAGTAGCAGAGGGGGGTTTCCCTGTTGCCAAGCAGGGCCCCCCACCTTTCTGCCTGTGTTGGGTTTAACAGGGCATCTCCACCCACCGAGCCTCCTGGGGGGCAGAGCTGGGGGCAAGGCTGGGAGAGGTCAGGGTTGGCAGGGGCCGTGCGGGGGCAGCACCGAGCTGGCACAGGGGCCAAGGACTCGCCCTACTCCCTCCTGCCTGGAGCTGGGCCGGATCCCAGCCCCTGGGTATGGGCTCATGCCTGGCCCTGCCTCCACTTTCTTGGCAAAGTCACAAAAGTCAGCTCTGTGCCTCAGTTTCCCCCTTTTGCTCATCCTCCTCCACCTCCCTGGCTTTGCAGGGAGGGGCTCGAGCTGGAGACTGTGGGAGGGGGCTGGATGAACCCGCTGCTGGGGGGAATTGGGGGCCTTGCCCCTCCCTGCCCCGTTGGCCTCTGAGTGTCCCTGGGAACCTCTGCCAATGCCGGCTGCCCTAATCGGCTTAGCCCAGCGCCCGGCACCTGCTCCCTTCCTCCTCGTGTTTCAAGGCAGGAGGCCGTGTGTCCTGGTCACATGGCGCCTGGCACATCTGCTCCCACCTGGCCCGGTTCACTGTGGGCACACGGACGCTGCATACCCCTGATGCCCAGGGAAGTGGGTCCTCCAGGATCCCCTCTGGGGTGTGCCTGCCCCCACAACTGCATGGGGGCGAAACCCTTGCACAGCTGCTTCCTGTCAGTTGTGCCCGTTGGCCTCTCCTGAAATGGCTTGTGCCCCAATGCCCAGGGCTCCTGGGCTCTCCTGTCTGCCTCTCTAGGGGCCGCTGGGGAAACTGAGGCACGAGGGGTGGTGAGCGTGGCTGGCCTGAGAGTCAGCAGCGGAGCATGGCTAGACCCCAGGCATCCCGGAGGCAGGTGGCTTCTGTTTGCTTCCTACCCCATCTGCGCTTGGGAGCAGTCTGGATTATTTTAAGGCCCAACCGTTGGGAAACCGAGTCCTCCCCAGGGAGCCCTGGGTCTTGCTCTGTCTGGGGCTGGCAGCTGCAGTGTTCAGGCTGAAATTTGGGGCTGGTCACAGAGGAGTGGGGAGTTGTACATGATGGAGCTGGTTTCTGTCCAGCTGCTGCATGTGCCAGGCTAGGGAGAGGGGGACTTGACTTTCATGGTACCCCTGCTAGGGAGCCTCAAGGCCCATTTTACAGTGCGGGGAAACTGAGGCACTGCACAATCAGACTTGGGGTCCTGCTCTTTTGGAGTTTAAGCAGCTGGAGCTGGCCAGACCAAGGGCGCTGGATGCCTTGGCAGGTTCAACCCGCCTCCTCATCCCCAAACAGGATTAACTGTGATCTGGGATTGGCATGGCCACATGCAGGGGTGCCCAGTGATAGAGTCTGGAGCCCGGTGCCCGAGAGAGCCCCAAATCGCAGCAGGGCCGGAGGGGGGGCTTGGAGATTGCTTCTGGTTTGAGAATTGAATGAATTTGCTTCCCCCAGGGCATTGGCACCTGCTTCTGCAGGTGGCAGAGAGGCGAGATGGGGGCCCTGCTTCTTGGGCACAGGAGCCTTGTTCTCTTTAGCTCTGGGCGAGGATGGGGTTGGGGGCACTTGGCTTTATTCCTGTCTCTGGGGTTGTGTCCCCACAGCATCCTTGTCCCTGAGGGCAGGGGCTGCCTGTGCTGCTCCCTCCCCAGGTAGAGCCCCCGTGCCTGGGCAGATGGGCTACAGGGACCAGGGTAGGGAGGTATTGCCCGGCCCTGCTGCTCAGGTGGACCCTGGCCAGTGAGGGGCGGGGGGTCTTCAGGGTAGAAGTGGATCTGGCACCCAGGCTTTGCCACAAAGGCTTGCCATCCCCTTGCCCACCTGGGGCTGAGCTCTCCCTGGCACAGAGCTGCTGCATGGTCCCTTTGGGGCAGGTGTTGGGTGGCGGGGTGTTTCCTGGGCAGCAAAGCTTTGTGCATCTATCTGGTGTCCCCAGAGCCTGGGACCAAAATTGGTGGGGGGGGACGCAAGGGCCAGCCTGGCTGGATGGAGCCTGAATTTTTCAGTGTCAAGGGCACTCAGGCAGCAGGGTGGGGAGCCACAGAGCTGGAGCTGGGTGGGAGAGACGTTGGTTATCTCTGGGGCCAGGCCCAGAGAGGGTGGAGGCCCCGTAGCACACAATGGCTGTGTGTGTGTACATGGGTGTGCATGTCTGGGCAGGGGGCTGCTGTGGGTGTATGGGAAGCTGGTGCATGGCCCCTGGTGAGATGGCGTGTGTGGTGGAGGGGCAGATGCTGTGTGTGTGTGTGCGTGCGTGCGCGCGCGCACAAGTGTGCATGCCGGCCTCGGCCCAGCCCCTCCAGCTGCCCCCAGTAACACCACACCCAACGCCTCACTAGCTGCCTTATCCCAGGATAAGAGCATCCACACTTGGAGTTACCCTGGGGCAGGGGCTGGTGGGAAGTGGGGGGGCATTTCACTTCCTGCCTCCATTTGCTTGATCCAGTCCCCCCTGCTGCCTCCCCTCCCAGGCTGTGCCTCCCAGCCCCCTCCCCCTCTAACCACTAGCCCCCCTGCCCCTTGCTGCCCCTTGCTCTTGCCCACCTAGGTCGGATTACAATTAACCCTTTCTTTCCCCCTCCCACCTGCCTCCCTTCTGCCGCACACACCAAGGGGATGGGGGGAGGCGCTGCCATGGGGGTGATTAAGGAGGATTTATCCCTTCCCTCTGCCCACCCCCAGCCCCCCTGAGCCTTTGATCTGCGCTGGAGTGGAAAAGCGGCATTGTTCGTTCGTATCGCACCCCCCAGCCCCAGCCCCGGCCCCGGCTGCAGAGCCAGAGAGGAATTTCTCTGTGTCATGGTGTCGTGTTCCCAGCTGCCGGGAAGGGGGAGGGGAGCCTGGGCCTGCCCGCCTGGCCTTGGTGCCATCCTGGGTACCGCCGCCAGGGTCAGGAGACCTCCACCAGTGCATCCTCTGTCCCTGAGGCCTGGGGCAGAGCAGACCCCCCAAAGTTTTCTTAGCATGTAACCCTTGCCCCTGCTGCTGGTTTTGGTCCCTAGTCCCCACCCCCAGGGGGTTTGCTTGCAAACTCTGTGCTTGCAACCCCTGGTCAGAAGCATCCTGCGGGGAGTAAGGGGGATAACCGAGGCCGGGTCCACCCATGCAATCCGATGAGCACCAGAGGTAGGGTCCGGCTGGCAGACCCAGCCTGCGTGTGCTCGGCCGTGGACGTAGGCAGGGCAGTCACCTCTGCCTTGCGCAGCTGGGGTGGGACGGTGGTTGGATGGGGAGGAGGGCAGACTGATTGCAGCACGGATGTGCTGTTGACTGCAAAGGGGGCTTGTGCACGCATATGCACGTGCGTGCATGCACGTGCGCACCTGTGCTGCACATATGTGCATGTGCTGCACGTGTGTGTGTGGCCATGTGTGCACTTGTTCTTATGTCTTCCTCATGCTGAACAAGGCAGGCAGGGAACTGGTCCAGCTCCCGCCTATGGCTCTCTTGCAGGGTTCCCTCTGCGTGGCAGGGGGAGATGGCGGCATTGCAAGGCAGCATGCAGCTGGCCAGCCTTTACTTCCTGCTCCACTCGGTGGCTCCTGCTCCACTCCGTGGCCAGGGAGGGGAAACCTGGCATGGAGCTCGCATCTGAAGCAGCCCCTTCCCCCTCGGTTTGGGGCTAGGTTGCAGCGAGGCTGGTCCCATGGCGTGTCAGGCTCCCTCCGGCCCACGGGTCTTGCAGCTCACGCCCACGTGGGCAATCACAATGCAACCAAAGAAGTGGAAATTGCAGGGGGGGGGATGAGCAGGAGAGCAGGGGTGTGGGGCTCTGCTCCGAGCTTTGCCGTCCCCTCTCCCGGGGTTCACGGTTCTTGCCTGGACGGGGCAACATTCCTGCGAGCGGTGCCTGGGCGAGCTGGGCCGGCGATGCACTGAGCTAAATCTGTCTGAGCTGGTCTAGACAAGAGCTTACGGTTGGCTGGGAACGCGCCAATCCTCGCCGGGCTCTTGCGCTGCAGCGGGGCGGGGGGGAAAACACGGTCGTCCCTTTGGAGAAGGGTCTGGGGGGGCAGAGCGAGGCCCCGGTGCTGTGTCTTTAGCTGGCATCATGGAGAGCCAGGGAGCTCACTGGTGATGGGGGAGGGATGGTGACCAGCAGGAGGTGGAGGAAGATGGCCACAGGCCCTGGGAGCTCTTTTGTGCTGTGTGCGCGTGCGTACATGCATGTGTGTGTGTGCATGCCAGTGTATACATGTGTATGGGTACATCCGGGTGTGTGCATGTACATGTGCATGTATGCATCCTAGCGTGTGTGTGAATGCAATCTGGTGCATGTGCACACTGATGCATGTGTGTGTATATATGCATGTGTGTGTGTGCCTACATGCGTATATGTGTGCACATTTGTGTGTGTACATGCATTAGTCCTACTTTGAGCAGGGAGTTGGACTAGATGTGACCTCCTGAGGTCCCTTCCAGCACTAACTTTCTCTGTGTGTGTGTACCTGTATATATTTGCAGTGGTGTGCATTGTGTGTGTACATGTGTGCATGTGAATGTATCGGTGCATATGTGCACACATGTGCGTGTCTGCATGGGTATATGTGTGCATGTGACACACATGTAAAGGGCCCCAGAGCAACAAGTATGCATACTTGTGTGTGGGCCTGTGTGCATGTGTCCATGCATGTGTGCACACGTGCATGACTCTGCATAGTTATGTGTATATGCGAGTGCATGCTTGTGTGTGGGCTTGCATGTGTGTGGAGAGGATTTCAACTATTCAACCCCTCCAGCTTTTTTTCCTTCTCAGTACTGCCGGCTGGAGGTGTTTGGCACTAGCGAAATACCAATGCTCTTGCTTCGGCACTCCTTTCTTCACACCCCCTTTGCATGGGTGCAGACAGCCATGCAAATGGGGGGTGCAGCGCCCAGCTCTGCACACCCATCAGGAGTGGGGGATCCTGTATTGGGCAGTAGCTGCTAGAAGGTTTCCAGCACAGCTTCCCTTCTCCCCTCATCCCAGACCCGGTGGGGAAGGGACTGTCCTTCAGGCACTGCGTTTGTACAGTGCCTGGTACCTTGCTGCTATCCTTCATGTGCAGTTATCCCATCATGCCTCAGTGGGGACATGCAGCCTGGCAGGACATGCAAGCTGGGACCCCCTGGCAGCGATCAAGACAGTACATTCTGGGTTGGCAGGGTCCGTAGCCTGGTCCTCCAAAGCAGGTTTGCCTGGCATGTCACCCCATGCCCATGGTTAGGTCTGGGACTGTGCTCTGGGGGAAGACGGAGGGTTGTTGGGGGCAATAAGGCTTTCTCCTTTTTGACCCTCCCTGCACCCAACACTTTCTATCCCTCCCCCAACAGATCGATGAGATGCCGGAAGCTGCCGTGAAATCCTCCTCCAATAAATACCAAGTCTTTTTCTTCGGGACCCATGAAACGTGAGTAGGGGCCACACATGGGAGGGTGTGTGCGTGTGTGTGTGTGTATTTATATGTGTGTGGGGGGGGGGGTGAAGCTGTGTGCACCAGTAACATGCGTGTGCCCATGTAACACATGTACGCCTATGTGTGTCAGGGTGGGAACATGCCTTTGTGCACAGGAAGTGGGAAGGGAACACTTGTGTGCACATGTCTGGAAGGGAAAGGGAGTGTACCCGCATGCCCATGTAACACACGTGGCTGTGCATAGGGGAGGGAGCCTATGACCGCGGTGCCCGTTGACTTTGGGGTGGGGTCAACACTGGTCCCAGGGTTGGGGTTCAGATCCCATGCGGGCTGTAACAAGGAGTGAGGCCTCTTCCATGGGAGCCCCCTTGTCTCTGCTCCTGAGGTCCTTATGGGGGCGTAGGGGCCCCTGAGATGCCCCTTGCTTCTACCCGTCCTGCCTCAGTTTCCCCCTCTGCGCCCTGCTCTGGCTGTGGGCCTCACCTCCTGTTCCCTCTTGCAGAGCATTCCTGGGCCCCAAGGACCTGTTCCCCTATGAGGAGTGCAAGGAGAAGTTTGGGAAGCCCAACAAGCGGAAAGGGTTCAGCGAAGGCCTCTGGGAGATCGAGAACAACCCCACCGTCAAAGCCTCGGGCTACCAGGTGTGCACATGGTCCCCCCCACCCCGGAGCAGCCTTAGCCCTTCTCCAAGAAATCCCCCCTGCAGCTACCCCACTCCTAGCTACCCTAACTCTAACTCCCCAATGCATCCCATGAGCTACGTGGGCATTTAGATCTGTCGAGAGCCTGCTGAGGAGCTTCCAGCTGCTTTGCAAGCAAAGGCCAAGCATCAGAGGAAGCAGCCACCCCTAACCCCCAGATACTGACAGGGTCCGGGGCCGAGGTAAAGGGCCCCAGAGCAACATCTCGACCTCCCAGCCCCTGCAAATAACCCCCCTTTCTCTTTGCTTCCTTCCTTCCACCCCTGCTGACCTTCCTGTTCCTTGTCTCCACTCCTCTGCAGCCAACCCAGAAGAAGAGCTGCTCCGGGGATGCTGAGCCGGAGCGAGAGCCGGAGGGCGATGGTGAGAAGAAGGGCAATGCAGAGGGCAGCAGCGATGAGGAGGGCAAGCTGGTGATCGACGAGCAGTCCAAGGAGAAGAACGAGAAGGCTGGGATCAAGCGGAAAGCAGAGGATGCCCTGGAGGTGAGGGGAGAGGAGGGGAGGTGGGGGGTGGGTTATGGGTCAGGGGAGTGCTAGCAGCTGGCTGCCCCGCTGCAGGACTCCCCCAAACGCTCCAAGGAGGTGGAGGGCCCCGAGGGAGAGAAGAAGGTGGAGAACGAGGAAGCCCCCAAGGATGAGCAGAAGCCCAGTGCCCCTGAGGGTGAGAAGGGAAAGAACAGCGACGCCGCCGACGGCCCCGACGCCCGGGAGGCCAAGCCTGAGGGGAAGGAGAAAGCCCCCACTGCTGAGGAGATCAGAGATCACAAGGAGAGGTGAGTCCAGCGGGGCAGGGCAGGCACAGCCCCCTGATGGGATTGGGGGCATGGGCATCAGCAAGAGCCAGGAGCTCCCATAGCCCTTTGGCTGCAAGCCTGCCCGCTCCTGTAGCTCAACAGGCTCAGGCTAGACTGCATTTTGGATGGGAGACCTCCTAGGTGCATGGCCAGGAGCCAGGACTGTACACATTGAAGGGATGTTCACTGCCATTAACCTTCTTCCTTGTATCCTCTCTGCTCCCGCAGCCCGTAGCTGGCCGGCCTCCCCCAGCCAAGCTGCTGTCCTGGCCTGCCCCTTTACTGCTGGGCTCCCCGGGGGCTAAAGAGTCTCGTCCTCCTCAGCTCGTCTCATCTTGCAACTCTGGAAAAAAAAGAAGAAGAAAAGAAGAAGAAAGAAAGAAAGAAAGAAGAACCCCCCATCCCCCTGCCCGCCGCACCCCACCCGCGCCACAGGGCGCCTGCTTGTACTAGTGATCCCTCAGGGGGGCTCCTCCATTGATTTGAAATAAATGCGATTCATGCCTTTTTAACACGCTGCCTATCACTTCCCTCTGAGGTGCTTTCTCTGGGGCTCTTCCCCGCAGCTCGGCACTGCCCTGGCAAGCCACGGTGGGTGGCAGGAGGCGGATGTCACCCTCTCTGCCGTCCTTCCCTGTCTCGGTTGCGACTGGCTGAGTGGTTGGACAGGGGTTTCTGCGACGTCCAGGATGAGTTGCATCTATATGGAGGGGCCTGGATGTGCTGCTGGCATGGGCAAGGGGTGGTACCCACTGCAAGGCCCCATAGGGCAGTGCCCAGCAGCCTCGAGGTTGCTATGCCCCAGCTCCCAATTTGTTGCTGGCTCTTCTTTTAAACAGAGCCTGCATCTGGCTTTGTCCCCTGAGCTGCCCCTTTGGCCAGTCTTGTTCCCTCCCTATCACAAACAAAGCCAGCACCCAAAACAGTTGTTTAGATTGCCTGCTCCTGGCGGATCAGAGCCACCCCCGCCTTGGGACAGCTTGCTATCCCCTTTCTTCCAACATCCCTTCCAGTCACGGGGCCAAGCAGAGGCAGAGCTGGAAAGTGCAGCACTGGGGCTGTCCATTTGGCTGCAAAATAGTTGGCTTTTCCACCTGCAGTTCAATTTGGGGAAAATTTTGGAAACTTGCAAGAAAAAAACCCCCATTCAATTTGGAAATGCTGTAGGGAGGTCCCCAGGGAGTTTTAATTAGTGACCCCCACCCCCCATCTCCACACCAGACTTGCAATCTAGCACTGGGTCCAGTCTGGCGATGCTCTCCCTGGGATCCTGGCAGGCAGGTTCTCTCCCTGGGTGGTGAAATCACAGCTGAATTCTTGGTGCCCTGGTGAGTCGCTGCCTTTCTGGCTGCAGTGCTGCAATTCCAGCTGGATGCGAAGGAGCGAAGCTCCCGACGCAGGTTTCTCACTGGAATTCCAGCCCAGAGTGCTCGTGATGGCGCTTTCTGGAAGGAGCTGGCGGGAAATATCTCTGGCTGATCCAAAAAAATGAAAAGGCTTGTGTTTTTCTTAATTTTTTTTTAAAGGGAAGGGGGAAGCCCTGGCCTGCCTCCCATGTCCTTCACTAACAAAGTCTTAGAGCTCAGTCCAGGTCCAGCCAGACATCAGGGTCCAAAGGCAAAGCAAGGGTCTGAGGCTTGCAACCCCTGCCAGCCCCCGGAGTCGTTTGCAAGCCCATCTTAGCACCTAATGGGGATTCCCCCCTGCCCCTCTGAGACTCGAAGGTATCCCTGGGTTCTCTGCCCGTCACATCTGTCCAGCTCTCTGTCACCCTGCACCCAGGTAAAACCCCTCATCAGAGCCCTCCCTGCCCTGCTCTGAGGCAGAGACCTGGGGTGTTCAGAGCACGGTTGTGCTCCTCAGGCCCTGAACCTCGCGTGTGCACTAATGAAACACGACAGCGCAGGACGCTCCAACAGGCATCATTTTAAAGCAGCCTTTGGGTTGCTCTAAGTCATGCGTTGCTCCCCGCGTCCCTCAATGGGCCCCGGGGAGCAGAGAACGGCCACAGCTCAGTTTACCCTGACTGGGCTCCGAGACCCACATCCACCCATTTTAAGGCCCATGTGTGACCAAGAATCCAGCCCACAGGGGTCATAAGCCTGACCCCAGGGGACAAGTCTATTTGGGGACCCCAAATGGGTCCCCAAATGGCAGCCATGGTACTCTCAGTTGCAGGGGATGGAGCCAGAGCTCGTTCAGCATCTGTTGCAAATGTCTCTGGGGAAGGTTTCTGCCTCCCCTATCCAGCCACAAACCGAAGGGAAATTATCTAGAGGCAGCAGCATCCATGTTAGTCCCTTTGCCCTTCACTTCTGGGGAATATTTACCAAAACATTACAATAAAAGTGTGGGGGAGAAGTTTTTAGGGTAATGTTTTTAATAAAAAAAATTTAAAAGTTAAAAAAAAAAAAAACCACCCACAGGATGATGGTGACTAGCTGGAAAAGTAATTGTTTTAGCTAACGATTTTTTTGTAGTCTGGCTTATTTTTAAACTTGTGTTTCTTGCTGTCCTCTCGGGCCAGGTATGTCGCCTTGGTTTCTCCATCTCTCTCTCTCTCTCTCCCTCTCTCTCTTTCCAAGTCTTTCTCGCTCTGTGATGTAATCGTATTACAATTTGTAACATATGGAGGAAAAAAGAAAAATAAACTCCCAGACACGCCTGCCTTGGCTCTTTTTGGAGGCGGTGATGCAGACTATGGCTGGATTTAGCTTTGGAATAGTTCAGGAAACAAAACAAAAAACAAAAAAAGGAAAAAGAAAAGTATAAAAAAATCTAGCTGATTTCAGTTCTCTCTAGGACAATAAAAGGTTGATTATTATGATGGTGTCCAAAGTGTCTCTTCCTGGGGGTTTCAGTTTCCTGGGACAGGATCTGATGAAGTGAGCCTCCCTACACAAAACCTTGGGGGGGGGGGGTGTACACTTTGTGTATACATGTATGGATGTGTGTGTGTGTATACACTAACCAAAGTGTGTGTGCGTATACTAACTAAAGTATATATGAGCATGTACATTTGTATATATATATGTATGTACATGTGTGTGTACACTGACCAAAGTAGGTATGTGTGTATATATGTATTGTATGTGTATATACACTAACCAAAGTATGTGTATGTATCTATATACACTAGCCAAAGTAGATATACACACACGCGTATCTATTTACTGTATACCTATTTATATATATGATAGACGGATATAGATGTATAAATATATATAGACTAAGCAAAGTAGATGTGTGTCTATATCTGCTTTGGTTAGTCTATCAGGCGCAACCCTACCCTGCCTTCTCCTGGGCTTCAGACTAATGCTCCAACTCCGTCTCTTTTCCCGTGCCTGTCAGTGGATCTGGGGTAACACAAGGGCTCTCCCCTTCAGGACTCCCCATCTGCCGGGGTCCTCTGGGCCCCTCCTACGCTCAGCGTGTCCCCTCCTGTACCGTGAGCAGCGGGACTTGGGGTAGGAGTGGGAATCCCACTGCTCCCACCATGCTGTTCTCAGCGGGGCCGGCCTTGCTCGTCTCTCCTCCGCCCTGGGCACGGCCATAGAGAAGCTACATCGTGCTTTGCAAAGAGGATGGAGCTGCTAATCTCGATGGGGGCGGGGGGGGGGAGAAGGAGGGCTCAGGCTGCAGTCCGGGATTCCGGGATCAAGGAGGGCAGCGAAGACCTGGACCAGGGAGGGGGAGCTGCAGCTGGGGCTGGCCCTGCTTGGAGCAGGGGGACGAGCTGGCCCCCGGGGGCCCTGCCAGGCCTGCCCCACGTCCCCCGGCCGGAGGCGGCGGCGGCGGAGCCGGGGCTGCAGGAGCGAGAAAATGGAGCGGGGCTGGAAGCGCGCCCGGGGCCGGCCGGGGACTACGAGTCCCAGCACGCCCCGCAGCCGGGGGAGGGGACGGGAGGCGGCGGCTCTGCAGTGCTGCCCCGGGACGCTGCAGCCGGGCCTGGGGGGGGGCGCTCTACGATGCTCCTCTGCTGCTCGGTGCTGCATGGGCCCCCATCCCTGCAGCCCGGGGGGGGTCCTGCCCCCCCTGCTCTAGTCAGTGCACACGGTGCAACCTCTGCCCGAGCCCTGGTGTTGGGAAGCCCCCGGGGAAGAGGGGGTTGCAATGCGAGCCCCGCCCCATGCACACGTGCGGCACATGCTTGGAACATGCCTCCCCTGCAGAGCCAGCTTGCTTTCCCCAGCATGCACCAGGGGAGAGCGGGAGGACTGCGCTTCCCAGCATGCCTTGAGACAGCGGCCTCTATTCCCCCCCCAGGGAAAAGACTGCGAGTCCCAGCATGCCGCACGGCGGGACCCGCTGGAGGTGAGGAATGAGGCTCCCAGGGTGCATCGCGGTGGTGGAAGGGGGGAAGGACTACAAGTCCCAGAACGCAGTGCGGCAGTATCTCCATGCTGTTGGGTTCTGAGGACAGCAAGGTGAGAAGGGGGCCTCCAGCTGGGGGGCGGGGGCCGTGGCTGCACGCACCTGGGGCTGGGGAGGGGGCCGTGGCTGCACGCACCTGGGGCTGGGGAGGGGGCCTTGGCTGCACGCACCTGGGGCTGGGGAGGGGGCCGTGGCTGCACGTACCTGGGGCTGGGGGGCCCTGGCAGGGAGTCAGTGCAGCTCTGGGAATCTGCTTGCTAGACCGCCTGGGCTCTCTTTCCAGGTCCCTGGGAGGAGCAGGGTGCAGTGGAGGGGCGAGGGCAGGACTCCTGGGTTCTCGTTCACCATCTAACACCCAGACTGCATCCTCACAGTTGGCACAGAGGTGGTGAGAGCCTGGATGCCTGGGTTCCCTGCTCTGGCAGAGGAGCAGCTGCCTGGGGGGTTGGATCCTGGAGAGGGGGGTTCCTCCTTGCAGTTGGAGACAGAGCCAGGATACCTAGGTCCTATTTCTCAGCTGTGTCCACTGACTTGCCTAGTGCCCTTCGTTCCCATCCGTGCCAGGCCCTGGTGCACTCTGACTGTTCACCATGCGTCTGACCGCACTGCTCGCCATGACCGCGGGGGCCACAGCGAAGCTGCCACCTGGCTACCGCCACGGCACCCACCGGCCCGGGTCCTATGCTGATAAGACCAGGAACCCACCCTGGCTGCGGCGCAGGAGGCTGATCTTGGAGCCGCTGAGCGAGGAGGACTGGAAGGTGTTCAAGGGTGACACGGTGAGTCGTGGCATGTGGGCTGCCCACATCCCTCTCTGCTTCCAGAGGAGCCTTCCTCTGGCCCCTCACCCCCTGCCAGGTGGCTCTGAGCTCTTGGTCTCGCTGCTCTAGCTGCCAACAGCTGGTTTAGTGCTTCATCCAGGTCTGACAGCTTCACTAGCAACTGCTGGTGGGTTTGGCTTTTTCCCTAGATCGTAGGGTCAAAGTGGGGCCGGAAGAGGCCTCGTGAGGTCACATCCAGTCCAGCCACCTCTTCAAGGCAGGATCATCCCTAACTAAAACATCCCAGCCCAGCATACCTCCAACCTTCCTGGGATGGAGACCCTACCACCTCTTCAGGGGTCTCTTCCAGTGCTTGACTACCCTCTGGGTCAGGGAGCTCCTCATCTCCAACCTGATGCTGCCCTGCTGCAACTTGAGTCCTGTCCCCTGCAGCCACAGACAAAAGCCTATCTTCGTGCTCTCCCGAGCATTTGCAGCCAGCAGGCCCTGCTGGACCTATTCCCCTCCAGCCCTGAGAGAGACCCTGGCTGGCACAGTTGACAGCTCCCCATGCCCGTGCCATAGCTACGTAGTCTTCAGAGCCTAGAGAAATGGGTCTCAGTATATTCAGCACATTGACCACTTTTCTCTGTTGGCTTTGACTCATAGATTCATAGAAAATGAAGGTTAGAAGGGATCTCAGGAGGTCACATCTAGTCTAAACCCCTGCTCAAAGCCCATCTCCAACCTCTTTTGGAATCTCCCTTCAGGTATTTGAAGACTGTTATCAAATCCCCCCTTAGTCTTCTCTTCTCTGTACTGACAAACCCGTGCTTTTCCAGCTTTTCCTCGGACCTCTAACCATCCACCAGCTGCTCACGATTCCCCACTGCCCTGGCCCGGGCACTCGTTTGTGGCACCAAATGCATTTTAATGCCACTGCCTGGACTTTGCACCAGTGGAAAAATGTATCTCCCATCTCCAGGGAACAGGAGAGCAGGAAAGTGGGTGTTCTCAGTGGTGGCAGATGACAGAAGGAGCAATGGGCTCAAGTTGCGGCAAGGGAAGTTTAGGTTGGATATTAGGGAAAACTTTCTTACTAGGAGCGTAGTAAAGCATTGGAACAGGTTACTCAGGGAAGTGGTGGAGTCTCCATCCTTTGAGGTTTTTAAGACCTGACTAGACAAAGCCCTGGCTGGGATGATGTAGTTGGGGCTGGTCCTGTTTTGAGCAGGGGGTTGGACTAGATGTGACCTCCTGAGGTCCCTTCCCACCCTCATTGTCTGTGATTCTATGAAATCGGCAACACAAAATTACAGTCGTGCTGATTTCATGCCGTTATACAAAATGGCCTAAGGCAGACCTGTCCTCCAAATGTGGTAACATGAGGGTTGGTGATATAATCCCCCCCCCATGCTGATTTCTGGGTTGTGGTCTCATCTGGGTGACTTACGGGGCTGCTTGGCTCCAGGTGGAGATCCTAAAGGGGAAGGATGCCGGGAAGCAAGGACTGGTGAGCCAGGTCATCCGAGCCCGCCACTGGATCTTTGTGAAAGGCATGAACGTGGTAAGGGGGTGGGGGCTCTTCTTCCTGCAGCTGGGCTTGCCCTGCTGTGTGTCAGAGCCCCCACCCTGCTGGTGGGGATTCTCGTTTGGCTGGGCTTCAGGGGTTTGGCAGCACTATTCTGTATGGAGGGTGGCTGGTGAAAAGCACTCCACTCGGTTCTCCAGGGGCTTTTCTGTGCCCTCAGCAGGGCAGGGTGGGCAGGATTGTTTGCCCCTCAAGATGGGATGGGAGAACCCTGGGGGCCTTATTAATACATGGCAGGGGAGAGGGGGGCAGGTCTAAGCTGACCTAGGTGCAGAACAGGCTAAAGGTGCAGGTGACCCCAGCTGTGATGCTTCTGAATCTGCCTCTGCTGTTCCCCCCAGGCACAAAACAAACTGCCCAAGGGCCCTGGTAGTGCCCCACCCCAGAACAGGCTGTACCAGGGCTGTCATGCAGGGTCCTATGCAACCAAAACCCCCTCATACATCCCCTCCCTGTGATGACTTGTCCCCGTGCCAGGGCTTGGAGGCTTTGGCTTGTCCCCCTTGGGGCAGGTAAAGCCTAGACTTGTCCTGCCACATTTGCTTGAACCCTGGTTCTCCATCCGCAGCACTATCGCTTCTTAGGGAAATATGGCGACTACCCAGGCATGTGTATTCCCAGTGAGGCACCCTTGATGCTCCAACAGGTCACCCTCATCGACCCTGCAGACAGGTAACCTCTGTCTCACCCCATGCCAGCTCTGCCTGGGTCCCCTGCCCCCTGTGTGTGCTGCAGGGGATCTCGCTAGCTAAGCAGGGCTTGGAGGGGAGCCTGATGAGCCCCGTCCTGGTCTGTGTTTGTGCAGTGCTGAGTGCAGCAGGGTGCTGGATGACCACTGGGGGTGGTGGATGATGCCTGAGGCTTTGGCAGCCAGGGGTGGGAGACCAGGAGTCAAATGGAAGAGATCTCTGCTGCAGCAGTGGGCAGCTGTGTGGGGTCAAGGGGGCTGGGGTGGGAAGGAGGCTGTGGTTGCAGGGAAGTGGGGTCTCCTGGAATTGCTCCCCCGGAGCTCCGGTCCAGCCCTGAACCATCCTTGCCATGGAATGGCTCATCCCACCCCCAGGAAGCCGACAGAGGTGGAGTGGCGCTACACAGAGGAGGGCGAGCGCGTGCGGGTGTCCATGCGAACGGGTAGAATCATCCCTTTGCCTGAGGTCGAGCACCCGGATGGTATTGTGCCAGAGGTGTGGGTTGGTAAGTCTTCCCCCCTGTGGCCCCGGTGCTGGGGCCTACTCTGCCCACAGCAGGACAGTCATCTGCCACTGGGCTGCTCCTGCCTGAGTCGGCAGGGCTCTGCCTACATCTTGGGGGGGCTGCTCTTACCAGCAACCTGCTTCCCCCTGATGCCAAAGGGCTGGAGGATGCAATGGGGCACTGATAGCATCCAGGCTCACACCCTGCAGCCCAGGGTGTAACACGCTCCTTACTCTTCCCCGGGCAGATGGGCCCAAGGACACCTCAGTGGACGATGCTCTGGCCAAGACCTACAAGGCGTCCCTGAAGACCTTTGAGGAGGAGATCATGGAGCGCATGGGCATTGTGGAGACACGCAGGGCCCGCAAGTCCTTCTGGTACTGAGCCGAGGCTTGTAATAAAGACGTTCTCTTCTAAACACCCACCCGCAAGACCTGTTTTTTAAGCCACAGGAACACGGATGAGCATGTATTTGCTGAACCCTTTCAAGGTAGTGAATACTGCCCTGACCTGGAGCAGGGTGGGGGGCTGGACAATGGAGCTCTGGGTGGGAGGGACCTGGTCCAAGCCTCTGGGGCAAGGGGGAGGTGGGGGCAATGGTCCTTGGGCACTTCGCTGCCCTCTGCTAGCACCAGTGGAGGGGACAGGCATCCCACTGCCCAGTGTTGCAGTAACAGCCCGGAAGGCTTCCAGAGAGGGGTTGTGAGTCCTTTATTGTGGGGACCAGATGCAGCTCTGAGCACAGGCATCACAAATCAGCTGCCTGACCCAAAGCAGAGGAGGATGGGCACAGAGCTCGGGCCATGCCCATGGTGTCAAGCATGAGCTCAGCCATCTCCTTCCAGACACAGCACTGGAAAATAATAGGTTACCGGCTGCGAATGCAGCTGCCAGCTCAGCCCAGCAGGCCCTGGAGCTAAGGCCACGCAGGCCCTCCAGGGGTGGCAAGGCCATGTTAAGAGCCCAAGTGCCCATGGCTGCAGGGCCTGGAGCTCCTGGCAGTGAATGCCTGGGTCCCATCCTGCTCCTGTGCAGGTTTTCACTGGGACCACGAGGTCTTACCCTGCTGCTTACCCAGCCCCCTTTTCTTCTGGCAGAGGCTCTGTGTGGTGCTGTACGGCTCCTGTGCTCCTCCCCAGAGCCAGTCGCATGTGTTTCCCTAGTCCAGCCATGAAGCCTAGCCCTCACTATCGTCCTCCACCAGAGTGGACAGGGCTGAGGCTGACTGGGCCTTGGCAGCCACCAGCACTAGGTTCCGGGGGGAGAACTGGGGGTCGAAGAGGGGGATGAGCCTGCACTGAAATCCTGCCAGAGACAGCAAGCTGGGGGTCACACCACCAGCCTGGAGAGGCAGATGCCCGCTGTGCCAGGAGGGAGGGGCCCCACTTCCCCCCACACTTGCCTTGCTCCTGCAGGTAGATGGCGCGGTCCAGCAGGATGAGACTCTCCACCACTGGGGCCAGCAATAGTGCCAGGGTGAAGTAGGCAATCACCTGCTGCTCTCGCCGCAGCAGGGCATCCACATGGGCCACATCCAGGGGGGTGCTAGGGTCCAGTCCCACGCGGGCCAGGCCCAGCCGTGCATACCTGCCAGGGAGCAGTGCCACTACATCAGCTCAGCTCTCTGCTCCCCCTCCTGAGTGGGCATCCCTCCCAGACAGCACTGTTGTGCCCAATTGGCTGCAGGGCAAGCCTTGGTGGCAGGGTGAGGGATAGAACCCAGGGGTCTTGGCTCCAGCCCCTGGGTCTGGTAGGCTCCCAAATGCATCACTGGGCATGACTGGTGGAGGAAGCCATTGTGTTACTATGAAACAGCACAGGGTGGAGGTGTCTTCCCTCCCCTGCCTTGGTTTTCCCATCTGTTAAAGGGGGAGAATGTGCCCTTGACATAACCCATCGCAAGCCTGAATGAGGCCCCTTTCATCAGCTCCCCCCTGGGATGCAGGATGAGGCCCTGGTGACTGGCTAGGCTGCTAGCAGAGGTGCTGCCATGGAAATTCCCAACTCCCTAGGGTCACTCACTCGTGGAAGGAGAGGCAGTGGGCCCCAGGGATGGTCTGCACGCCCAGGCGCTGCTTGCTGGGGTCGGCTGCACGGATGAGGGTCTCCAGCACGGCCCGGTAGCAGTGTGCCCGCAGCCCGGGGCTCTGGCTCCGCAGGCGCTGCCCATAGTCCTCAGCTGCATGGCAGGCCCCCTCCCGGGCCTTGTAGGACAGTGTGTGGCCTGGCAGCCCGGCCACCCAGGCACTCAGTGGGTAACCATACGTGGCTGGGGGCACAGTGGGTGGCAGGACAAGGCCCGGTGGGACGGGGGTCTCACGGGTGCTAAGCTTCATGTAGCAGCAGGCTACGGAGGTGATGGCAGCCACGTGGGGACAGTGGACAAAGTGGCGGAGCAGGGTCACGCTGAGGTCGCCACAGGCATGTAGACCCGTCAGCAGCACCCTGCCTGGGGCTGGAGGATGCTCTGCTGGCTGGCTCGGCTCCTGGAGGTGCCCAATGGGGACACCAGTGCCTATGTGGCTCCTGGCACCCATGGGATCCGCTGTGGCCCTACCTGGCTGAGCCACATCTCTGCTGAGCACCATGGGCAGGGTCCTCATCCCTGGCTCCAGGGATGGGGGGCCGGCGCAGGCGGCTGCTGTAGGAGGGTGGCTCATGTCCACTCCAGGCTGCAGCAGGAGGAGGAATTCTGGCCACGGTGCCTGGGGGTCGACCCAGCCTGCCACGTGGCTCGGGCCACGGAGAGACAGCTCCCGCACAGCCTACAGGGCAGGAGAGGGAGAATCATCAATGTGACCCTTTAGCCTGCTCGTTTGCCATTACCATGGGGTCCTGCAGGACTAGGGTGTTACTGGAAGCACTGGCAGGCCCAGAACACCTGCTGATCCCATCCAGAACCCCCAGTGCACGCTCAGAGACACCCCTTGCCCCTCAACCTCATCAGGCAGCAGGAGGGGAAACTGAGGCACTGGGTGGTAAGGCAACTTGCTCGAGGTGTGCACAGCCAGGCAGGGAACCTGGGATGCCCAACACATCCTAGGGTGGCCGCCCATGACTCCTGCCTCCCTCTCCACTCTGTACCTTGCCCCCCCGCGCTTGCTCCTTCTTCAGCGCCTGCACCAGCTCCCGGTCGAACCTCTTCGCTGTGTCCACCAGGTGCTTGTTGCCCTCGACAGCAGTGACGGGTAGGCCAAGGCCAAAGGATAGGAAGCGGGACAGGTGGCCCTGATCCAGAAGCAGACAGAGCCTCAGCCCTGTGCCGCTCTTGGCCCCTGGCGATTGGGATGCCCCAAACTCTTCCAGTCTGCTCTTGGCACCCATGGGATCAGGCTTCCCCCTCCAGCCTGGGGCTGGCCGTACAGCAGTGCTGGGGCCCTGGGCATGGGAACCATGGGGAAGAAATGCCTAGGGAGAGGCTGTTCCCAGGCAGGGATATGCCATGGCCAGGTCTCTGCTGAGCCAGCAGCCAGCGGACCAGGTGGGGGTAACTGCTGCTCCCCACCGGCATCTCAGATCTCCATCACATGGAGATCCCAGCAGCAGCCACAGTCTGGGGACATCAAGCCCCAGAAGGAGAGGAACCCATGCTGGCTGCAGCAAGGGGCCTGCGGTTGCCCCTACCTAAAACATGGGGCAGCAGCAGGGTCCCGGGGACTCACCTGGCCAGAGCCAACATCTACGATGTGGTCGCACTGGGCAAGCTCACTCAGCCGCTTCACCAGCTGGAGGGAGAACGGGGCCAGGGGTCAGCTGGGATCCAGGAATGCCTCGCCTGACCCTTGGGGCCAAGCAGAGGCCCAGCAGGGGAGTGGCTGCCCTCGGGCACGCACCTTGCCCAGCTGCCAGATCTCGTGCTGCTTCTTGGGCTTGACGTGCTTGCGGAAGACAGGGTGGAGCCGGGCGCTCTGGCACAGGTTCTCCTGGAACTCCTCAGGCCTGCCATTGGCCCCACTGCAATGTGCCCGGGGCAGCGCTAGGGCGTGTGCTGTGGCTTTGAAGGCCAGCAAAGACAGCGGCCACACCATGCTGTAACTGTCCAGACAAGATGGGAGGAATCGGCTTTCCTGTTTCCTCCGAGGGACTGAACAGACTAGGAAATGCAGCCCCCTCTGGGGTGGAACAGCAGGTACCAGTGCAGAAGGGGCAGCTCAGATCCTATTGAAACTACCGGGGAATTCAGACATGGCGACTGGTGGATTCAAGCCTGGGCCTAACCTGTGCTGAGGAGCCCAGGAAAGCCCTGCTTCCTGGGGGGGTGGTGCGTTTCTCACCTTGCTTCCTCCAAGTTTGCCTTCTCCAGCAGCAGAGCAGCCAGTTGCGGGGAGGGCAGATCAGCCAGGACGTCCTGCCAGGAAGGAGGCAATGTTGCCCACTGGTCATTCGTGAAAAACTCCTGCAGGGAGGCAGAAACAAAAGGGGATGGGGAGGGACAGTGCTTGGCTCAGGGCACCTGCGAGCTGAATGGGCAGCCTTGGAAACTGAGGCATGACTGGCCCAAGGGCCTGTGCTTCAAGCTGAGCAGCCTCCCCCAAGCGTGCGCCCGACCATACTCACGATGACGAAGGAGTCCAGGAGGAAGTGATAGCGGGAGAGGACGCGGGCGATGCTCGCTGCCAGCTGCTGCTCCAAGGACAGGGGCCGGTCGGGAGCTGCCATGGGGCTGTGGGAGAGCGGAGGGGTCCTGGGCAGGGAGACAGAGCAGACGTGGGCTGGCAGGGGCACGGGCCCTACGCGAGTGAGGCACTGCGGGCACCTGTCTGTTGGTGGTGATGTCACGCCTCCCGCGGTGACACCGTAACAGCCCGTGGTACCATGATGGCACCAGGGGCTCAGTGCCGTGACAAGGCTCAGGCTTCTTCCCCTGGAGGCAGAGCAGCCATGTGGTAGTGTGACATCACCCCACCACGCACTGAAATGATGCCAGGTTGTGACATCACAGTAGTATGACATAGCAAGCCTCCTCGCCAGGGTGCCCTGGAGCAATGTGATACTATGACATCACCTCCACGGTGTACTGCAACAATGCAATGCTGTGACATCGCAGTGATATGACATCACAAGCCTCCTTGCCAGGGTGCGCTGCAGCAATGTCTTAGTATGACATCACCCCACAGTCTACCGCAACGATGCCATGCCTTGACATCACAGCCATATGGCATCTCAAGCCTACTCGAAAGGGTGCCCCTGCAGCTATGTCATACTATGCCATCACCCCACTGGAAACTGCAATGAAGTCAGGCTGCGACACCATGTTGACGTGACATCACCGGCCTGCTTCCCAGCATGCACTGCCAGTGATGCGATGCTATGACATCACCCCCAGTGCACTGTGAGGACATCACACTGTGACACCACACGGAGATGACATCATCAGCCCCCACCCCGCCAGACACTACTGAGACATCATGGCCACAGGGTGGCGCGCCGCCGGAATGACGTCATCCCGTTGCCATGATAGCACCCGCGCTGTTCTGCACCCAGCCCCCGTGTGCCCATAGAGCTCGCCCGCCGGAGGCCTAGAGCGGCCGCAGCACCGGGCACTCACTCACCACCGCCGGCCTCTATGATCTCCCCGCGGCGCCGCGCGTGCGCAGACGCCCTCCCCGCCTCTCCCTCTAACCACGTGCGCTCCCCCACCAGCGGCCCCCTACACAGGCGCAGACTTGTCCCTTCTGTGGCGTCACAGCCTACAACGCATGCGCAGCTGCTCCCCACCCCGCCCGGCGCTTGCGCACTCTGCCCTTCTCAGACCATGCGCCCGTCCTCGCAAGGCCGCCACTTCCGCTTCCGGTGTGCGGGGCCCGG